>NC_079316.1:92794232-93095166 GCF_029931775.1 Euleptes europaea | reverse complement strand
AGGAGCAGCTACTCAGGAGATAGCACTATATTCAAATGCCAATCCCATTCACACATAGTCTTTACACGCCTGCCATCCCACTGTTCACACAGCCAAATCCCACCCCATCCATAACAGAATACAGAAACGAACGTTCTGAATTCTGCAAAAACCTACATAACTTTGAATCTTGTAAGCAATTCAGTTGTAATCTTGTTTATGCTAAGGGCTTTTCAACAACTCAGTTTAAGTAACAAAAGCAACTGACATGTTCAGATCTTCTGTCATATAAGCAAACGTCAAATGTAAGACTTTTTGGTTAACCAAAATGAGTCTCTCTCCCAGCTTCAGTCGGATCTTGCCTTACTGTCCATTTACTAAGTATACTGAAATACAAAGCAAGTATACAATTATGGCAGCAGTTACAGAAATGACCTTAATTTTCCTCACAGATTTCTAGACTGGCCCTTACCTAAGAAGGTCTCTCCGAATGATAAGACATCGTAGATAGTCTGCCATCTTTTTTTGCATCAGTGCCAGTCGTAACCAAGCCCGAGCACGTCCCAATGGAGTCCTGATAAAGGAAAGGAACAACTCAGAAAACACCCAAATGTGAAACAGACACTGGGTTGATCTCAGTTTCTCCGTCTGTAAACGGACGAGCATGCCTGCTTGTGCAAGAAAGGAGAGCAATTTCTGCAATCCCCCCCCCCCCCGAAGACTCCCAGTGTCACATCCCATGCTGTTCCCAAGGGTCCCAATCCTCAGGCATGGCTTCTCAAGGGATGGAAGAGGATGTACAAGGAAAAAGCAAGAAGACGCACAGTTCCTCAGATCCAACCCACTGTCTTAATGACAATCAACAGCTTCTCCTGATAAGGAAATAAAGATTTATAATGTCATTGGAAATTTCAAACCCTATTTTTACGAGTTGTGGGAAAGGAGAGTAAAATTGCTTGTGTGAACTTGCTCTGTTTGCTTTGGATCAATTATATTGCAATTCACTGGGGCATACTGGGCAGTGGAATCAGGAGAGGAGGACTTTATAAATCAGCAGATAGTACAACAGTTATCATTTCTTGATTCTGACCGTACTACTGAAATTTTGGTTAAGCTCCTGTTAAATTTAATAAAGTACTATTACCAAAAAGAATATGATAATTACAACTGTATAACAACAGTTGAGCAGTTAAAAAAAATGAAGTTTTCTTCCATTTAATGTTTATTTAACTTATGCCTGAATAAATGTAGAAACAACTGTGCACAGTCTGTTACAAAGGAAGAGTATCCACTACAATGCTCCATTCGGCTGCTTGTTATGATTTTTTCCTAGTTAATGAGTCCTCTCTTCCCTGGTCATGTACACGAGGGCAGAAAATTCACTCTCTCTTTTCTCAAAGTAGTTTTCAGGACTCCGAAGACAGGATTAAAATGTCACTTTACTTGCAGAGTATCGTAAGAGTTCAGAAAGGGTTACAGAAATGTTATTTATTAAATACAGATCCCTCTTTCTGTAGGTCTCATACTGCAGGTCAAGAAACTAGAGGCACAGTAAGTAGGAAAGGCATTTAAATAGTGCTCCATTTGTATAAACAGATATTTGTTAGCAACACAACTTACTTGAGACCAGGTAAGTCTCGCACACTGGCAGCAATCTCCTCAGCTTCTGGGTACAGTTTCTCTACAAGCTCCAAAGGGCCCCATATGGTTTTATTGTAGCTTAGAAAAGATTTTCTTACTAGAAGAAACATATAAAAATGATGACATTTCAGAATCTGTTTTACTCTCTCAGAACCATTAATATAGCTGCTATCCAGATAACTGGGTGGGTTAAAAGTTCTTTACAAATTCTAACCTTGTATAAAGTTTGTGGAACATCAGTAACAATGAAATCCTAAGAAAATTTATGCCCTTCTAAGCCTACTGACTTCAACTGACTTAGAAGGGTAACTCTGCTTAGGATTGGATTGGCAATGTCACAATATTTTACATCTCATCAATATCAGCATATTCATTATGCTATGCCAGTAGGGTTTCCAACTGTCTGGAGAAAAAAATGTGCTGTCATTTTAACAGAGACTTAATGGGTTGTTAGTGAGCCCCCATGGCGCAGAGTGGTAAGCTGCATTACTGCAGTCAAAAGCTCTGCTCACGACCTGAGTCTGATCCCGACGGGAGTCAGTTTCAAATAGCCAGCTCAAGGTTGACTCAGACTTCCATCCTTCCGAGGTCGGTAAACTGAGTACCCAGCTTGCTGGGGGTAAAGGGAAGATGACTGGGGAAGACACTGGCAAACCACCCCGTAAACATAGTCTGCCTAGTAAACGTCAGGATGTGACATCACCCCATGGGTCAGGAATGACCCAATGCTTGCACAGGGGACTGCCTTTACCTTTTAATGTGCTGTTATTTACCTCCACATTATGAAACATTTCAGCTGCCCATTTTCACACATGAAGCCTCTATTAAGGGGACAGGACATTTTTCTCTAGGTCTGTTGGCAAACAAATATGCTAGAGACCCTACATGATGACTGAAACAAATGTTGCACAACACACTGTTAGAAAAAGGAGGGGCACGGTCCAGTAGCTGAGCATCAGCTTCCCATGCAGAAGGTCCCAGTTCAATCCCTGGCCTCTCCAGGTAAAAGTAGTAGATAATGTGAAAAACCTCTGCCTGAGAGCATGTGGAGTGGCTGCCAGTCTGAGTAGACAACACTGACCTTAACAGACTAACCGCCCTTACTTGCAAGCCCCATGAAACTGCTCCATAGGGTTTCACAGGGCTACACGACCTCAAAAGGTGACGTAAGTGCAAGTAAGGGCAAAGGGGGCGTTCCCAGGCCGAAAGCGCTTAGGAGGCCACCTAAACACGGCTCCTCCCCTGGACCGGCCCAGGAACGCCCCCGGGAGGATGGCATACGGAGGTGTGCTGGCATACCTGGGCGGATCTGCCATGGCAGTGCTGGGAAGATAGCATGTGCACCCCCCTACCGGCATCTGTGCCACCCTGGGCTGCATAAGTGGCACGGGTGCTGGTGGCCCGGACACCAGCGCAGCCCCTTCTTGGTCTCCTAAGGTCTTTCGTCCTTTCGGCTCAGGAATGGGCTGTAAGGGTTTAACTCAGTATAAAGCAGCTTCATGTGTTCATGTCAAAAGAAAGATAAATCACAGCTGGGCAGGTCCCTGTTTATTCCAAGTACATTAACAGAAAAGAGAAGAAACAGCAAGGATATATGAGCCAATGGCTATATTTAGACATTACAAACTACCATGATTTGTCTGGGATGTGAATGAGCCAGAAGTTCTTGCATTTGCTCCCCCTGTCCCCCAGGGACATACTGTCAAGGCTGAAAACTTTAATCTAACCAGTTTGTTGTGGCATCCAAGTACGGGCACTTTAGAATCCCTGTTTATCAAACTACAGTTTAATAAAGAGGATTTAACTGTGGTTTATGTTGTCTAAATGTGGCCCATGTCACTTTTTAAGCTGATCACAAGGGAGGGACACCAAGGAAGCAGAAAACCCGTGAAAAATAGTGGATTCTTCAATGACCCCTAGAAATATTAATGGACCTGTCTGGAAGCGAGATGGTTACCCTTTGGACTGACTTGGGTTCAAGATCTCGACAGTGTGGATCAATGAAGGCAGTATACCTAATACACCTGCTAAGTTTGCCTCCCAGAGCCAACAATCACTAATCTACTGTGGCAATCTCATACTACAGACCACAATAAAATATTAAGATGCTTTGACAAGACTAACATAAAATAAAAACATGCTAAGGTTACCTTTAAGGCCATGTTTCAGGCAATGCTCCATAACAACAAAGAACTGTTGCAAAGGTGGGTAATCAGAATCAAGGGTTCGTCCAAAGCTCAGAGCAGATTCAATGAGTCCTTTAATACTCAGTTTAGCCATATTCAATAAATTTGCTCGTTCAACTGCTGTGGGATCTTTCACAGCTAAAAAAAGACATAATTAAATAAGTACTGAAATCTCAATTCTACTGGGGGGGATACACAATGAAAGCACCACACTATGAAAAATGGTTTCACAGCTATAACCTGCATTAACGTGAAACAGTTTGGTCCTGACCAAAAAAAAATCATGGGGGACACTTCTGCAGGCCAGAATCATAGCTCACCTAGTCTCTCAGCTAAACAATGGGCGAAAATGCATGGTCGCTTTATCCTCCGTTAATCCCTGTTTCAGCCAGGATTCAGCCAGGATCGAACACATGCGTTTCGCTTAATGTGCGTTCGATCCTGGCTAAAACAGGGATTAAAGGAGGATAAAGTGACAATGCGTTTTCGCCCAATGAGACATGCCAGAGTCCAAAGACCCAGAACAGAACAGTCTTGGAGAGGGATAAAGAACAATGGAGTAATAGAACAATATGACCTTTAGTAATTACATATCACTTCATTATTATCAATAGATATATGCCTGGGTCCAGGACGGTGCAAGATATGTCTGCAAATTGCAAGAATGTCTAACTAAAAATAGAAGCAAAGATATAGTTCAAAGATGCATGTACTGGCTGAAGTCCAAAGCACAGCCATTTGTAATTCCTAATTTTATATTCTTTGTCACACTGAAAAGTAGCAATTAACACAGTTTTTATATGTTTTAAGAAAATACTTGAATCTTGATAACTTTGTATGATTGATGTTATAAGATAATTAATTAGCCAAGAATGTGATCCCCATCAGGTGAGACAACTATTGCTGGAAGATGATTGTGAAAACCTATAAATACTGGAAACAAAATTGATCTTTGCCAGTAACCTGCTTACTTTTGGTAATAAATAATTAATCGAGTCAAATAATTGCTCTTATGGAGTCAAATAAACTCTTCATAAGGGAATATGTTAGCCTTTAGCAGTAACAGTGTGTGTGCCTGGGAAATGGCCATAGTAGTGCCCCCATCATAAGCATTTGCCCCAAACATTTAAACAGCTGGTTGCCTGTGACAAGCAAAAAAAAAAAAAAAGTCATCTGATGCTATCAGAAAATTTTCTGATGCTATTTTTTTCCTGTGGAAAATTTTCTGCCCCACATATGCAGATACAGTCTGTTTACTTGTTATGGCTGTTGTGTTGCAAATCAATCATGTTATATAGAGGTAAATGTGGGATATGAAGAACAGACAAACCCCAGTGCTTCCACATGGTTCATTTACCTTCTTTTGCTAACATTATTTAAATGATTAAGTTATTTGTTTAAATTAAAATTTGGAACATCCAATCTAAATTTTCCCAGAAAACCCACACCACTGCCTCCAAGGGACCAGGCAGTGGAATATTAGAATACTTGTTTCTCCCTCCTTCTATTACATTGCAAATAATTACAGAAGATACATGGGAGCAGACAAGATAGGGAAAATGTGGACTAGTAAATTTGGGGGACTTCTTCACAAACCTAATTTTTGACACTTTTGATGACATGTTGGTGCAACAATCATGCTCCTCTGAAGCGTTTATATGCAGGACAAAGCAAATTCTGTGATTTTAAACAGTGGCACAGAAGTTCCTATTGGATACATAAGAAACATTTCTGTTGGAATGGAGATTGACATCCCATGTAAACCTGCGATACTTTTGTTAAATTTAGGGGGTTACCGCACTTTGTATTCCCAGCAATGTATTAAGAGTTTGAAAATGTTATAAAAAACATTGCTTTAAAAGGGTTTTTGGAGACCATGGCTTATAAATGGTTGGAAGACGTCTTCACAGCTAAAGGGAGCCAAATGAAGTGCGAACAGTATTTTTTATAACTTTTCAAACTCTTAATACATTGCTGGGAATACATAGAAAGTGCGAACAGTATTTTTTATAACATTTTCAAACTCTTAATACATCGCTGGGAATACAAGTGCGGTAACAGCCTTAGTCCCTAGCCTAACTAAAGATAAATGATGTATGGGGTTACACATAACAGCTGCTAGAATTACTTTTGCCAAACACTGGAAACAAACAACGACTCCAAACATAGAGGAATGGTTGGTTAACGTTAAAGAAATATATGTTTTAATTAAGTTAACAACACATCAGAAAAATGGTGATACAATGAGTCTAGGTGAGCTATGGTTACAAGCTGTAAATAAAATGGAAAATCTTATAATTAAAAGTGATAAAGGACAATGTGCAGCGAGGACTAAATTGTGTATTCGGTGAGGCAGTATGAATGAGAGGATATTGGAATAAGTTGTAATATAGAAATTCTGTTAAATTTAAGTTTACACATACAGTGAGGGGATCCCCTGCTGAATTTGCCCATTTGCCCTCTGACGAAGAAATGACCAGTCCATAATTTTAATGGTAGGTCTATTGTAGCTGTGAGAGACAGAATAACAACAGGAAAACCCCCAGAAACCCAGAAGACAAAAGTCAGAGATTGATGTGCATTATAATGAGTGAAATAAGTATTTGATCCTGTATCAACCAGCCAGATTCGATCCCCTATCAACCAGCCAGAAATCAGGCTACCTGGTATCTTCACTGTATGTAACGAGCTGAGATTAGAAGCACCTGCTGTAAGGGAGAGGTCTTAACTGTAATCCCAGCTCGTTACAGTACCTGTACAATAGACACCTGTCGACAGAAGCAATGAATCCATTAGATTCCAAACTAGCCACCATGACCAAGAAGCTGTCCAAGGATGTCAGGGACAAGATTGTAGACAAGATTGTAGACCTTGTAGACCTGCACAAGGCTGGACTGGGCTACAAGACTATTGCCAAGCAGCTTGGTGAGAAGGTAACAGTTGGTGCAATAATTCGCAAATGGAAGAAACACAAAATAACTGTCAACCTCCCTCGGTCTGGGGCTCATCTCATCTCGTGGAGTTGCAATGATCATGAGAACGGTGATGAAGCAGCCCAGAACTACACGGGGGGAACTTGTCAATGATCTCAGGGCAGCTGGGACCATAGTCACAATGAAAACAGTTGGTAACACACTACGCCGTGAAGGACTGAGATCTTGCAGAGCCCGCAAGGTCCCCTTGCTCAAGACAGCACATGTACAGGCCCGTCTACAGTTTGCCAATGCACATCTGAATGACCCAGAGGAGAACTGGGTGAAAGTGTTGTGGTCAGATGAGACTGAAACTGAGCTCTTTGGCATCAACTCAACTCGCCGTGTTTGGAGGAGGAATGCTGCCTACGACCCCAAGAACACCATCCCCAACGTCAAACATGGAGGGGGACATAATATGCTTTGGGGGTGTTTTTCCGCTAAGGGGACAGGACACCTTCACTGCATCGAAGGGACGATGGACGGGACCACGTATCGTCAAATCTTGGGTGAGCACCTCCTTCCCTCAGCCAGGGCGTTGAAAATGGGTCGAGGATGGGTATTCCAGCATGACAATGACCCAAAACACACGGCCAAGGCAACAAAGGAGTGGCTCAAGAAGAAGCACATTAAGGTCCTGGAGTGGCCTAGCTAGTCTCCAGACCTTAATCCCATAGAAAATCTGTGGAGGGAGCTGAAGATTCGAGAAGCTACACATCAGCCTCGAAATCTTACTGACTTGGAGAGGATCTGCAAAGAGGAGTGGGACAAAATACCTCCTGAGATGTGTGCAAACCTGGTGGCCATCTACAAGAAACGTCTGACCTCTGTAATTGCCAACAAGGGTTTTGCCACCAAGTACTAAGTCATCTTTTGCAAAGGGATCAAATACTTATTTCACTCATTATAATGCACATCAATCTCTGACTTTTGTCTTCTGGGTTTCTGGGGGTTTTCCTGTTGTTATTCTGTCTCTCACAGCTACAATAGACCTACCATTAAAATTATGGACTGGTCATTTCTTCGTCAGAGGGCAAATGGGCAAATTCAGCAGGGGATCAAATACTTTTTCCCCTCACTGTATATATTGTATTTTAAATTATGAAGATTGTTGTATGTTTTTTGTTGCTGTTTATTTTGTTGAATATTTTTTTAAAAGAAGAAGTTCCTATTGGATACATAAGCAACATATTTCAGACATGGCATGGGTGTGTTAACCCCTAACTTGAATCTGTAACAAGCTAATGAAAACTACAGAATTTCTGTGGCGTCCAAGTATCAACACTTACTACTAACAATCTCTAAAACCATCCCCATTTTCTGTACATTTTCCACCCTGGTTTTGATAGTATAAGAAATTTATGGTTGTCTTGATACAGTGAGTGGGAAGAGAAACAAATAGTCCGACAAAATCTCTGTTTAAATGAGAACTATGCAGTACCCCAAAATCCCATACTGATCCCATTCCTTCCCTGTACCCTACTTCAAAGCAACTATACACAATATTGACTGAAATCCAAGAAAGACACATGACGCAGCTCAGAAAATCTATACCTCTAATACTGAGACAGCATCACCATATAGAAGCATTATTTCCAGTAATAGCAGACTTCACTAGCAGTTTTATACTACCATTATGTATAACTAAAAAAATTCTAATCCACAGTCTACATAGCTAGAACAATTTTTCCTGTAACACTGTAGCACTGTGCAGGGGGTTGGACTAGATGACTCTGGTGGTCCCTTCCAACTCTATGATTCTATGATCCTATTAAGCAGTATACAGACCCCAAAAGAAGAAGAGTTGGTTTTTATATGCCAACATTCTCTAACACTTAAAGAAGAATCAAACTAGCTTTCAATCACCTTCCCTTCCCCTCCCCACAATAGACACCCTGTGAGGTAGGTGAGGTTGAGAGAGCTCTAAGAGCTGTGACAACCCCAAGGTCACCCAGCTGGCTTCATTTGTAGAAGTGGGGAAACCAATCCAGTTCACCAGATTAGTGTCCACCACTCATATGAAGGAACTGAACCCATTTCTCCAGATTAGAGTCTACTGCTCCAAACCACCGCTCTTAACCAGTACACCACGCTGGTGTAGTGACACAATACCTCTGAAGCCTATTTTCACTACAATACAGACTTGTGTAATATAGTGGGCTAAGGGGCATCATCAACATATAACAAAAGGGGGACATAAATGGAATTAAGTTTAGGCCAATGGCCATCAACCCCTTTTAAAACGGGGCCAAATCATTAAGAAGAGGTTGAATAAGTAAGGAGCTAAAGTAAGGAGCATCCCTGTTTAACCCCTTTATTGATGGTAATTTTGGAGGATAACTTGCGTAATGGGGAGCACTTAACTCGACAGCTCGTGGAGGTGTATAGCCTTCTAATGATAGGTAGTAATCTTCTATCAATATTCATTCCAATTAATTTATCCCATAATAGATCTCTTGATATGGAATTGAAGGCACCCTTTAGATTCAAGAAGGCTGTATACAGCTTAGAGTTGGTTTTCCTAGAGTATTTATTAACTAGATGTGAAAGAACAATGCAGTGGTCTAATGTAGCAAAAGCCCTGGCAAAAGCCTACTTGTTCTGGGCTTAATATCCCATATTTGGATATCCAAGCTAGAGGTTTGCCCAGGAGGTGTTTGGCATATAGCTTCCCTACTATGGATAAAAGACTTATTGGTCTAAAGTTGGATGGAGTTGGATGATCTCCCTTTTTATGAATAGGTACCAAAATCGCACTTGTCCATGCCTCTGGCATGACACCAGTTTTATCCACCCATGTAAACAATTGGGCCGGTAGAGGGGCCCACCAGTTAGGGTCCGATTTGAGCACTTCTGGGCCTAGCATGTCTGGGCCAGGTGCTTTCCTCAGTTTTAAATGGTCAATTAGCATTTTTATTTCATTGGTTGCGACAGGTGGCCACTTGGGTACATCGGCTGGAAAGGAAGGCATCAGCTCATTCCCACCCAATCCTTCCTCATGGAAAATTTTTGCAAAATATTGGTACCAATTATTGGGGGAGATGTATGACAAAGGAGGGCCTTTGGTATTAATTGACCCAGAGACCATGGACCAGAATTCCCCTGAATTATTTAAAGTTATGGCCTGAAGAAGATGTTCCCACTGGATATTAGTATGTTCCATTCTCTTTTTTATGAGTTGATGCAATGAATTTTTGAGATTAAAGTATTCTGTTGGTAGGGGTGTGCCCTTAGAGGGCCAATATTGATGATAGATATCACGAATGTGTGTCTTTAAGTCCCTACATTCCTTGTCAAACCAGGTATTAGAGGGTTTTTTCCTTATTTTCATCCTTCCCTCAGAATGCTGTTTTGCCGAATCAACTATACATGTTATTAACTTTTCATAGGATTTGATAGCTTCCCATTTGTCTTTAGCTCTAATTACGGACTCTCTACACTCAAACAAAATCTCAGTTTTGAATAGCTGGTAGATCACAGAATTGGAATCATAGAGTAGGAAGGGACCACCAGGGTCATCTAGTCCAACCCCTGAACAATGCAGGAAACTCACAATTACCTCCCCCCCACACACACACAGTGCCCAGAAGATGGCCAAGATGCCCCCCCATGAACTGCCCAAGTTCATAGAATCAGCATTGCTGACAGATAGCCAGCTAGCCTCTGCTTAATAACCTCCAGGGAAGGAGAGCTTACCACCTCCTGAGGAAGTCTGTTCCACTGAGGAACCGCTCTAACTGTTAGATGATTCTTCCTAATGTCTACATGGAAATTCTTCTGATTTAATTTTAATCCATTAGTTCTGGTCCGACCTTCTGGGGCAACAGAAAACAACTCAGCACCATCCTCTATATGACAGCCCTTCAAGTACTTGAAGATGGTTATCATATCCCCTCTCAGTCTTCTCCTTTTCAGGCTAAACATACCCAGCTCCTTCAACCTTTCCTCATAGGACTTGGTCTCCAGACCCCTCACCATCTTTGTTGCCCTCCTCTGGACACGTTCCAGCTTATCTACATCTTTCTTAAATTGTGGTGCCCAAAACTGAACACAATACTCTAGGTGAGGTCTAACCAGAGCAGAGTAAAGCGATACCATCACTTCATGTGATCTGGACACTATACTTTAAGATATTTTGGGTTAAGTCTGTAGACCAAAAAATCCTTGGCAAAACATCTAGGTTTTCCTCTAAATTAGAGATTGGGGTAGTTAGATTCATGTGTTTGTGTGTGTGTAAAGTGCCTTCAAGTCGCAGCCGACTTATGGCGACCCCTTTTGGGGTTTTCATGGCAGGAGACTAACAGAGGTGGTTTGCCAGTGCCTTCCTCTGCACAGCAACCCTGGTATTCCTTGGTGGTCTCCCATCCAAATACTAACCAGGGCCGACCCTGCTTAGCTTCTGAGATCTGACAAGATCAGGCTAGCCTGGGTCATCCAGGTCAGGGCAGTTAGATTCATGGGAAGATCAAATTCAATAGCCATAATCAGGGGCAACTGGTCACTGACAGTGCAATCACCCTCCATAAAGGCTGCGTGGCTTATCACGGTTAAATTCTGGCTACGACTACATTTCAAGGCTGATCCCTCTTCTGTCTACTATATGCTCATGGAATCACACGCCTCTAACTGGTTAGCTCACATTGAGAGTAAAATTAAATCAATTGGTTTACCATTGGATTCGCTGTTTATGCTCTCGGATACAGAAGCATTTCAAACAATAAAACACAGATTATTAGAGATTGGATTTCAAAATCTCAATAGTGCTGCTAACAGGACTTGCTCCCCATTAGGTTTAGGGATTTCCTTTAATATATATGAGCCTACGCCGTATTTGTACCATCTTTACGACCCTCAGCAACACATAGCGTTTTCCCTGGCCAGATTTAATGTCATGCCATCTGCAGTTTTGGATAGAAGATTTCGGAAAATCCCCCTTTCAGAGGGTCTTTGCCCCTGTGGTAATAACTGTATTGAACCAATTGCACATGTCTTATTCCACTGTAGATTTTATGCAGAAATTCGCAGCAAATTTTTAGGCCCTATTTTGACAAAAAAGTCAAATTTCCCTGATTTTCTTAATGCTCTTTTTTTAGTGAATAATCACTCTCCTGTTACATTGGAGAAAGTGGCACAATTTCTGAGACTTGCTGTGAATGTTCGCCAGCAAGTTAATTAGAGGGCTTTTACTAATTCTATCATATTTTTATCTATGTTCTCACCTTGTCAGAAATGCTCAACTGCAACAATTCTATGTCACTATGTAGACACCCCATGTTTTGATTTTATGCTAATAAAGGAGACTGTATTGTTATATTGTTGTTGTAGTATTGGTAGTTTTGCGGTCCATTTAGAAGAGTAAAAGCTGCTTCCACTTGAAGTGATGGAAAGCAGAAGGAATCCATTACCTGCTGTTATGACTCCAAATAGTCATAGCCAAGAACTATTTAAAACCCCATGGTGCAACCAATACAACGAAGAATCTTGTGGCACTTTAAAGACACACATTATTCCATAAGCTTTCGTGAGTCAATGTGCACTTCATGCATCTGACAAAGTGTAGTCTGACTCATGAAAACTTCTGAGATAACAAACATGTTAATCTTTAAGCTTAATCTTTTAAGGCTCTTTGTTCTTTAGAGTACATGTAGCCTCTTTCGTGAAGAACTTCCCTCCCCAGCTGATAGCTGAAGGGGCAACTGGTGTGTAGACACAACATCACATTACCAAGCATAACCACACTCTCAGTAAAAAAGAAAAAAGCCTTTTTTTTCTGACATGAAGCCATGACACGGTTTATTTCTTTCCTGAACCCTGGCCCTGTGCACTGCTTCGCATCAGGAGTTTACGCAAGTGGGATTCCCCATTTCTTGACAGAATCAAGCACCACAATCTCCACCTTGTAGGTTTCCGAGCTTCAGCCAGTTGCCAAAATGCCATTCATGTAATGCCTGAAATCATTATATGCTATGGGAAATGTATTGGAAATGTACTCTTTGATTTGAAATATATTCTTTGTACTCAATAAAATATATCTGCACTCACGAACATGCCACACTCAGCATATTAGAGGTGGCTTGTATAGTTACACCAAGCACTTGCATATGTTACAGGCCTCAAGCATAAGAGGCCCACTGTTGCTCCTTAGTTAGAAGCTAATTAAAGAATCCATAGATGTCTTTAGTATGCTTGCAGAAGCTGGTTTTCCAGAGATAACAACCAGCTAGGAACCCTCTTAGTTAGCCTTGGCAGCTGCCAGGGTCCAAGATAAGAAGAACTGCAGTAATTTAGGATCAAATAGAAAAGCACCTGACCATGAGGGTCTTCACTGCTCATTAGTGAGAATGAGATCACCATTTCTATGTAACGCCTCCGAATCTCTAATAGGGTATTCAAATCCTTAAATGTCTATTATTGGTTCTACGTATTGACGCCATGTATTTCGTCTTTTGTCCCTCCCATTACCAAAGAGTATATCCGTGCTCGCACTCCTTTGATGTCCGTGTGAATCGTCCTGCGCATTTGGGGCAATTTTCACCCGGTGTGTATATTGGGCCTAATAAACAAAGCTTTTTGTTTGAACTATCAACCTCCTACTGTGGTATCTGAAGAAGTGAGCTGCGGCTCACGAAAGCTCATCCCCTGCCAGAAAATATTTTTGTTAGTCTTTAAGGTGCTGCTGGACTCTTGCCCTTTTTAACCTCCTACGGTGTTATTGTCATTGGGAACTGATACAATAGTACAGGCATGATCATTCATTCAAAATAAAAAACCCTCAGAGTGACAAAATTCAGGGCCATTAAAAATGGGGATGGGGATGGGGGTCGGGGGGAGCCATTCCAAGAAATACCCTGGTCCGCCTTTAGGATGACTGGAGCAGAAACCCTGCCTGCGCGACCAGCTCGAAGGCCTGCCGTTGCTAGGCCCAGGTTTCGTGGGCAAACCCAGCCGGGGAGGGAGAGGCCTTTCCCGCAGGCCTCGAGAAAGAGGGGGACGGAAAGGAAGGCAGCCCCTCGCGGCCGCCCCCTCAAGAACTAACGGCAACTCCCCACCACACACACACACACAGAGATGGCGCTGCAGAGAGTGGAGGGCTGCTCGCGAGTAGACCTGTTGTTTTGCATCCAGGGCGGCCTCAGCCTCCACTGACCCCCCCCCTCACACACACACCGGGGAGGGAAGGGGCAAGGGCGGCCTCGCTCCCCTCAGCCGCCGCCGCCGCCGCCTTGTTTCTTACCCATGGCCAGCGAGGAGGAGGAGGAAGAGGAGCAGCTGCTGCCGGAGCCGCTCGGCGTGGCCCCGGCCTTCCCTCCTCTCCCGGCCCTTCGCCAGCCCCCTCCGTTCTCCATCTCCGCCTCCTCCCCGCCGAGCCTCGTTCGCGCCGGCGCCCCTGGTGGCGGGAGGACCAACGAGGCCTCGCAGCCGGCCTGGCCAAAGCCGGCGCCGCCGTGCGCGGGAGGGGCAGAGGTCAGGCTCGGCCTCCGTGCGAGCAAAGGGCGCTGGGACGTATTCGGAGTCGTTGCTAGGGTTGCAACGGATTCGGAGTCGTTGCTCCAGGTGGGGGCCTGGCGACCTCCTGCAATTAGAACTGATCTCAGGGAGAAAGGGAAGACTTATAAAATAAATTCCTAACGGAAATGGAGGGAGGTGTAGGGGAAGTTAATATATTTTTGATTACATCTAAATATCTTCAAATAACGGTGTCTGTCTGTCTGTATTTTTTACCATTTCACTTAACTGTTAAAAATTCAATTCTGAATGGGACCGTTTAAAGAACACGTTTTGATCTAATTCCTTTTTTTTTTTCTTTTTATTAATTTTATATTAGGTATTGATTTGATAATGTTGAATAGGACTAGAATATATTAGTTAAAATATATTTTGTATTAATCTTATATTAGGTATTGATTTAATACTGTTAGATATGATAAGAATAGGTTAATTAAAAAAAATATTGGGATTAGTTCCGTTAGCAAAAGTTTATACAATTTGTTTTTAGACGGAAGAGGGAGAGGGGGAAGTCATTATATTGTTAATTACTTGTCTTTTTTATTATTACTATTATTTTTAGTATTGGATATTGTTTTTATGTTATGTTAACTGTAGAAAATTAAAAAAAAATTTTTTTTAAGAATTATAACTGATCTCCAGATTATACTGAGCAATTTCCCTGGAAAAATGGCAGCTTCACCCTCCACAGCAGTTCCCAAACTGTGCTCCGTGGAGTCCTTGGTGCGCCGCGAAACATCTCCTAGTGCTCCGTGAAGAGATTGGAAAGAGAAATACTACTGTCATTTGGTTTAGCATATAAGTTAAAAAAAAAAAAAAGGTAAAGGTCCCCTGTGCAAGCAGCAGGTCATTCCTGACCCATGGGGTTGTTGGATGCAAAAGCCAGACCCCGTTCAATGGCACAGACCCACCAACAACAGGGACAACTCGGGTTATTTCTTTAGAAGCAAGAGGTTTTAATATGCTAGCAGGAAGAGCTCTGTCTCAAGACAGCCAAATAAAACTTCAAAAAAATCATGCAACACATGGCAGTATTTATACATTTTTGAGTTTTGTCCACCTGTCTGCTCTTTGTGCATGCCCCACGAGCTCATGCAGGCTTCATGACGTCACCTTACCAATTAACTTAATTGGGCAACTATTTTTATGCCAACCTCTATAACTGGCGAGATTCCTGGTTTTGCTCACCCTGTTAGAGATAACTCACCTGAGATATACCTTATACCTTCTAATTTTATTTTGGCATGCCCTTTCCAATTAACTGTCCTCTTGGGATGTTTTCGTCCTGCTGAAGAAGTCTGATCTAATCTTTGGAATGGTTTTTAAACTTCTGTCTTACCTAATGAACTTTTGCACTCTTGCTGAGTTCTTCGAGGAGAGTCAGATTTTTTCTGGCCTAAACATTTAAAGCTTATACATACATCCCTTTAAGTGCTAACTATTATACGATTGTATCTTTAATAATATGTGTGCCCATAAAATCTGAATAACATACCTTCCCTATAAGCTATTTTAGCTTATGTGCTTAACTGTTGTGATATACAGTATAAGCCAAACCAATTGAGATTTTATACTTCCTTCAGGGTGACCTCACATCCCGACGTTTCCAAGGCAGACTTTGTTTGCGGGGTGGTTTGCCAGTGCCTTCCCCAGTCATCTTCCCTTTACCCCCAGCAAGCTGGGTGCTCATTTTACCGACCTCAGAAGGATGGAAGGCTGAGTCGACCTTGAGCCGGATACCGACTTCCGTAGGGATCAAACTCAGATCGTGAGCAGAGCCTGGACTGCAGTACTGCAGCTTACCACTCTGCGCCACAGGGCTCATATAGGTGCTATATGAGTATATAGGTGCTAGGTGAAAATTAGTGCTCCATGCCAAATTTCTCTCCTGAAAAGTGCTCCATGACTCAAAAAGTTTGGGAACTGCTGTTCTATAGCATTATACCCTGCAGAGGTCCCTCCCAAGCCCCACCCCCAATATCCAGGAATATCCCAGTCTGGCGTTGGCAGCCTTGTTGCTGAATCTCATCATACACAGACTTCTCTGAATATTCAACAGAACTCCAGTAGCAAAGTCTAACAAAACTTAACCCAGCATAATCTCTTTATGAAAATTCACTTTCTCAGATGCATGAAGTGTACCATCCAAACTTTCAAGAAAAAGGTACAGTAGGAAACATACCAGTTGGAAAGGACAACCAAAGAGAAATCAGTGAGGAACACTCTCAACTGTTGATATAAGGGCAGGACAGAATTAACTTCAGATCTAATCAAGGAAGGTCATTTTGACCATATCAACACTTAGCCTCTGGGTGAAATAGGAACACTGTTCTTTTTGGGAGTGCAGACTTCACCGCCACATAGGATGAAATCCTGAGCAGAACCCAAAAAAGTGCAAGCTGAATGTGGTTTTTACTATCCCCCTAAACCTCTTGGTCCTGAAAGGTGGGTCCAACATCCATCCAAATAGTCTTAATACACTGCCATGGCCCCGAGAAAGTAAAACTCCAGTTTCTGAATCATCATCCAACTTCACACCCGTCAGGCACATCTTTGACATGTACGTTTGCTGCATGGATATTACATTACGGATACATTCATATAATGATGTTATCTACCCTGTATAGCGTCTGTCATTAAAGTAGGAGCAGTAACTCAAGTACAAAGAGCAAGATACTTCCCTATTCTGTGCACTTCCATCATCTTTCCACTGAAAGCAATGCACTATATATGAAACCATAAAATACATATTCACATCAAAATCAAAGGCAGAATCATTCCATGCACAATCTCTCCAGTCCAACTCAAATATGCTCCCCCGCCCCCCACAAAAAAAAGTGTATTTGAGATGGACTCAAGATCTTGCTTCCAGGGGGACAGGAAAGTCCACAATCCGGGGCAGCTGCTGAAAAAGCCCTCCAAGTGGGTTCTAACTAGTCTGTTCCCACAGAATGCCCTTCATGAATCTCAGTAGCCTGGTATGGGTGGAGTCTCCATGTCCCCAAGCTACACAGACGATCTATGCGAAATATATATTACGCAGAGGCTAGATGGCCATCTGCCAGCAATGCTGATTCTATGACCGTAAGCAGATCATGAGAGGGAGGGCCTCTTTGCCATCTTCTGGGCATGGAGTAGCCGGGTGTGAGGTAGTTGTGAATTTCCTGCATTGTGCAGGGGGTTGTACTAGATGACCCTGGTGGTCCCTTCCAACTCTGATTCTTATTTATCTTGCCCCTGATTATGGCCAATGCAAGGGAGAAGAGCATAGCCCCTGTCCAAGTTGATGCGGCTTTTCAGCTTTGGTGATCAGGTTAATTTCTCTGGAATAAATAGAAATAGAGATGCCTATACCACCTCATAGGACTTGGTCTCCAGATCTCTCACCATCTTTGTTGCCCTCCTCTGGACACGTTCATATAGTAATAGTTTGCCAAGTAAGTTTGCTAAGGATCACATTCTACTGATTGCAAAGCAGGCATGCAGATACTTAGAAATTACTAGCTCAGAAAAGCTTTTTCTATGTTTCTTATTTGTGTTAGTCATTTGTAGCTCATTGATAGCCTGGAAGATATGCGCGTGGACACAGGTTGACAAAAACCTCCCAACCTGGTTTCATTAATCACAAACAATAAGATTAGTATCCATGTGCAAAGGAGATTTTTGTTAGGCCTAGTAAAGTTGAAGTTTAGCTTTAAATACATATAAATTAAAACACGGTGAAACAATTTGTACTACAAATGCATGACAAAGTTTATTACAATACAAAAAGTAATGAGAATTTAAGACCTTGGCACACAAGTAAAAAATTATACATATTAAATATAGAAGTGGATTTATTAAATGGAACTGTGAACAAACATGATGAACAGCACCAACATATTTCCAAGTTAAAAGTTGCAGGATGAGGTAGTTTTCCAGATAACCTATTTAAGAGGTATTTATGAAACACAGTGAAGTGGATCTGTACTCGGCTTTAAAATCAAGAAGGCAATAGAATATATAATGCATTTGGAATTTGTAGTTCTTTCTTCCTCAACAATTAAGAAGTTTGGCATTTCAACGGTTCAAACAAACATGCTTACTAAATTCTTACTAAAATCTAGTCACTAGTCTATACCAAATCGGAAGGAGCAATTCATACAGAAGAGGAACTTATTCTGCAATGCTGATTCGGAGGGGGTGATGCACTAAGTTATTACTCTAACTAGTAACTTCTCCCCCAAAAGCTCTGAGTAAAAAATAAAAAAAATAAAAAATCTGCTATGACAATGGCACATTGGGAAGGGAAGAGACATTTCTTGGAATAGGATATTCACATCACATTTTAACAGTAACTTAAACAGCCTTGTTCAGAAGTGGCAAGAATTAATGGGTTGGATTCACCAATCGGTCAGCAGAAGGCACTGGCAGCTGTTATCTTTCCCCAACTTTCCTCTCCCCCTCAGCATCCCTTTCTGACCCTGAGAAGGTAGATCCCTCTAGTTTGGGGACTCACGTAGTATAATAACCATGTAGTTGGGCGGGCTGCTGTGAGGAGGGGGCAAAATCAACCTTTCTCCACTAACAGACGAGGCAAGAGGGAATGATTTTGCCCATCTTCCCCCCTTCACCGCTCTCTGCCAGCTTGTCTCGCAACCCTGGGAATTGACTTTCCCAGGACTGGAAACTATTGCTAGAGGGTAGAAGGGTAAACAAAGGTCAGATCTGTGATCCTGGCATTTGAAGATCTTTGTATCCAACCCAGTGACCCTAAATTTGTTAACAATCAACAAGAGGAAGAAAGATGAACGACAACTTGAGATTCACATCCAAGATGACTTTTTCACATATATAGAAAAGACAATCAGTCAAATTTAAGGCATTTGAGAATTCCTATTAACATTCGTGGGAAAACTAAGCACGCATTCAACCCCCTCCCCCCTCCTCAAACTGATATCAATGAGAACACAGAAGGCGTAGCTTTGGCTGGCTCACGTCACAGACACAATTCATCCAAGGGGAACAAAAGGAGTTGACAATATGGTGCCTTCAAGCTTCTAGTGTGACTGAAAAATGGCAGCGGCACAGGAAAAACATTTTCCCCGTGAAGTCCTAAACTCATATCACAGGAGGTTACACCGAAAGGCATATTCATGTGCCCCTAAAGGAAGACTGAAAATGTGAGAGATGTTGAGGAAAACATATTTTGTAACATGTATGAGACAGAGAAGGTACAAAGCCAGCCTGGTGTAGTGCTTAGAGTCAGACTATGATCTGAAATACCCAGGTTCAAACCTGCGTTCCGCCATAGAACCCTGCTGGATGTCCTTGGGCCAGTCACACATTCTTAGCTTACCCTACCCTCACAGGGTTGTGATGATGAAATGGAAGAGAGGAGAACGATGTTAGCTGCCTTGTGCTTCCATTGAGGAGAAAGGCAGGGTACAAATGAAGTAAATTAATACATTAACATTTTAAAATTTTGGCACTGGATAAAATTAACATCTGATATTACACTCAATATGGATCACCATGATTCACAGTATGTAAAGGGGGGAAATGGTCAGTGTCTTCTTAAAACTTGACTATTAAGTTCCCCACAAAGTTTTAAAAGCTTTAAGTTATACTATACCCAGAAGGGAATTTTAGGGTGAATTCCAACCCTCACTACATCATGTGCTCACACCAATGTATGTTTAACTTTTCAATAAATCTGAGTTCAACATCACTGAAAAAGTTTAGCGACAAGTTTAACAACCTTAGGAGATATTCACATCATTCGTGCATGGACAGTACAAGAATTGTACAGCTGGACAGAAATAACTAACTAATTGCAGATTCTATCATGCATCCAACAACTTCCGTCAAGCACCAGACATAAGGTAGGTGCATTCTTCCTAGACCTGCACTGACTGCACTATAAGCCTCTCATATTTGAATAACAGGGTTTTTTAAAAATAAGTATGTGCTAGAAAAATGTTTCATTGTCGTTGTAGCATATACAAAAAATCTTATCCTGTTAAATAATTGCATGTAGATAAAAAGATTATCACACACACACACACACACACATATATATATATATAAAGGATATCATAGCTTCACTCTTCAAATGGCAGAGTAACTTCTTTAGAGGAGGATAGTGGCATAAGGATGGCACACAACCCAGCATGATTAATTTGTGTTTGGCTCTTGTAATAGCAACATTAAGACGTCTCCAGTCCTTCAGAAGTTCTCCAACCTGTCAAAAGCAAGGGCAGACAAATAAATGCATGAAGATGCCTTTTACTGAATCAGACTCTTGGTCCATCAAGGTCAGTATTGTCTACCCAGTCTGGCAGCAGATCTCCGGAGTCTCAGGTAGAGGTCTTTCACAGCTCCTACTGCCTGGTCCTTTCAAGTGAATTCAGGAGTGAACCTGGGACTTTCTGCATGCAAAGCAGAGCCTCTACCACTGAACCACAGCCCCTCCCTAGTCAACCTGATTTTAAGGTTCTGTATCTAGCTAGAATTAAATGGAATTTTATGTTTCAAACAGGTGCTACTGAAGACCATCAGACCAGAATAGCAAGTTGCTCTTTTCGTTTCCATTTACAAAAGGAATACAAAATATTCTTGACCATACATTATCTGCCAAAAAATTAAACCACAACTCAACAACTACCGTAGATACATTCAAAGTCTGCATATGTACTGGATTTTGAAGAAGAGACTGCTATCCACTGTTTCAAAACTGGTATGCCAAGCATGCTGCAGGGCCTCTCCAAGGAACACAAGATGCTTGGTCTTAAATTTAGCCTTCTTAGAGGACGGTTCTGAGGAACTCCTCTTTTTTGTTTTCGGATCCGATTAATCGGTTAGTTTGTGTCCCATCGGGGTCAGTTCTAAACTTACGGACCCGAGCAACACTGATTGCTCACGCCCAACTGAAGATTTCAAAGCTGGTGGTTCCGAGCAAGAAAGAGACCTTTCATACAGCCAAGCTTTCAGTCTTGTGGCTGAAATCCAGAGCTCCTTTAGGATAAGTCATTAGGATAAGTCTGAAGTCATTTGGATCCTTGCTCTTGAAAAAAAAAGGATTTATTTAAAATGCATATCTCCCACCTTGTCTCCTTAAACCGAAGGCAGCTAACACGGCAACCAGATAGGGGTTGGACTAGATGACCCTGGTGGTCCCTTCCAACTCTATGATTCTATGCAAGTGTATGTAACACACAATAAAACAATCTTATCAGCAGAAGAAAAATACCAAAGTCAGATCTGCAAATACATTTAATAAAACCAATGCTGGATCAGGTGCTAAATTTTTAAAAAATACTTGGTTAATCTCATCACATTCCAGTTGCCAGGAAGCTTTTTTTTTTTTGCGCAACTCTACCATATGGGAAGGTATGACCCAATATTATCAGAGAATCTGTAGCATCATGAACAGAAGATTTTATAGATATATTTAAGTTTTGCTGGAGTAAGGAGCCATCTATACAGTAACTCTGAAATTTTTTTATCATTGTAGAAGTGTATTTACTCTTCTGATTTTAGCAAACATGAACATTTAATATTTTTCTTTTACTACTAACTTCTGTGTTATCTAGGCAAGGACAACTTTAAGTTGAATTAAGTCTAAACTATGAAAAAATGAGTAATGGCTCAACAGTTCCCAAATGTGGCTTACTTACATTTCCATCATTATTATTCCTTACAAAAGAGACAATGATGATACTTTTATCTCTTCCTTGGTACTTGTCCACAGTATTTACTTCAACCTTACTGATGTATGAACTTGTCATGAGGTCTGTGATTATCTTTAACTGATGTCTGTATGGAGATATGACCCCAATATCTGATGGCTTGCAGCCAGCCTAGATAACACAAAGATAACACAAGGACTTACATCAAGGAACAAAAATCACCCTAGAGCAGGGGTCGGCAAACTCATTAGTCAAAAGAGCCAAATATCAACAATACAACGATTGAGATTTCTTTTGAGAGCCAAATTTCTTAAACTTAAACTATATAGGTAGGTACACTGTTTATTAACTTAATAAACTTTAATTAAAGTTTTAAGTCTTAATTAAACTATAGGTACACAGAATAAAACTTGATATCATACTTAATAGTGATCTTATTTATTGATAAAAATTAAATTGTAAGTCCCTGTCATTTCCCCCTCCCCGTCCAGAGTCCTCGTCTGGAGGCCTGGTCTACCGCCATAAAAGCCTATTGGTAGACCTGGCCTCCGGCTGAGTCCCATTGGGAGGCCAGGTCTACCCATTGGCTTTCTTGGCAGTAGACCTGGCCTCCGGAGGCCCATAGAAGCCAATTGGTAGACCTGGCCTCTGAAGGGGGACTTTTTCCCCTCCTCGGAGTCCAGGTCTACCGCCAAGAAAGCCAGTGAGTAGACATGGCCTCCCAATGGGACTCAGCCGGAGGTCTACCAAAGGAAGCCCGCCCCGCCCAACAGCTGATAGGCGGGGGGGGAGCCAGAAACCGCTGAGCCGCCCGCCCAGCAATCGCACGGCTAGAGGGGAAGGGAGGCTTTAGCGTCCCAACCATTAAGGGCAAGGAAAAGGGGGACCCAGCCATTCTCAGCAGGGGGTGGGGAGAGACAGCGCGCCTGCTCTCTCTCTCTCTCAGGCGCGCCGGCTCTGCAGCCCGGCTGCCGGCGCGAGCGGGCGCAAGACCAGGGGCTCTGAACCAAGTTCGGAGAGCCGCACTCAATGGGCCAAAGAGCCGCATGCGGCTCTGGAGCCGCAGTTTTGAGACCCCTGCCCTAGAGCAAGGATCCTCAGCGTGGTGCCTGCCAAGGGTTTCTGGAAAGTGGGTGAGGCCAGGTTGAGCCTTTGCCCTGCAGGGCCTCTAATCAGCTGTGTAGATTTTAAAGAAAATGCTTCAGCAGCAGCAGCTGCTACCATAAAAACAAAGATCTTCACTGTGTGAATGAAGGCAAGCTGTGTGTATGCAAGAAAATATTTTTAAACAGTATGTTCATTTTGAAAGGCATGCTGAAGAGTTACCATTGGAGATATGCATAATTTCACTGCCTGACATTTTGTGGTTGGCTCCGCCTCCTGCAGCAACCATTTTGTGGTTGTGTCTACCACGCTGTGTCAGAATTCGAGGCACCCACAGGTTCAAAAAGGTTGAGACCCCTGCCTTAGAGAATACTTTACCAATCAACCCTTCAGAAAATTATCATGTCATAAACACAAAATAGTTATTTAGGTATAAACTAAGTCAAATGAGACCTATGCTAAAAATTATATTTGCAACTGCAAAGGTTAATTAAATGGTTGACACACATACCTGATACATGTAAAAACAGTATTTATGGTAGCACAGGACCCTAAACAAAACTTAAATATATTTTAAATTATGGATATCCCTTTGCTACCTAAAAATCTTTTTCAATCACAAAAGGCATATTTTTAATCAAAATGATCGAAGCTTATTGGGGTGTAAATACTACATTCCACTAAATAGTGAACTAAACTAAATATTTAATATGGCTAGCCATTGCAAAGGCAACATCTGTGTCAATGCTGGTAGGCCAGCATGAATGGTACACTTCTGGAAGTACTTGTTTGTATGCTAAGAAATCCACTCACACTGTTAGAAGAGCCTTTCCCACATTAGCTTGCATATAAAACTGCAAAGGGCTGACTAAAAAAAACAACCCACCTTGGTTTATTAAGATTTATTGTTCAGAATGATTTTTAAAAATTAAAAAAGCACACCTTTTCCTCCAAATAGTGAATGCAAGATAGATACCTTGATAAACATCGATGTCAGAAAGAGCACTAATTTGGCCTCTGTCATATTACTTATGCCACCTTTTTCGGAATGCTCTGGTGCTGGAACCTAAATTTAAATACATTAAAAAAAACCAATATTGTTTGCGGAATTAGGAAAAAAAACATGCATTATATTTGCTTGTAATAGAAAAACTGCCTGTAGGCACTTAACTTGCATTTATTTACTTATGTCCCACTTTTCTCCATACAGGTGGGACTCAAAGCAGCTTAGAATACAATTCTCCCCTTCATTTTCTCACAACAACCACCCTGTGAAGCAGGCCAAGCTGAGAATTTGTGACGAACCCAGGGCCACCCAGTCAGTTTCCACAGTAGATGCGGTGATTCAGACCCAGGTCGTCCAGGGTCCAAGTCTCCCACTATGTCTACTACACCACACCGTGAACTTTGTATAGTCTTTAACATAAGTAAACAAGTAGATATCGTGCCAAAATATGACAGTTCAAAAGCATTTTGCTTTCCATGTTCTACTGGACAGAGTAAGATTGAATTCAAAAACGGAACAGATCGGTCTTTGAAGGGAGAGCAAGCGATAGCTACCTTCTCCGTGTTAAGAAAACAAACAGGGTTGTTCGGATCCAGCGTTTCCTTGAGCCACGTCTCAGAGGAATACTCCTGCTTCAATTTCAGCTCTTTTAAATTTGGTAAATCTGCCACAGCTTTGGACACCCTCTCAGAGCCACATTCCAGTTTGCCATCATACACCAACTTGTTACTCAGCGACATAATTTTACTAGAGTTGAAAAAGCAAAACAGGATCAGATCTGAACATCTGGGAGTCTGCAATGACCAGACACCAAGTGGCAGTTCCATATACCTGTTCATTCGGTACTGTACATTTAGCTGCACAACAGCATTCTTGTTTTGTTCCAGTCTCTTGAATAAGCTTTCACTCATGCCAAGATCCCTGTTGGAAAAAGGAGCCTGTCAAATTCACTGGCTTACAAATGGGTTCGTTAATACTGTTAGAGAGATTAGTCTCCGCCAGCAGTGAGCCAGATTACCTTGCTTCTGCATTCTGCACGAGCGGGGGTAGTTGCTGATGGTCGCCCACCAGCACAAATCTTAGCGAACAGAAGAGTGGACCCAGGCAGACTGGCTGACTAATCTGCGAAGCTTCATCCACTATGCAAAAGTCAAACCGCTTCCGAGTAAATATTGGATGGTTTATTCCCATGCAAGTTGTTGCGACTATTGGCTGGAAAAAAAAATACAAGAAAGCATGATTTAGCAAACCTTCATCTTTGGACTAACTTGCATGTACCGGAGAAAATTCACAAGTATTTTCACAGTTCAGAATAGTGTCTAAACAATGCAAAATTATTCATTATATACAATAAAATTAGGTGAAATACATTTTATTTTTATCTGCACTGAGACTTTGGGGTGATACAGACTATGAATTCTTCAAAAAAAGGGGGGGAGTTTGTATCCACAGGGTAAGTTTTAACTCTGCACCTTCCATTAGTTCTGCAATATTAAAACTCAAGAAACATTAAGCAAAAGCAGGGATTTATAAACGATGGGGCTCTTGCACATCAGAATCATTTGAGGTAAAACCACAGCTACTAATATTTCCTCATTTTGAAGATAACAAACTTAAGGCTAACCAGTTTGTATATTCTTGGAGGCCGCTATTCTCCACAGAACCAAAAGTTCATGGATTGCTTCATGGATGGCCAAGCTCTCCACAAGACTGTTCGCACCATCTTAGCAGTAAGGGCTTTACAATTACAGGCCCGCATGCTCTGGCATACCGGTGGGCGCATCCAACAAGCCACAAGTGAAGCTCTGATCATGGAATGGAACTTTCCAGCCTCTCGCTGGTCAGTGGAAGAGCTTCTTCTAGCTTTGCTGACAAAGGCCCCACTATTACCAGAACAGAGTTACAGGATCCAACCACAGGAAACTAGAATATATTGATATCTTAGAACCATCTGAACATTTTATTTCTTTTCTGTACAATTCATTCTAGTAAGAACAATTACTTTACCATACACTTTGACTAAAGTTTGCTAGGGCCTCACTACCCAATTTAAACTCTCTGAGGTCTAAGACCCAAACCAAATTTCTTGCTTGCTAGCTGTTCATCTTGCAGGCAGCTCTCTTTGAGATACATTGTTGAGAAGTTCTAAACACTGACAAACATTTTTTCTTACTTGACTATCATACAACTTCTCCAACTGGGCTACAGTTTTAATAGACCCAGATCTGCAGATTTCTTCTTCAGTAAACTTCCGTATGTCTGGATGAATTTTCTGAGTTCTCCCCAGCCGCAAAAAGCCTACTTTGAACTTTACAAGCTTCAGAAGGATATTGTCGACTGCAGTGTGAGTAAAGCTGGTTAAGAGAACGCTGAAACCGCAAGCATAAAGAATGCGGACCTAAAATGCAGGAAAGGAGAGAAAGAAAGGAAGGAAAGCTTTTAAATTTTTATAGCATTATATTTTAACTTGATTGTTGTCCTTGTTGGTAGCTGCCCTGAGCCTGACTGTAATTGGGAAAGGGCGCGGTACAAATCTATTAAAATAAAAATTAAAGGCACTGCAATGGATAGCTATTCTGCATTTCTCCTTACAAGACACTTTTTCCAGAAACCTGTTCAAGTCATACAGGTGAATATCTCCAGATGTTCATTATGGCATTGAGCTACAGTCCCTGCTTTTCAAACATTTTTGTCTGCAAGAGACAGAAGGCAGAAACCAGCCGGGTCTCTCTCCACCACTGCAGCGTCACCCTTTGCCTCTTCTTCCATCTGCTATCAATGGGACCATCAGAGGGTGGGTAGGACAGACACCAGGTACCCCTCCACTGTGTCCGAATCCAGTACCCCTCCTCAAGGAGCCTTTAATTTTGTCATTTGTGATTTAAAACAAAAACAGATTTGAGCTGAAAGGGCAGGATAATAAAATAAACCCTTTAGAACCCTCCCCCTCAAAATTCAAACCTATATTACAAGAAGAAGAGTTGGATTTTACATGCCAACTTTCTCTACCATTTAAGGAAGAATCAAACCGGCTTACAATCACCTTGCCTCCCCATCCCTAGAACAGACACCCTCTGAGGTAGGTTGGGCTGAAAGAGCTCTAAGAGAGCTGTGACTAGCTCAAGGTCACCCAGCTGGCTTCATGTGTATGAGTGGGGAAACAAACCCAGTTCACCAGATTAGCCTCTGCCGCTCATGTGATATTCCTTTACTAGAAAACTTTCATTTTTGAAACCTTAATTTTAAAAGGTATTAAACCTGCCTAAATTAGTTTTTTTGATTTAGTTCTCTTTAGGGGCTTTGAATCTAGTCTTTTAAAATGACATTTTTATGCTACATATCAGAATTTACCACACTGCTAAACAGTTGTTAGATATTAGAATGGCCTCTCCAAACAATCTCACACACACCAAACAAAACACATGTTGTTTAACTTCAACACACTATTATTTATGGCCTTACCAGAGCACATATGGTAGTGGTCTTCCCAGTTCCAGGCATCCCAACTATGAGCGTGTAATCCTTTGAAAGCAGGACTTGTTTCATTGCTTGTTTCTGAGGTTTATTCAGACCTTTGATTTACAAAGCAAAGAAACTTCACTAACACCGTATGAAGCTTACAGTGCAATCCCCAAAGAGTTACTCTTTCGTTTCAATGGGCTTAGACTGGAGTAACTCTGCATAGTATTGCACTGTTAAACCATAAATTCCTTCTTCATATTAAAAGTTATTTAAGAGGAAAAAATACATTTCTATCCCATGACATCGAAACATTTTAAACACAAAACCTGAGTTAATTTTGTTGCTATGTATGGCCATAACCTGATCTCGTCAGAAGCTAAGCAGGGTCAGCCCTGGTTAGTATTTGGATGGGAGACCACCAAGGAATACCAGGGTTGCTGTGCAGAGGAAGGCACTGGCAAACCACCTCTGTTAGTCTCTTGCCATGAAAACCCCAAAAGGGGTCGCCATAAGTCGGCTGCGACTTGACGGCACTTTACACACACTCACGGCCATAACATGCCTCCCACAATCCAATCCTGAGCACATGTTGATGCACAAATCATTTCTACTGAGCTGTAGATAATTTTTATCCCACCTGTCCTCTGAGGAGCTCAGGACAGCACATGTCATTCTCCTCACCTCCATTTTATCCTCACAACAAACAGAGAGTGGCCCCGGTCCAAGGTCATCTAGTCAACTTCATGGTTGACAGGGGATTTGAACTTGGGTTTCCCGGGTCCTAGTCTATCCCTGTAACCTCTGCACACCAGTGGCACTCTCCTAAATGTGCACGCACAAGACTGCAGCCTAAACACCAGCAGGTGTAGAAAAGCAACAGAGGAAGAACCTCTCAGTTTTCTTTTCAGCAGTCAATATACCACAAATGTCTAGCGTAGGTACGTACAATGAAGCTAGCTAGTGAACCGTATTTATTTTTGTGTGGTGATTTTCAAGGTTGCTTTAAAATCTTGCTTTAAAATACCACCACCGTGTGGTTTGCCTGCCTATACCTACTTCTTGACAATTCCTCATCTCTCTCTACAGCCTTCTTTCTAGCTAGATTTAACGATAACCCTTCTATGGTTATGCAAGGCAGAATTTTGAATTTACCATACTCAGACTTGTCCGTGCTCTTCTGGCTTCATAGACTCATTAGCTCCATAGACTCATGTGCTCCTGGAATGTCATTTCTATGAGGACCTTAGATCATGATATCTCTCTCCTCTTTTGATACATAAATCCAATGCTTCTGTGTCTGATATAATGCCTTTTTTATTAAGTGATAGGGATCCCAAGGCTACACTGGCAGCGGCAAAATTTATCTCAGTCCTTCTATCCCTCAAACATTAGATTTAAAACTATGCTGCTCAAGATCAATGGATCAAGGAGCTTCTAAGGGAGAAAGGTTACTATGAGTAGCTAAGAAGGGCTCTCAGGCATGCATTTGTTTGCTAGTACATGAAATTAAAGGTATCTGTTCCACCTGGAAGCCTCAGAATGTCAATTAACTCTATAGTCCTTTGGCTTAAAGATCCTTCTGTGTTAAATGGGAAATTTTTCTCCTTACACCTGGAAAGTGCAGGCACACACCTGCATAAGATCCACTGAGAGGACAGTTGAATGTGTATCTGGCTTGTAACCCTAGTTCAGTCATTGTCAAATTCTGTTCAGCCTCAGCTCTTTTTATTTTAACATTAACCTTCTTAATCAGGTTGTTGTGAGAATCAAGTGAAAACCTCTTATGTGTCCTCAGCCTCAAGGATGCAATAGGGTGTAAAAACATATGAAACTGCGATATACCAAGTCAGACCATAGTTGTCTACTCGGGCAGGCAGCAGTCCCCCCAGGGCCTCACACAAAGAAAGGTCTCTTCTAACACCTGCCATCAAATATGAAGATGCTTGAGATTGAACCCGGGACCTTTTCGAAGTTATAAGCTTTACTGCTAAGCCATGGCCATTACTCATTAACAATGCTTCCCATTCTGTTCTCCCCAGCAAAACAAGCGTTCGTATAGCTTGCAAAACAGACTGTCAACATTAATATTTTATGTTTCAGTGGGCCTATTGGTGGAAGCCATAAGGAACATGAACCCTATTTCAAGTCACAAGATTTCAAGTCACCTGAACCTTTAAACAGCAACAGAACATTTATCGATTGATGTGGATTTCTTCTTTGGAAATTTCCTGAATGGAACATCAGACTTAAAACTATACCAGAAACTGTTTCAAAATGCTGTACCTTTCAGAATGTTTGCTACTGTCTCCTTTGCTTCAAAAGGAAGGACGGCGCTCAAGTGCTGGATGAACTGCGGTTTGTGAAATTCTATTATCAAATTACGAAGCTTTTCACTAAAGAATGGAGAGGGTTGACAAAGAGGAAAGAATAACATCAAAATTAAGAACAAACCTCTAGATGTGAAACAAAATATGGAAATAAAATTAACGCAACAAACCTGACAGGAGAATTTTCCATCAATTTAGAAAGGTTTGCTAAGGGGGCATCTGCGCCAAATGCTCCCTCTTCATGGTCTAACCTAAATATAATGTCCTTGGCAAGATTTGACAAGTTTCTGGAATATATTAGAGAGGAAACAGCCAATTAGATTCCAGGATCCACATCAGCATTAAGACACAAATGCAGACACAAAGTCTCTACTTCTGACAAGCTCTTAAAAGCAGCAGTGCATGTTTTCCACATCTGTAGACAGACAGCAGAGAGATACTGCACATCCCAGCTCCTGGCTTATATAGCTGATTCATACACATTGGAAATGTGCATAAACACATTTATGTAAAAACATAAGTTTTGAAGAATCGCCCAAAGTACTAAGCTCCGAAGAGGCATGAAACAGTCCTTTCCCACCTCAGTGGAAGCCAACAAAAGTAGATCAACAAATTCAATAAGGCAGGCCAGAAAAAAACCCTAAACCGTAAAAGGTCTGAAGGTATCACCATAAACATAAAAGGTTACCTTAACACATAACTCTCCCTATCTGCTTCTTTCTTACAGTTAGCTTCCCCCTGGCCACATACACCAATTCTAAATGTAGGCTGTAAACTCCTTACATCAGGAATGTGCTTTTAACTTATTGCTACTTACTCTGCAAAGTGTGAAGCAGAATTATTATGATTATTAGTATCAGCATCAGATCTGAATATGGGAGGATTAATTTATGAGTTTTCTGTTGACTGTGAAGGATCTCTAACCTAAGGAGAACTTTTATTACACAAATTACCATGGTAAGTCCAGCTGTGAACAATTGTATTACCTATCCAATAAACAGGAGATTCTGGTTCTGTTGATCTCTTGAACGTAGCCAGTAGACAAGCCAAGTAAAGTGCTATCTTCACCACTCACAACAATCCTGTCTCCTACCATCAGGGTTGTCACAGGCATGGGATTTTTACGCTGGAACCAGTGTAGATACTGTCCGTCGGATACCTCCTGTACACCCTCAATTCTGCTCATATTTCCAATGCAATCCCCCTGTTTCTCTCTACAAACAGTTAAAACAAAACAGTCTTAAGCAACTTGTATAACATGGCTGTTATCTCTTATGACAATGATCTCCAGCATGGCAGCTGCTGGCACCACAGAACCCACCCCTTTGTTTCCTGGTCCCCACTTCCCTCTTCCCCCAAAGCAAAGAGTCACCACTGCCTTTCCACTGCCTCAGTGGAGCAGGAGCTGCTTCAGAAGAGTCCAAGAGAGGTATTGACTTTGTGTTGCAGAGACTACCTATTTGGAAAAAGGTGCCTCAATCATAGGATGGTGCTTGGTTTGGAACCTCCTGGCATTTTGTGACTGGCTCCAGCCCACAGCCATTCTGAGGTGGTGCCCGCTGCCTCTTCTCAAAAATTTAAGAGTGCCCACAGTCTGACTGAGTTTGCCCCCTCCCCCTTATGACTGTATGGCTGAATCATTTGCAAAACTACAAGATTTTTTATATGCATAGTTCTAACCTTTACTCTTGGTGAGCAAGACTCAGAAAGGATGGAAGAACTCTTATCATAAGCGAAGTTTGTAAGGGGCACTATAAAACCAAGGTCAATAATGCTTTAATGTACCTTTCTGCAGCAGTCATTATCCATATGTTTCTCCGCCCCTTCTTTTCCTCCTTGCATTGACTCTCCAAAGTTAGCATCAGGTACCAGAGGCAGAAGTACTCCAAGTGTAAGGGCTTAAGATGCTGGGTCTCCTTCTCAATAGCAGCCACCATATCAAGAGGAATTACATCACTTAACTGCTGCTCTACAGCCCTGAAATAAAACCTAGCATGAATCCTCCTGAAAAGACACCTAGAATTGCAGTTATCATAATACATTGCCGGAGGGGAAAGGTCTTTCCTGTCTACAGAAATGAAGAAATTTCATATTGCTGTGACTTGAAGAAGTCTACCCTAACTCAGCTAAACCCCTCGGAAGGCTCATTCTTCCTACTTGGTAGAAAACGTCTGCAATTAAAATTCCTTTCTATTGTTCATCCTGTATTTTGTCAAGTGGGTTAGTCACAACCATATTTAGGTCGACAGCATCTACATTCTTGCTTGGCACAGCTGATGGTTGGGAAATTAGGACAAGTATAACATAGCACAATACAAGCAGGTATTATTACACTGGACCCTGAAGACAAGATGGAACAAAACTGTTCAAACATTGGTGTGCATCCCTTTTGGCACCAAAACTGAGAATCCTACATTCCATACATGGTCTTGGACATGTATGGAAAGTATTAATTATTTTGCAAACTACAATCCTGTTTGGTACATTTATTTCTGTACAGAAACAGGGGTGTAGAGACTGGCCTTTATGTATCAGCTGTTTTCAATTGGAATGAGATAGCAACAAGCCATTTATAACCCAAAGTTCTTTTAAAGGGATTTACCTGCTATAGAGAGCACAATTCTGTTTCTGGGAACAGAAACTACATGCCTGGCTGTCGATAATCATTGGAGGCAAAGATGCAAGCTGGGTCTGCTGCTTTCCCACGTCAGATGTACATGTGGTGTGAAGCAAATAGAAGGCTAACTGGTTTCTCAGTTTAATAAGTTCTGCAGAGAAGGAAAATAAAAAAGGTCACGTCTAAATGCTTTCAAGCTTCCAGTCACAAATAAAAGTACAGAAAAAATGCTGGTTATTTAACTTGTCCAGGCACACTGATCGGTCAAAACAAATGCACCCTTCCTTATGCACATTAAGTGTCATCAGGTTGCAACCAACTTATGGCAACCCCAAGAAGGGGCTTTCAAGGCAAGTGAGAAGCAGTGGTGGTTTGCCACTGATGTCCTCTGCACAGTCTTCCTTGGTGGTCTATCATACAAGTAAAGACACTGCTTAGATACCGAGATCAGGCTATACTATGTTGCCTCCCTTTCCTAGCAGCATAAAATACATGAAAGTATTTGGGAAACTTTCCAACACACCCTAACTCTGCCTTTTGACTGGTTACATCGCTACATGCATCTTCCCAAACACAAAAATATGTATTTACTTCAAAGATAAGTATTTACTTCAGTCCAACTTATCTTGCTTAGCAACATCCACTAGGGCTCCTTAAGGAACCACAGCAACCAATGAAGGAATCTATTAACATTACTTTAAAAATATATATATAAACAGCCAAGAATTTTTTCCAAACACAATTACCTCTTCTATCCATACGATTTCCAGGTACAGGAAACATATTACCAGTTTTAAGATAAAGGAGGAGTCCAGCTTCAGGATCCGTTCTCCTTCCCTGGCATAAAAGCGAGTACAAAACTACCTGAAAAAAAGGCATTTAAAACAATTAAAGGGTACTTAAGGCTATTAAAATGGAAGCTTAAGTGCAGCAGCAAACTTAATAAAGCTATACCATTTTACTTCAGTGGACAAGAAGTAAAAGTTGGTTTTTATATGTTGACTTTCTCTGCCTTTCAAGGAAAATCAAACTGGCGTACAACCTCCTTCCCTTCCTCTCCCTACAACACCCTGAGCCTGGTCTTGGCCAGGGAGGGCAGGTTATAAATTGAACAAATAAATAAATAGGTGAGGTTGAGAGAACTCTAAGAGAACTGTGACTAACCCAAGGTCACCCAGCTGGCTTCATGTGTAGGAGTGGGGAATCAAACCTGGTTCACCAGATTAGAGTCTGTCGCTTTTAACCACTACACCACGCTGGCTCTGAAATAAGCATACAAAGACTGAACTATGAAAACTAATGCAAATGTCAGAGTTGTGGAAACAAACCCTACTCCCACTGTATAATGAGATCAAGGCACGTTGTATCAAACAAGGGACTTTCCACTGAATGGGTTTAGCCACCCATGGCAAGGAAGACTAGTCACATTCAGCGAAAACCACTTCAAACAACACTACACGCACATGACCTTAAGCCTCAGCTGTTGTTGATTTCTCATATCATGCCCTCCCTTTCCCCCCTTACCTGGACTATCATTACTGGCATAAGTGTAATCTAAAGATGGCTTCCTAAGTAGAGACCGCATGACTACCTCCTTCGAGGGGTCATGCGAGCTTGCACTGATTGCTATTCTGGTTAGGCCGGTCAGTCTTCCATGGCAAGGACCAAGTAGAAAAGGCATGAAAAGGGCCTCTCGCAAGCACCGTCAACACTATATGGTGAATCTAAGAGAGCTCATCCAACCAGCGGTAATGAGAAGAGACCAAGAGGGACTTCTAGTACAGATCCTGAAACCAACATGGCATCCAATCCATGTCACTGCAGGTGCAAGCGATTTCCTCTGTAAAATGCTTCATAAATAGGAGACGGGCAAGAATGGCTCTTTTTAACCAACCGGAACAGGTGCCATCAATACAGAAGAAACACTGCCAGGAAGGACTGCTACAGAATTGTTCAATCTGGGTCTCAGTCCAGTGTGTTCTAAAGATCAAATCAGCCATTTAGAAGCTGACCGCTCCCTAATGAGAAAGAAATTTGAGACCAGAATTCATGTCAACCTCACAGGTCAATTCTCAGTTTAATGAACGAAAAGACACTTTAATGCAACAAGCTGCACAAACGCCCTTCTGTTTGTATCTTGACATTGCCATTTAAAGCAATGTTGATTAAAGTGGGATTACTACTCCTTTGTACCTGACTTCTGTGCTCTATGGAGTTGGATTCTTTGCCACTTTTAAGCTCCAGTGGCATTATCCTGGATTCAGTTCTAGACCTGCGATGAATGGTTACACCAGCCGTAACATCAATCTTGCCCTTTAAACCAAACCTGGGACACCAAATGTTCTCTTCAACATCCAGGATTTCTGTAACTCTGACACTGCAAACACGGTCTTCTTTGTTATCTCTTGGCCTATCAGAAAACAAATATTGTATTGTATTGTATTGAATTAAGTTTATCACAGAAAACAGAACATTTCTTTTTGCTGATTTTCTCTAATTCCTTTGGCCCAGAGGAAAGTCAGAGTGCAAAACCCCCTTTAAATAGTTCACTTCAGACCAACTGCCATTATCTCCGCCCCTCCAAACTATTCATTACCATTAACAACATGAAAGAGTTATCTGTCTTCTCCAAACCCTGTTGGGTCCTTTGGCAGAAACGGAGGAAGTAAATAATTACCTGACAAAGGAGCAAAATCCATCCAGCTATTTAAATTTAGTTCTGTTTAAGGACCATGGAACCACAAGACTGAAAGGATATCTGATATGCCATCACCTTACATAGTCCTTGATATTTTATCATGAAGAAAATTATTTTTAATAATGGAAACTCAATTCTTGTTATTTGGGCCTGAAGTCAGTTTTGAATGGATGAGGACAAACAAACTGAAAACATAATCTCGACAAAACAGAAATTCTACTGGTGGTGGGAAAGTTTGACCCCAAAATTGGGATATGTTCTGTTCTGGATGGGGTTGCACTCCCCCTAAAGGAGCAGGTTTGCAGCTTGGAGGTGCTCCTGAATCTGAGCCTCCTACTGGATAAACAGGTGACAGCAGTGGCCGGGGCGCCTTTCACCAGCTCCAGTGGTGAGCCAGCTGTGGCCCTTCCTGGGTGGGAAAGATCTTGCCACTGTGGTGCATGCCCTGGTAACGTCTAGATAACATCACTGCAATGCACTCTACACAGGGCTGCCCTTGAAGACTGTCCAGAAGCTGCAGCTGATATAGATTGCTGCGGCCAGAATGTTGACTGGAATGGGTCATAGGGACTACATCACTCCAGTCTTGTTCCATTTACACTGGCTCCCAGTTTGCTTCTGGGCCCAATTTAAGCTGCTGGCATTGATCTTTAAAGGCCAATATAAGGCTAGACGGTTGGCAATTAAAGAAAGGGCTTTCTCGGCTGTGGCGCCAAAACTTTGGAACTCCCTCCCCAGGGAGATCTGTCTGTCCCCCTCTTTTGCTGTCTACCACCAGAGGGTGAAGACTCTTTGTTTCGTCTGGCACATCCCCAGTAAACTCTTATTGGCCCCTTCCCTGGTTGTGTGTATGTATTTGTGTGTGTGTGTGTGTGTGTGTGTATATATATGGAATACTTCAGTCAAATTTAAGGGTTATCGTTTTAACAACAGATTCCAGTGGTTACAGAATATGCTACAGAAGCCAACCAAAGTACAAAAATACAAAGTTTGTGATAAATGTCAGCCAATACGTGACAGCAACTGGGAGTGTTTCTTCTACAGAGGAGAGAAAACTAAGGGACTGCAGGCGCACTTACGGATGTTCTATGTTGCTCCACAGCTAGTTGCTATTCACAGCATCAGGCCAAGGGTGGGGGGGAATGAGAATACTAGTTAAGTATTAAGCCCTATGTCCCAATTTGCTTGCCCCCTCAAAAGACATGGAAAGGGCAGGGCACACATGGGGGGCATTTTAAGCCAAGCTTAGAGAATTTTAAAATGTTTTCATAATATTAATGTTAAAATACCGTCTGTGTGTGCTGTCAAATAGGGTTTTCATGACGTTTGGAGGTGATTTGCCATTGCTTGCCTCCACATGGGCTGAGTTTTAAGAGAGCTGACTGGCCCAAGGTCACCGAGCAGGCTTCATGTGGAGGAGTGGGGAATCGAACCCAGTTCTCCAGATTAGAGTCCACCACTCTTAACCACTACACCACGTTGGCTCCTTAAAATACCATAGTTGGACATAATTACCAGTAGTATGGAATCAGTTTTGAAAGGGAAACCAATTTAAAAATCCAAACACACAGAAAATGTGAATTCTTCTTTGTCACCTGCTCTTAATCACCCCAACAGTCCATGTTAAGAATGGAATCTGAAACCAGGCATGTCCTTTCCACTCCTACAGTTCTATCCAGTCCTACAGTTCTATAATTCTGATGCAATTAAAGATCTCCTGTAGGACCGGCAAGTTCAAACTTTCTAAATACCCCTTTCCTTAACCCGCTCTTACAGTTTGAGTTGCATGTTACATCGGTTAGGCTGGTGGTGCTTGTACATGAAGTCTTCTGCCCATTTAATAAACGAGGGAAAGTATTCCTCTATCTCTTGAATGATATCACTTTGTTTCATATTTAACTGGTACCTAAACCAGAGAAAGAAAGCAATGATAAATGATGTAAAAATATTTCCATACTCTGAACCAATCAGGGTAAGTTTACACAGCAGTACAAAAAAGAGAAAACAAACAGGAGAGATCTTTAAAATACGTGAATTCATACTCTGTCCCTCAAATGGAAAAATGTGTAGTTTCCTAGATGTCTACAAATGTGTAGATATTTCCAAGATATGGGGGGAAAATATATATATAATTATTCTTTACCACTATAGTGTAGCATAGACAATTATAAAGGGCAGATAAGCAAATTGCTCTGCTGAAAACATAGATATGCACTAATATACTTTGAATCAATTAGGGCAAATTAACACAATACAATTTTGTCCAAATGAGAATCCTAACCACCCACCAACCTCATGTTCACATGTGCGAACTGGCCCTGTGCTAAGCATTGGAAGAACTACACATATTCTACCTCTTCTTTTAACCTGCTGAAACACTCACATCTCTTTTAGATATTTTGGTCCATGAATAACTAAGGTTGCAATTTCTTGCAGCTTCTCCTGGGTGAAATTTGTTCCTGCTTTCTGAAAGATTTCGTGTAGGATTGTACCTATTAGCATTTGACGTGAAGTAGACTCACACCTCTGCAAGACAGACACAGTTACATGAACGATATATTCTTTAATCCCTTTTAAAGTACAGCTATATTCCTACAAAATAGTAATCTTTGTAGCAATTAACCTCAATTTCATTTCTAGATGAACGTGCAAATTATTCCCCATCAGTAAAAATCCATAAAAAAATCCATAAAAAGAAAAGTATAAAAGGTTGAAAACCTCAGCTTCCATAGCACTGAACAATTTTTTTTTAGAATGGATATGCTCCATAGGGACAGTTTCCTTTCTATCCCTCAAGGATAAGAAGGGTAGAAAAGAAAGAATCAAGGAAGCAATCTCATCACAGCAGAGCCAGAGAACATGCAAGCCAGAGCCTGTGGCAAGACTGGTCAAATCACAGTCCAGCTGTTACACGTAAACCAAGCCAAAGCCTCTCAGCCAACTTGCCAGACAGAGGCAACAAGCGGTTTTTGGCTGATCTGCTTATTGGTTATAATGCTCGAGGCAAGAGCGCACCAAGGCCTGTATTGCTGTCTGTGTCAGCAAAAGTTTATATTATGCATGATGCTCCATAAAACTAAGGACTGTATCATACAAAGACAAGCTCCATGGGCTTACAACCCCCAGTATTTACACCAATGCAAGACTAGTTTTTTTCCAGGTATGCCATCAAAAAAAGAAGAGGGGGGTCATCTTACATTTGCATATAAGTTACAGTTATGTCCAGTGAAAAAAATTGGTCTGCGTGTGTGTGTGGGGGGGTCATCTTAAATTCAGAATTGCCTTCCTTTTGAGTAAACGATACTGAAGACAAAAGTAATGCCATTTATTTACTAATAATACCTTCTGATGTTCTAGACATTTATAAACTAGTTTTAAATTGTTATACAGTTTTAAATATAAATTGCTATAGTTTTAAATTTAAACAGTTTTCACTGACCCTGAACTTTTCACTCAGTATAGCTTTTCTCATACACCGAATGCTATTTGATACAGTAGTGCCAGAAAGCAGTATGTCTGGATAGAGAATTACGTATCCTGCATCAGCATCTATTATCCAGATTCCAGAGTTACACTCTCCTTCCAAGTGAACAATATCTCCAGGCTGTACTGGAACAGATGTCCTATACACACACAAATGTACAAAAACATTAAGTGGATACTAAAATCTCTCTGTACTGTCAGTACAAACTTGCATATAGTCAACCACAACTTATGGGTAAGGAAAAACAGGCGGGCAAATCCTCCAAGGAAAACTATACTAACTTTTCCCGGGGCCACCGCAACCTATTTTCTCTCCTCCTCATTAACTACATCTATAGGAAGTCAGTGGAAACAGCAGAAAACTGGAAACCCTATTGAGATCAACTGAGTTGAAAGGGTGAAAAGTGGGTCTTGTGGATCTCTGACCAAGGAAGCAGCTCCCTAAACATTGCTTCTTAAACCTGGTTAAGTCATAAAAAGTTTCAGTCTGCATACACTCCAGACTATTTTTTTTGCTATGAATTAAGCAAAAACTCTGTGGAGCGAAACAATGGCTGGCATGTAATTGCCTGTCCTCTTCCACACTTTTCAATAGTTTACCTATTAAACCAGGGGTGTCAAACATGCGGCCCACAGAGGGCTTTTCTCCGGCCTGCGGAGCCAAGGCAGCCAGCCCCCCTTCCCCCTCCAGGCTTCCCGGGGCTGCTTGGGCCCCATGAGCCCAGAAAGCAGTCCCCCGTACCTCTTTGTCTTTCTCTCCCCTCACTTTCTCTTTCTCCCCCTCCCTCTTTGTCTCCTATCTGTTTTACTCTTTCTGTCTCTCTTTCTCTTCTCTCTCCCTTTCTCCTGTCTTTCTGGACTAGGGGAGGGCTGCAGGCTCACCAGTCAAGGCAGCCACCCCTCCCCTAGTTCAGATCTGGGCTGGTGATCTGCTGTGGGCTCACCACCCCCAGTCCAGATCGGGCTGGGCCAGTTTAAAATTAAAACAAAACAAAACAAAAAACTAAATCCAGGGACTAGAGATACAAACTTTAGAGAAGACACATGCTAAGTCAATTAATGATATCATTTTTACTTTATTTTTTTACTTAAAATACAAACCTGTTAAAGAAAATACTGTAAAAATGTTATTGTTGTAAGCTTGTTTGTGTTTTAAGTAAAAAACAATATCATTAATTGACTTTGCCTGTGTCTTTCGTAAAGTTTGTATCTCTAGTATCTGGCATTACACCCAGCCAAGTGACATTTATGTCATATCCAGCTCTAACAAATGAGTTTGAAACCCCTTTTAAAACTATTTCCACTTAATGGCTTCTATGCCTAAGATCCTCTGATCCCTTAAAATATCTTGGGGAAAATTAGGAAGTCAAAATATTTTTGGAGCACCTGTTCTACAAGCTAGCTTTTTAAACAATTAAGAACTATGTAACAAGTACATACCATCAAAGAAATGTATATGTTTACATAATAATTACCAGTCATCTCTTAGGATACACAGCTCTGTCTCTGAATCATCAAACGGAGTGGAAGCTGCAATTGTCAGCCGTTTCTCAAGTTCCCCATTTTCCTGTACTTGTAAAACAACGTATCTGTTGTTCAAACCCTTGCAGAGTACCGTATCGGAGAAGCCAACTATTCTCTTCGGAAACCTAAAAATCAGAGTTACATAGTAATACATACAGAGACCATGGGCAGTCATATTCATTCCATAACAGGAAGGCTCACAGATGTCAGTATAAGTAACTCGCACAACTTGTATGTCTGCTTTTATCTAACATACAAACCTTGCTAAAGTATTAAGTATTTAACATTTTATTTTACACAGTAATCAAGGGTCAGTGAGAAAGGAGGGCTATAAACAAGCTAAATAAATAAATCAACACACACTGGTACATTTCAGAAGGGACAGTATTAGGTGTTTTTGCAGGTCCCACCTGTATTGATGCCATTTTCCTTGCCTCAGCCCCATCCTCCCCACCAGGAGGCTTTTCTACCCTTAAACAAATAGGAAAAAAGCATAGCAACAGGAATTGCTAGATCACTGTAAAGGTCCCCTGTGCAAGCACCGGATCATTCCTGACCCATGGGGTGATGACACATCCTGACGTTTCCAAGGCAGACTTTGTTTGCGGGGTGGTTTGCCAGTGCCTTCCCCAGTCATCTTCCCTTTACCCCCCACAAGCTGGGTACTCATTTCACTGACCTCGGAAGAATGGAAGGCTGAGTCAACCTTGAGGCGGCTACCTGAAACCGACTTCCGTCGGGATCGAACTCAGGTTGTGAGCAGAGCTTTTGACTGCAGTACTGCAGCTTAACACTCTGCGCCACTGTAGCATCCTATTAATCCATTGCCACAATCTAGTTCTCACACTTCATTAAGTATCTAGCCTTTTTCATTATGGAATTATACAGGAAAAGAACAAGCTCTGCAATAAAAAGGGCTAGAGACGTACTTTTAAAAAATGAACGCTGGGAACTAGTAGATCATGGAAGTAGATCGTTGTAACACTTCAGTGATCTAACAATTCCCAATTTTCTTTAAAAAGTAAAGCTATGGGGGAGGTGAAATGCTGGCTGTGAGGGGCTAAGGCAAGGAAAGTGTAGAAAATCTGCTGTGTGGATGCTACTTCAGCACTGAGAATGCCTCTAAATCCACAACCACAAGAAACCATTATTAGTCATTACTTTTACAAGCACTGATCAGCAGAGTAAATGGATGGGACAAGACATAGTTGCCTTGTAACAACACAGAGCAGGGGGAGGCATTTATACAAGGGAACTGGTAGCTGAAAGGGAATCGTCATTCTTCCCAGCCAATCAACACACCCCATCAGCCACGTTGAGCTCCTTTTTTACCTACAGCACAGAGAACAGAAGCAAGACAGATTGGGGAAGCAGACCTGGAAGGTATCTGCAAGGAAAGGAAAACTTTAAGCAAACCCTTCTTCACACCCACCAATCCTCTTTTGTAGCTGCCTCCCACCCCAACATTACCTTGACAAGCAGTTTGAAGAAAACATTCCTGCCAAGGAAAACAGGTAATTCCACCACAAAGCAGGAAAGGAGGGGTTTTACATGCCTGTCTTTCACCATTTCTGGTTCCTCATCATAACTAGTCATGCATTTCTGCACTGAATAAGGAACTGGGAACCAACTCCAGCTTTGTTAAGACAAGCGGTGCATGTGGGGGGGGGGGCGCTAATTATGCAGTGACTCCTGGAGGCTGCAATGTGTGTGTAAAGTGCCTTCAAGTTGCAGCCGACTTATGGTGACCCCTTTTGGGGTTTTCATGGCAAGAGACTAACAGGTGGTTTGCCAGTGCCTTCCTCTGCACAGCAACTCTGGTATTCCTTGGTGGTCTCCCATCCAAATACTAAACAGGGCCGACCCTGCTTAGCTTCTGAGATCTGACGAGATCAGGCTAGCCTGGGCCATCCAGGTCAGGGCGGAGGCTGCAATGCCCACCACAGTCATTTCTGGAAGAGACATGATCCAGGAACTGGTTTGGTTTTGCCTCCACTACTACGCTGTCCCCAGCCCAGGGCAGCCAGAATGGCGGTGAGCACATGCCGATCCCCAGAGACGTAAATTCTAGACTAGAACTGATCCGGTGTTAATCCTACCTACCCCTTGCCACAGACACCACCTCATTGCACTTTCCTGCAGCGAAGCAAACAGCTTAGCCATTTTTGCATGGTAATTAGCAGCGCGTTCCAGGCTGAATTGCCCCGCAGATTTTGTTTTGAATTTTGCACGATGAACCTTCATTCCGGAAGTGACTGCGAAGCCGGCGCATATCTGCTTCGCATTACAAAAGAGCCCACTTAAAGCGACCTTTGGTGTTTGCCGCAAAGATTCCCCCCTCAAGGGACAATGCAAAACAACAGAGGCGCATTAGCTATGCATATGCTAATACCTATGCAAGCAGGAACAAAGGAGCAGGCGAGTGGGGGGAGTGGAACTTCTTTTGCGTCGGGACTGTGAAAAGGCATTTTTAAAAAGAGCTTTGAGCGAACATCAAAACTGACCATGCAAAAATGGCTTTTGCCACTCACAAGAATACTGCACTTGGCTGCAGATATATGTATATATAGATATTCGTGAAACACTACCCTTTCGGTACAAGATCCCCCCCTCCCAACGGCGTGCTCAATCAATTAATAAAAGGAATTCCGTAAATGAAAACGTCCCCGCCCCAATCCCGCAGGAAAATTTAACATGTCCATTCAGAGAACCTGACTGCTTTACTAGGTCGATACCTGCACACATATACTAACCAGTATTACAAGAACCTATTATACCAGATGTTTGAATAATTGAGAATAGAATTTACAACATATACACATGCCTGGTTGGGTTTGAACTGTTTGTATTTGTATTCATTAATGTATTTCTGTGAAATGTGTGCAGGTTTACAAAGGGTTTTAATTAACCACTGATGAAAACCCCATAGGCCGAAACGCGTTTGGTATGTGGTTATAGTTATCAAACCTCAGGAAATGCCATTGTGCTATTTTAATGCTTCTAAATAATTTGAACTTTCACATAGCGCTTCTAATAAAATATACTTTCCGTATTTATACATAGACTTTTATATATTTTCCTTTCACCCAACCTTGGGCACCCACCATCCAGAGAACCCTCCAAGATCTCTGCAATGTGGAAGTTCGCCCTCTATTTGAGGTTATTTCTTTCGCCGGGGGTGGGGGTGGGGGGAAAGCCTGACTACAGAAAAAAGGGAAACTACGATTTAAGTCCTGACCTGGATGGCCCAGGCTGGCCTGATCTCGTCAGATCTCGGAAGCTAAGCAGGGTTAGCCCTGGTTAGTATTTAGATGGGGGACCACCAAGGAATACCAGGGTTGCTGTGCAGAGGAAGGCACTGGCAAACCACCTCTGTTGGTCTCTTGCCATGAAAACCCCAAAAAGGGGTCGCCGTAAGTCAGCTGCGACTTGACGGCGCTTTACACACACAGGACATAAGTCAGGGGGCACCTCCGAACAAGGGGGGGGGGCATAGTGTGAGCGGGAAAGCCAGGCCGGCCCCGGGAGTCGTTCAAACCGCGCGCTCTTGCGGCTGCGCCCTAAGCGAGCACCTCTCCCGGGGAGTCGCGTCCTCGAAGAAGCTCCTGTCCATCAGCTCTTCCAGCATCGCGTCGTCCATCGGGGCCTCCTTCTCCTGCGAGCCCCCTCGCCGCGCCGAGGACGCCCGCAGCCCATCGCGGAGCTAGAAAGCGCCTCACGCCGGGAGCTAAGCCCCGCCCCGCGGGGAGGGAGTAAAGCGCAGGCGCGGCGACCCCCGCCAGCCTATGAGAAGGCGCCGCTGAGGCCGCCCCGCCCCGTTTTGCGCGCGCGGGAGAAGGCGGTTGGTGGCCAACGGCTGTGGGGAAGTTTCCCCCTCCCCCGTTTGTCCGTGGAGGGAAATTTCCGCCAGCTTCGAAAAGCTGTCGAAAGGCGGCACTCGGCCTATCCGTTTGAAAACAGCTGTGCGTTCTGCGTCAACACCTACGAAGGGATTCTCCCCCCCCCGAATGAAGCGCCCACGGAAATGCCCCCGCATTCATACACACGCGTGTACCAATAAGCACAGACCCTCCCCCCTTCCATTCACTTCAGCAGAAGTGGAAGCAGAAACACGCACGCGCGCGTCACCCGTTGCAACGACTCCTCTCCAGGACGGAACTTTCTCCCCCTCCTTTCCCCCGCTCTTGAATACAAAGGAACTGGCTGACGGCTGAATATGCTTAGGGCTGTTTAGCTTGGGAAGAAGGCGGCTGAGGGGAGACATGATAGAGGTCTATAAAATTATGCATGGTGTGGAGAGAGTGGACAGGGAGAGGTTTTTCCTCCCTCTCCCCTAATACTAGAACGCGGGGTCATCTGCTGAAGCTGGAGGGTGAGAGGTTCAAAACAGATGAAAGGAAGTATTTTTTCATGCAACGCATAGTTAAATGGTGGAACTCCCTGCCCCAGGATGTGGTGATGGCTGCAAACTTGGAAGGCTTTCAGAGGGGAGTGGACATGTTCATGGAGGAAAGGGGTATTCATGGCTACTAGTTAAAATGGATGCTAGTCATGCTGCAAACCTATTCTCTCTAGTATCAGAGGAGCAGGCCTATTGTATTAGGTGCTGTGGAACACAGGCAGGGTGGTGCTGCTGCAGTGGCTTCCTAGAGGCACCTGGCTGGCCACTGCGTAAACAGACCGCTGGATTTGATGGGCCTTGGTCTGATCCAGCAGGGCCTTTATGTTTCTTAATTTAAGGCTTTAAGAGGGGAGTGGACATGTTCATGGAGGGCTATCCATGGCTATTAGTCAAAATGGATACTAGCCATGATGCATGTCTATTCTCTCCAGGATCAGAGGAGCATGCCTATTATTTTGGGTGCGGTGGAACACAGGCAGGACGATGCTGCGGCAGTCGTCTTGTTTGTGGGCTTCCTAGAGGCCCCTGGTTGGCCACTGTGTGAACAGACTGCTGGACTTGATGGGCCTTGGTCTGATCCAGCAGGACCTTTCTTATGCTCTTATGTTCTTAATATGTATCACAATGCTGAACAAAGCATGACTGTAAACTCGTATGTTTGAGAATTATTACTGCTCAACGTAATAACCTAAAAGTTATAAAGCCAACTGCTTGCCTCTGGGGGGGGGGGTGTCAGTCTCCCGCCTATGTTTGGGTCTGAGCCTGTGCATCCAGCTTCTATTGTTTGGCCAAATAAGAGAGCTGTTAGTTTATCCAAACCTCCTCTCAATTACCTTTCATTGGACTCTACAGATAATTGGGTCACAACAAAAATGTTCTTCCACCCCTTTTCTCCCTGGGGCGCCATCTCCCAGGCCCCACCCTGTGTAAACTCTTCTCACCTGGTCGGAACTAGGAACATACAAGAGTTGACAGGTGAACATTGATTAGAGAGCTAACCTCGCACAAGCCCTTTTTTTTTTGGCACCTTTGTATTTTTAGTACACAAAATATCTTTAGTATAAGCTTGGGGAGAAATGTTTGTTTCATCCAGCGCTCTTATACACGTGGAGAAGAAAACCGAGGGGGGGGGAGAAAAAACGACACATATTGAGGCCAGGGATTTCTCTTCTAGTTGGTCCTGTAGGCACTTGGAGGGCAAGAGGTGGGGCTGTGCTACAAAATACCTGCAGGGGGAGGGGGGAGAAAGTTACAAAATGTTGGGGAATTCCAGAAAATGTTAAAGAGATTCCAGTGTAATAATACTCCTGTGATGGAGGCAGCTGTTCCCAAATGGATGCTAAAAGTGATGCCCTCCTTGCTCTTCTGAAGCACAGGAAAAGTAACATTGGCTCTTTACTTTGGGAAAGAAGCAAAAAAATGTATGTGTCAAGCGGAGCATCAAAGTCCTTGATTCTTGCCTTGTGGAATGCACCAAAACCAGGGACCCTCCTTGCGGCCAGTGGCAGAGACTATCTAAAAAACTCCAAGACCAGCAGGCACCTACCAAGAACAAGTGCCCATCCAAAAAGCTGCACCCACTGGCAGGTGGAGTTAGCAGGATTTAAGGTGTTTGCTTACATTTATCCTTAGGTGTTTTTGTGTCCAACAAATCAACTTGTGAAACACTGTTGTCTTCAGAATTTCAAAGTACACTAAATCAGATACGAATGTCAAGCGGACTGGGACCTTAGAAAGGCAAATATGGGAGACCACATTGTTGTACGCATAACTCCTCTGTCAAGCTTGCCTATTGAAAGGTAAAGGAAAAGAGGGGCTGCGCTAGGTGTAGAGTGTGCAGTAATGCCTGTTTGATACATTGTCCAATACTATGACAGATGGACTCTCGAGCCTTAACCTTTCCCTTCATTCAAGGTCCGAGAAAAGATCAAAACATTGGGCCTACTCATGGATTGGTTGTGATTTATACAAGTGTGAATAAAACCTGCAGGTCGAGCGTGTCACATGATCATTTTTGAAATGTTATGAAAAAGCAGACACGCATAGAACTTTCCTGAATAGGGTTCTCCGTGGGTTGACACAGTTGATGTGGGGACGAGACTTAATAGGAGCCACCTGAGTATGACTTCCTTCAGATTTTTTTTTTAAATGTTATAAGGAGACCTTGGAAAACACCTAGTAGATTAAGAGATGTCCCCAGGGAGGGAACCCAAGTGTTGAAGGAGTGGCCTGAGATTTTGGCCACTATGTCCTGCTACACCAGGAGTTAACGCAGCAGTATTTGTCACTTGTCTGCACAAGGTGAAGAACTGGGCACCCTGACGTATTCCCTTCCAGAATAACATGAGTAACTGCCAGACCTAATAACTTAGGGTTCCAAATGCTTTGGCATCTGCTAGGGGACACATATTCTTCAAGAGAGAGAGCATATCCTCTTAGAGCTTGGTCTTCAAGGCTTAGAAGCACTTGCTGTGCGACTAGAGTAGCTCCCACAAATCACTGCAGTTAGTCCAAATCCATGGAATGAAAGCAGACCGTGTGGGATAATCCTGGCATACTGGGAGCCTCCACGGTTCCTTTATGGACCAATTTACCCCAGATGGAAACCATGTTTTTACCTTAGTCCACATAGGTACACAAATACAGCTACTGTTTGTTCCTGTAACAACTTTCTCAGGCTCATGGAATACTCTCTAAAGGAGAAAAGACAAGCATCAGGCTTTAGACCAAGGAGAAAAAAGGGAGGCATCCATCCCTTCCATTCCACCTTTGTGAGGTGATACCAAAAGAAATTTCTGGGCCATAGAGATTAGAGGCTAGTGCAGATATGCCTGCCTGAAGCCCAGTCTGGGCACGGCCTGTTGAAGGATACTTGATTACTCATTTGTCTGTGAACTGCTGGCTTAGCCATTCCACCTGTACTATCCCTGTGTATGTTCTGTGGGAAGGAACAGGTGTCTTAGATAAAGATGGGAAGGAAATAGCCCCAGTGTCTGTACTTTCTTTGATCCTCTGGCGAAAAGATCTGTGTCCTCCTAGCTTATGTCAACTTATCAGAGAGTAGTCTTTTCTGACAAGGGTACAATATCAACAAGGGTACAAATCCCTGTTTAGCTTCTAAGGTGTGAGGAACTCGAGCTAGCCCAGGTCAGTTAGCTTGCCCCCAACAGGAAGGAGGCACCTATGTAGTGTTCTAGGGATGGTGCTGAGTTCCAGTATGTTCAGACTCCCATGTCAAACCTTGAATTGATCGACCCAGTGGATGGGGGGTGGAGGGAATCACTACACCCAGTTGGCCTGGTAACCGAAATATCTGAATTAAAAAATAAACAATACAAAAACCTTTAATGGCATAGATACAATGGTTCTGCTTAAAATTTGCCAGACAGAAGGCCACAAAATCTAAAATATCTACATCTGATAGGGCAGTAAAATACGGAGGACCATTTAATGCGGCATGTTCAACAAGATTACAAGGAATCTGGCTACCGACCAAGTTACATGAGGGTTGCCATCATTTAGTAGATATCGTACAAGCCCTGCATCAGTTTGGGCTCGGCTGCTGATTAGGAGGGGTTCTATATATTTCTCTCTGGCCAAGGTGTGAAGGATATGAATTATTAAAGAGTAATGTGAGTGCAGCTGACCCCTGGTCAGGTTGCTGGAATGGCTCACCAGGGCAGGCTCTGTTTGACAGGAGTGGTAATTGTGATCTCTGGACCCTCTTGTCAGAGCCGTCTAATGATAGGTTCCAAGAGATCGTTGTAGTGGTCTAGTGTGCAATAGAGGCCTAATGAACTAACTCTATGTCCCGGGAGAGGCTCCCACCCCCATCTCCCGGGCCTGGGCTCGGCCCCCTCACTCACCCCCGATCCCTCTAGGGCCGATCTGACGGGTCTGTCTCTCCCTCCAGCGGCCCGGAGAGCCGGACGGGAAGGTGAGAACCCGACTGCCGCCGCCACTGGAGCAACACAACCCCGACCCGGAGGAGCTGCCGCGGGCGCGGCCCGTCCTTGTGCCGCTGCCGGCGGGGCGCTGGCTGTAGCGCCCCGCCCTGCATCCCAGCTGATGTGCGGGCGAGCCAGGGCCAGGAATAGACGATGGCCGTGCCCGGCGTCTCGGGGCTGGGAGGAGGCGTCTTCCGGCCTATATGGACTTCCGGGGGGAGGGCTAGGGGCAGAGTTGGGGGAGGGACTTCTCTGGCCTGGAGGGTATATAAGGCCAAGAAGTCTGACTGCCGGGGAGAAGCCAGAGGCTGCCTGCAAGGTGTGTCCTGCGGCACCCTGGCGACGTCTGAGGGAGAGTCGAGCTCTGACTCCCTCTCGGACTGGTCTGAGGCGGAAGAGACTGTCTCAGCCCCAACATCCTCCAGGGCAGAGACCCTCCCAGCGCCCGGGCCGAAGTCCCCTCGCGACACTCTATGCAGGAACTCATAAGCCCTTAGCAATTTTCCCAAGATCCCCTAGGATCTGGGTGGGATGGATCGAAAGATCGGGTCACAAGAAATCGGGTCTATTATAGACATAAAAGCCTGGGGAAAATCCTGGATATTAAGGAGGCTGAAGGCAGGGCTAAAAACTGAAGGGCTGATCCCAGGGAATGAACCATGGAAAACTGCCATGGTTGCTGCAAATCATGTTGTATAAACAAAAGTCTTTGAGAGGATGAGGCAGGTCATGACTACACTTGGGCGAATGTCTATGGCAGGGGTCTGCAAACTGCGGCTCTTTGGCCCGTTGAGTGCGGCTCTCCGAACTTGGTTCGGAGCCCCTGCTCTTGTGCCTGCTTGTGCCGGCAGCCGGGCTGCGGAGCCGGCGCGCCTGAGTGAGAGCGGGCGCGCTGTCTCTCCTCCGCCCCCGCCGTGGAGAATGGCCGGGTCCCCCTTTCCCTTGCCCTCAATGGTTGGGAGGCTAAAGCCTCCCCTCCCCTCTAGCCGCGCGATTGCTGGGTGGGTGGCTCGGCGGTTCCTGCCCCCCCGCCTATCAGCTGTTGGGCGGGGCGGGCTTCCTTTGGTAGACCTGGCCTCCGGCTGAGTCCCATTGGGAGGCCATGTCTACCCACTGGATTTCTTGGCGGTAGACCTGGACTCCGAGGAGGGGAAAAAGTCCCCCTTCAGAGGCCAGGTCTACCAATTGGCTTCTAAGGGCCTCCGGAGGCCAGGTCTACTGCCAAGAAAGCCAATGGATAGACCTGGCCTCCCAATGGGACTCAGCCGGAGGCCAGGTCTACCAATAGGCTTTTATGGTGGTAGACCAGGCCTCCAGACAAGGACTCCGGACAGGGAGGGGGAAATGGCCGGGACTTACAATTTAATTTTTATCAATAAATAAGATCACTATTAAGTATGACATCAAGTTTTATTCAGTGTACCTATGGTTTAAGACTTAAAACTAATTAAAGTTTAATAAGTTAATAAACAGTGTACTTACCTATATAGTTTAAGAAATTTGGCTCTCAAAAGAAATCTCAATCGTTGTACTGTTGATATTTGGCTCTTTTGACTAATGAGTTTGCCGACCCCTGGTCTATGGAAATGTTCCACTGAATAAGTATGCTAGGGCTGGAGTGTAAGCTACACCAAAGCCTTAATTGTCTTGCGCATCCAACTACTTTTCCAAGTTATAGACAAATTTTTGTAATCTGCAATAGAAGCTACATACCTGGATTAAAAGACATACAAAGGAAGGCCAAAATGTTGTTGCAGTCACTTTAATATCATTTAATCAAACACATTAAACTTGCAGGAAATGAACAAGTAGTATAGATTCCAAATAACATGCTTTTATATTGGCTGGTATACTCCAGTGCAACCCAAAGCAGAGTTACTCTAGTATGAGGCAATTTACTTCAGCGGGCTTTGACTGGAATAACTCTGCATACAATTGCACTGTAAAGTCCTATTGCTATTCAAGACTTTGTTTTAAAATAAAAAATAGATACATCTCTCTGCCAATTTATATATATCTAAAAATATAAACTTGTTTATTTGACTGAATAAAAAAGTCACAGGAACATGAAATTATTTATCTCAGCTGCAGACCATAAGCAATATCCATCTCATACCTGCTAGTTTCGATAACACCTCTGTTACGTTTCACACACATATACAGTATTTACAGTAAATAAATAAATTACACAATTTTACAGTAAAATGAGTAAAAACTGTAGCCATCATTTAACTTTTTTTCTACATTCCATAAAATTCTGATTTTACCAATGAAGACTTGGAATCAAGCAGACCCTCCAAAAAGGGAATTTGTTACTTGCAATAGAACTTTAAAACTAAAAGGCTTTTAACAACAGAAGGTGAACCGGTGGAGTGTGCTAAAAATTTCTCCATGTCTGACTATGCTGATCCAGCTGCAACTTTCCATACTCTCCTGCAACATCACTTCAGCAAGCCTGTCCACACCGCAACAATGATCATTGTGAGGAATAGGGACAGAATTTGGCAGAAGATTCCCCCAATCCTGTTGTTGGCTTAGCCCATTTTCAGTGATGAGAAAAACTGAGGATTAATAAGGCTGCATCCCTGCTACTGCCACAGTCGTAACAGAAAGCACAAAAAATCCTTCAACATGATCAATACCGGTTGTATATGTAGTACTTTGCAGACTTGTCACGTTAGGTATGAAACCCTGAAATTAACAGCAATCCCTGCTCAAAAATTGCTTCAGGATAGTGGCCTTACAGTTATTACCTTTTCATTAACCAACTTGTTTTTCCTTGGGGCAAAAAAGTACGCATCTAATTCCATAGGCAATGTGCAGCCTTATATTAGGTGTTCTGTCTAAAATAAAACCTGGGCAAAAATATTACCCAATTTACACTCACACATGCATTTCAGATATGATGCTATAAAAAGCAGAATAACTTCAACTTTCAATAGCACCATGCATGCATACAGCATGTAGAGGTACTAGGTTTTCTGTGATTGGACCCATTCAGATTATTAATTGATTGTTTTAGTTTAATGAATATTACAAAATCAAGTTTAAGCCTACAGTAATAACAATTTAAAGACAAGGGAAACAAAGACCTTTATATGGGGGAACTCAATTACTCTCATACATACAGTATTTCATTATTTGTTGACATTAACAAAATATATACAACTAGTTCCATTCACAGTACAGAAATACGGATGCAAGGATCCAAAGGACCGTGAAATTAGTTCTGTGACCTCCCCCCGCCCAGAAGGGTTTAGACTTAATTTTCTTAACTTCCAGCCCCACCTGCTGCATGGCAAACTGCTTTGGAAACAAATGGGAGTTTTCATAACGTGTGCAATACAGCAGAGAGTACATGTTTAAGAGAAACATTGCATTGGACTAGCACGATCTCCTTACAAGATCTTAAGTAGTACTTTGAATTCCAGATCTGTATCATAAAAATACAGTTTGGAAAATCCAAGAAAGACTGTTAAGAATGTAATTCGTGAACAGGAATTCAGTAAAGGACTATTAAGTAAGTAATTTGTGGACTGCAGAGTGACCTTTTGTCCTAAACACATTTGTATGGAAGCAAGAATCAGAGAATACAGTGGAATTAGTTTGCAAGTAAGAATTTCGTGATTATATCCCTATATTTTAAGTTACGATATGCACACAGCACTTCAATAAACATATACTGAACATCCAATTTTAAAAATAAACTATTGAAATAGAATAGAAAAAAATGTAGTTGTCTGGAAAATGTATAAAATTTATTTTCCTTTTCATGATAAGTTTTTGTTTATTAACTATGACTGAATTTTGATAAAGTGGTTTACAAGTTCGGGTGCTGTTTGTTCAGTGCCCACATATCTTATCCAAGCTTCAACTCTCCAATTTTACACCATTCTTCATTTTTGGGTAAAAGAAAAGAGAATAAGTACCAGTGCTTCTCGAATTATAATTATTTGAAATGGGAAACTTAATCCATTAAATGCAACAAAAAAGAAGAACTTTTTAAATTACATTTCTGTTTTTAATTGAGGTGCAAGAACTGTTTCATAAATTCATAAGTGGTGAAGGCCACTGCCTGTGAGGGAATACAACGGATGTAATTCAGGGATAAGCCACGGTATAACCCTCTTCGTATTCCATGGTTTCCATAAACATACTTCAGTGTCTGTACCATTGTACTAGGAAGATAAAAAGAGAGTAAGTCTTTATATACTTAAAAATGAAGGTGTTTTCAACTTTCTGCTTTCATAAACTTTTCAAAAAGCAGGACATTTAATTCAACAATATTTGAGCTTCCTATAAAGTTATTACCACAAACTTAAGCTGAGGAGGGTTCTGATGAACTGCTAGTTTTTATATTTTCAAAGGGAGAAACTATTTTTGCTTCTTCATTCCTGGGGCCTCCAAGTCATCCTGAAACCTGCAAAGTTTTTGTTTAGCTGTTTAAGTTTGAGCTTGTAATGCAAAAGGTCCCAAGTTCAACCCCTGGCATCTCCAATTAAAAGGACCAGGCAGTAGATGATGATAAAGACCTCAGCCTGAGACCCTGGAGAACTGCTGCCAGTCCGAGTAGACAAGACTGGTCTTGATAGACCCAGGGTCTGATTCAGTATATGCCAGATTCATCTGTAACGTGCCTCCAAATGTCTCCCACCTCTTTTAAATACTTAACATCCAGCCTGATGAAGAGTTCTAGGGAATTCAAACGCTTCCACTCACTATTTTGTAATACTCTGGTTGATCCTAATACACTGGCGAGGTTTTTTTGGGGGAGGGTGATATTTTTCACTGGATGGACATGGATACGTACATCCCCCCGCCCCCCCAGCATCATGTGAGTTTGGAAGCTTTTCATACACGGAACACTGATGCAACTGGAATCATTCCAAAATTATGTTGATGCTGGATGTCCGTGAAGGCTCCAAAGTTACTTGTGGCTCAGATGTAGATTTTTGTATAACCTTGAGATCTCACTCTCAAGCACTGTATTTTAATTGATATTTGCATTGGTTTTCAATTCCTATAAACAGTTTAGGGAACCAATTTTTTGGCTGAAAAAGCAGGGTAAAAGTATAACAAGCTTACTATCATGAGGTAAAGTCAGTTTAAAATGTGCAACTCTAAATAATACTTTGCTTCGAATCACATAAAGGACACTAGATAGTACTGACTGAAGGTAATACAGTGGTAAGGTAGCCACCCTTTTGAATTTTAGTTTTCATTATTAAACTTACAGGCACTTTTCAGAATCTGGAAGCACGGCTCCCAGCTGCATTCGTCTACGCGTTACATCAAGAGGATAGCTGGGGGGGGACACATAAAGGTATATGTTAATTTTTGAAGGACACAAAGAATTACAAGCGTAAATCAACTAAGTAGCATTTGAAAGATCACATCAGAAATTAATCTATCAACACAGAGTTAAAATAATTTCACATTACAATTTTTGTATTCCTGAATTTTAAAAGTTGGCTTTTCTGTACATTTCTTAGGGAAAGTTGTGTGTTTTGATGCATATTTTAAAATTTTATTATATTAATATTCTGCTCTTACGTAGGGCTCCCCAGTGGTTCCCTGACTGTGTCCACACATGCTTAACTTAAGCAAAGGCACAACAGGAGGAGCTCCAAAACAATTCACTGCCCCTCTCTGAGGCCCAGCTTGACAAATGACTCAGTGCAGCACTAAGGCACAATTTGCATCCAGAATTGACTACTGAGCTTTACTCCTAAGAAAGCCTCACGGGAACTGAGAGGAAGCAGCTGCTCTTTGGATCTGTGTGCTTAAACAAATGCATTAGATCATTTCAGAGACAACCTTCTTGGGAGCAGAAAGTACAGTGGCTTCCTAGAGGCACCTTAGTGGCTTCCTAGAGGCACCTGGTTGGCCACTGTGTGAACAGACTGCTGGACTTGATGGGCCTTGGTCTGATCCAGCAGGGCCTTTCTTATGTTCTTAATAACTGTCCCCAAACCCTCTGCAAAACAAATATATTATCAATAGCACAACAAAGTAATATACAGTCTTTGTAGTACAAGTAGAAAGGCCAAGGGTTTATTTGATGGTCTGGAAGAAATACCAATCCCTCCCAAACCATAAGAGCATGACTAAAATTATGACCAACTTAAAACTTCATCTTTTCTAAAACATCAGAAGCAACAATTCCTAATGCAAAGTATCCTAACAATTCTTTGTTAAGTGCAGTAAAGTACTGAAACAACTTACGATATTGTCTGTGCTATTGCTCCAGCTATGCCACCACACAGCAAATTTACATGAGCTTTCAAAACTAAGACATCAGGGTTATCTGAGGAAGGCCTCCCAAGCAAGGTAGGTGCATGGGCAAGTCCCACACTCTTTAAGGTACCAAAGGTAAAAAATGAGAAACCTGAAAGGCAAAATGTAACTTTATGGAAACATTACCTCAACAAAAAGCTACAGACCAACTTAGACAATGCAGGCACAATCCAGCCATAGTCAAGCATTTTTAAGGGCCCAGTTATTTTAAGAGTTAAGATTCATGATTTAAGTGTCAGGTATATACTTTGCTCTCTCCCACTGAAATCAACAGCTGTCAGGGATTCTTAACTTTGGCTGAATCATGTCCTACGTGTTTAATGAGGATAATCATACTACAACATTGTTCTCAGGTTTTTTTATTACAGTCCAACCAAAAATGATCATCATTATTTGCATCTATCTATCTATCTATCTATCTATCTATCTATCTATCTATCTATCTATCATAAATAAACCAAAACTATCTGGGCAGAGTTACTGAACCTTGCAAACTGCAGTATGCTCCATTTCAAATTACAAGACAAACTCAGTACCCTACATGCAAATGGCAATATATATCCTGTATTGTTAGGGAACAAGTATCTCCCTTCAGTACTGTGATCTCTTTCCCAGAACTCCCAGGGAGCAGCTGGGAGTGGTGGAGCCACGCTGCCTCCACAGAGGCTTCCCAGCCACCAAAAATAAAATAAAAGGATTTAAAAATAAAAAAGAAGGGAAATGCCCACAACGGAAACAGCGAGGCTACATCACAAGTCCCGGATCCAAAGGGGTTAGGAAGCTGCCTAAAGGGATTTCACTGCTGGCGTACCAGCGCTGGCAGCAGAGCCCCGCACAGTGGCATGGCTTCCCGGCACTGGAAAGTTTGCCCCCTCGCCAGCATAGGTGCCACTTTATTCCGTGATAAGGTGGCACCTACACCAGAGCGGAGTCACGCCAGCTCCTAAAGAGCTTCAACCCCCCCTTTCAGGAATGCAGCCTAAGTGAAAGTGCTTTGTAAATGCCACTGTCTTTCACATCTGTCTTCTCCAGGAACCGTGTTCTACAAATTATTCTAGCAAGAAGATTGGGAAAGACAGTCGAAGAATAATGCCAATGTCCAATTCCCCAGTTGTAACAGCCACTTTTCTGCTGTTCACCTTGACTGCTAATATCTATGCACTCTCTAGATGGAGTGTCCGTATGTAATTTTCTGTTTGTGGGAAGCAAAGCAAAATTTTGCAAACAAGATTAACCCGAGGAGGCCTATTTGGAAAAAATCATATTCTGAGTTCCACTCACCTGCATACGGAGCCATTCCTACTACTGTTGGCATAAGCCCTCGATAAAATCCTTGCATGCCACCTTCCTTTTGAGTAAATCAAAGATGACAAGGATAAAAATAGTTAAGTACCTAATTGCACAGAGTACCAAATACACACACATTAGAAAGGTATTTTGAGCAATGGAAAATGTCACCTTTTCCTTTACTGTGGGTGCTCAAAATGAGCATGTCTTCATTAATCCGCATTTGATCCTCTCAGACACAAGCCTAGCTCTGGCAGTCTAATCAGCTTGTGTCTGTATTGCAAGCCAATATCATCATAGGGTTTTGCTGGCAAGCAATATCTACACAGAACAGTTATCCCAAACAATATTAACTATGTTTAACTGCTGTCTTTGTACACTAGAGATGCTCAAATTCTTTGCTGCAGGAATGGAATAACACCACAGCAAACATAACCTTATACACAGAGTTCTCGGACTACAGAATAAATATTTGGGGGGAAGAATATGGATGACAAGATGTTTTATGTTAAAACCTATTTATTTAAGCGTATTGAAATGTTTCCCTTTGGAAAAAGAGTTACAGTTCAAGTGCACTTCAAAAATTCTACTAGCTTATTATTTATCTGCACTTCTTTGAGAAATGTGTAGACCAGTAGACATATTCAGCAGACTCATGCCCGAGAAAGCAGAATATGTATCTAGCCATGTATCTACCTGATATCTTAGAGCATCTCAATGTACACACAGAGGCTCAGTTCACATTTAATGGCAAATCTATGGTTTGGACACTCAAGCCCAAACCTCATACTCATGTACTCTCTGCTTCCCTTGTGCCCGTCTCACACCTACTCTCTCAAGAAACCATAGTTTGATGCTAAACCCAAACCAGAAATATACAGCTGGAAGGGACTCCAAGGATCATCTAGTCCAACCCCTTGCACAATACAGGAAATTCACAACTACCTCCTCCCCCACTCCCCCAGTGACCCCTGCTACATGCCCAGAGGAAGGCAAAAAAATCTCCAGGCTCCCCAGGGCCAATGTGTCCTGGAGGAAAATTCCTTCCTGACCCCAAAGTGGCAATTGGCATTACCCTGGGCATATAAGAAAGGGTCACAAGAGCTGAGCACTGACTCCTCCTTTCCTGCCCTCCCTCTCATGATTGGTCTAAATTAATAATGAGTCACAGAATCAGAATTGCTGTCAGATGGCCACCTAGCCTCTAGAGGAGAGCCCACCCCTTCCCAAGGAAGCCTGTCCACTAAGGAACTGCTGTGACCGTCAGGAAGCTCTTCCTAACGTTTAGCCAAATATGAATACAAACAAGCTGTGGCTTATGAAAAAGATGGAAGAGAGAGAGACTGCACAAGAAGAGGAAGGAACATGAAAACCTGTAGCATGTTCTTTGCATCCGAACTGACCCACTGGCTTAATTCAGAAGTCACAGAGGCAGTTACCAAGCCATGGTACGGCAATGGGAAGCACCCACATGGGCTTACACATTCCTTCCTGCTTCTGCCTTTGGTCTGATACACTCATAGTTCGCCACAATGTCTGGATGGGGCAGGCTGTGATTCCCACTACCTGTGAGCTGGACAAGAACAACCTTGAGTACAGATGGGAACAAAAATCTACATGGGCCAGAGAACTGCAGTGAGGAGGCAGATATGTGTGAAACCATCCCTGATTTAAAATGTGGAAGACATCACACTCCTCCTAGCCCCTGCCCCCAAATATGGGGTCTGCAACCTCCAGCATCAGCTTTTCAGAGGTCTCAGAGAGCTACAGGACAAAGGGCAGGAAAAAATATTTCTCTCTGAATGCCACTGTACTTGCACTTTACAGGACCCTATAGTTTAGCTCCAGACCAAGGACTGAAAACCCACTTCAAACCATGACTTTAGTCAACAGTACTGAGGTCAACTATGGTTATCGGGAATCTTAGACCGCCCAACCAGCTGTCATAGAATCTATATTTATCTCAGACCACAAGATGACGAGAGAAGAAAGTCACAAGCCCAATGAGAACAGAATAGAAGGTGCTTGTTCCCAACTGGAGAAACTTCAGTTCTCTCATCCTTAGCTCCTCACCTGCAAAATGGCATTTACAGATTATGCTACACGGTAAACGAAATAAGGATTGTAAAGCATTTTATACAACTATTAATGAACGCATACAGAAATACCTAGCAGGAACCTAGTTTCTAAAAAGGGCCGCTAAACAATCAGTAGATCCCAAAGATCGTTTGCCTGCTATTATCAACTGAACTGCCCCAACAACGCTATTTGCTGTGCTGCCACTGTCATCCCTTTAAGGTTCAGTTGGCAGAACATGGGGGTTACCGCACTTTGTTTTCCCAGCGATGTATTAAGAGTTTGAAAATGTTGTAAAAAACATCGCTTTAAAAGGGTTTTTGGATACCACGGCTTATAAATGGTTGGAAGACGTCTTCACAGCTAACGGGGCCAAACAAAGTGCGAACAGTATTTTTTATAACGTTTTCAAACTCTTAATACATCGCTGGGAATACAAGTGTGGTAACCCCCAAAATCTGCCTGTAAACAAAGCAGATCCGAATAGGTCAGAGTTGCTCCAAGAGCCTTAAACACGCTTTTTAAAAACACAACCTCAGATGGTACATGAGCTTGCTAATCTATTTATCTTGTCCCAGATACCGCGGCTAGCCTCTATCAGCAAATATTAAAAACTATTCCCCCATGATTACTGAACCAAGCAACACAGAACGCTGACATGAAGTGGAAAAAAAATACCAAAAACAATTACCTTTGTGTAAATGGTCTTGAATGTATCAATAATCCCAGTGTATTTATGATCCCCTTTCACTTGGAATGCCAGACGTGCTCTCACCATGTCAAGAGGATAAGTACAAATTACTGCAGTTATACCTTCAAAAACAAACACCATTTGCTGAGTGGGGCAAAATATTTGTGAAATGAAAAACACCTATCAAGATGATCTTCAGCAGGAGCACTCAGGCTAAAGGCATCTTTTTAAAAGTCGGTTTTTAAATGCAGCCTTTTATCTACACTTGGGAGAATCTGTACTTTTATATCTACAAGGTCAAAGATTTCAGAAGATGCTTAATATTTACAAGAGTGACATGCACAGACACATGAAGCTGCCTTATACTGAATCAGACCATTGGTCCATCAAGGTCATTACTGTCCACTTAAGATTTGCAGCGATTCTCCAGGGTTATGTGTGTGCGCGAGAAGAGGTCTTTCACATCACCTACTATTCCATCCTCTAAAATGGAGATGCCAGGTAGTGGACCTTCTGCATGCCAAGCAGATGTTCTACCACTGAGCCACTGCCCCTCCCCAAGCAAAGGAGCTATTTATGTCAACTCCTGCAAAACCAGATTTATAGACATTTAAGGTTATCACTCTAAACCTACTCCCAGAAACAGTGGACATAACTCCAAGTAAATGTGTTTAGCATGTCTATGGTAGCGTGCAGCTTCAAAAGCTGCACAGTTCTCAGGCTTTTTCTAGTACCCTATTGTTGTTTTCTCCAGAAATTAAAGCTAGCATAATTATGTGGAAGAAACCAATTTTGGTATTTTTCTTGGTTTTTACATTCAGGGAGCTTAAATCTCTTTGTACTTAAAATTCCCTCTTGTGGGAAAGTGGAGGGGGGAGATGAAGAGCACTTGTGCCTTAAGTAGTTAAAATCATGGGTTTCTCCCCCCCCCCCCCCCGCTTCAGTCAACTTGTTTTTTCCTTAAAGGAAACTTTAAGGCAATTATCCACCAATGAAGCGTTACCAGTAAGATTTGAATTACACAAGACTCAGGAAACCCAGAATTTAAAGTTTACACCATAATGTTTAACTCTGTCACCTGGAATACACGCATTACAATAGACTTTTCGTGGCATTCTCCTCACATTACTGGCATGCCAAGAATATTTTTCTGGTGCTGAAAGAGTGGCTTTAATATTGTAAGCAGTAAGGAAGTTATTTCAGGACATCTCTGCACTTTCAATGCTTGTTCAAATATACTGACATTAACAATACTTTAAAAAATGTCCAAGTTACAAACAACAGGAGTGAAATGTGCTTGGAATTTTCAAATTCTCACTTCCATATTTGATGTTCATCCACGTACCTTATCTGAATGTGATTTTACTATAAGATCAGATTGTTTTTATGCTTATTTTCCAAGTCAAAGAGAGGGATACCACACCTGGAGAACCGTCCTGTGGGGCTCTGCTAATAGGGGTGCTTGCCTTCCATCCACTAGGTATTATCATCTAATCTGGATTGTATTTTTTTGTCAACAGGGCATCTTTTGAAAGCAATCTCCAATTTTGTTTATGTAAGAACTCTTATGTTTTTTGTCTGCTATTCACGGGGCTGTTTATTCAAGTGAGTGCTGGAGGAAAATCTGATTAACTAATTATCTTTATATTATCTGAGGGAATACGCTCTTGTTTCCTGCTTCTCTGTCCTAGTAGCCTTAGGTACATAATGAAACTTGTTTGTACCCACCAAGCAATACTATAAGTCTGGAACGCATCCTCTATCTTAAGCATCTAAAAGGGGCAGACTGGGACTTTTCCATCTTACCCCTTTGGGAGGGGCTGTACTAAGTATCCATAATAAAGTTTCTGGGGAATTCAATGACTTGCATACCATTTTGTGATATTCTAGTTGGTCCTAATGAAACAATATTATACAGTTGTTTGTTTTGGTTTTTTTTTTTCCTGTGGACCAATATAAATTTTTGAACAAAGGTGTTACAAACTGTTGCCATTTGTGTATGCAGTATAGCAGTACTTTACGTGAATTAGTTCTACCCTAGCAGCACTTAATTCCAGGAAAAGTGTTACTGGTGTTCTATGCTCTTGAACAGTTAATTGTCCCTCTATTTTTTTCATTTCTCACATTTCATCTGCCTTTCCCCCTCCCTTTACTCCAATTTTCCTTTTCGAAACCAAAAAAATCCATGTTTTTCATGAAACTGTTTCTCTTCATGTGCCATGTAGAAGAAAAATATGCTCCATTTCCATGCAAGGGGGCAAGACTACTTAAAAATATACTGTTCTGCTTACTATAGCCAGTATCAAAAGTGGAAGAGCCTCCTGATCCCACACTGCTGAAAGCTGTTCAAAAGCTTGTATAATTCATTTCTGGATTGTGTGGAAGTTTTGATGCCACTGTACACGGTTATCTGTTGTAACAGAAATATTTTACAGGCTTTCAAGATATTCATGTTTGTATTCCCAAAACTGCAGAGATCGATTTGTGATTAAAGCAGTGACCTTTAATCTGGGTGTTAATTAGAAGAAGCAAAACTGGCAAGCAAAGGATGATCATCATAATTTTAAGCATATGGAAATATAAAATACCTGCCATGGAACCAGCCATTAACCGATGTACATGTCCAGAAATGCCAAGGTTCTTCTTTATCATCTGCAAAAATATCAGTATTTCCAAGTGTGGGGAAAAAAACCCTTAACATTCTAAGTAAACCTTAATGTGCAACTCAGCCAAACAATAGGTGAGCACTTTTAGGTTAGGATCATAATCCACGGGTAAGAATGCATCTGCATTGGCAGCTTTTCCAAAAACTAAGATAGGCAAATGGCCCCTCAGACTGCACTGAAGTGGTTTTCAATCCATATCTGCATTACCTGTACAGTATCTGTTCTTTAATTTAATTCATACCTTACTAGAATATATATTAAAATGCAATTATATAAAAGGATAATTGCATACCAAGTATTTTAGGTTCCTTGTATGAAAAGGATCCCACAGAGGATTTCTGCTGACAGAAGGGAAAGGCAATTATCGCTGATTTCCCCCTCCCACAGTAGACCACCAAACCTCCCTTCATTCTGTTCCTGGGGGGGGTTCTTTTGTCCCCCCAGGAGCACCATCTCAGGGCGCATTTTGAGCTGTAGCAAGAGGGGAAGTGAGAAAGTCATACTCCATGGGAGGAACTCCTTTTGCCCATGGAATCACTTGCGTGGATCCAAGCCAATGTCAAGATCCCTGTCCAAGAGGAAGGTTGCAACTAGTTCACCAGGCAAAAAACACTAAGAAGCACTCAAGGCTGCTGCTGTAACCTTGAGCCCAGAAGTACATCAAGACTGCAAATTTGCTCCTTCAAGAAGCCTGCGATTCTGTCTAGAGGAGGTAATCTCACTGTCCATTCTTTGCTGAAACCAGAAATTATTAGCATCTGTCTTGCCAGCATTAGTTTTCAACTTATTTACATTACTTCAATGCAGAATTACTTTTGCTCAGCCCCTATTAAAACAAAATAAACAAGCAAAACAAAAACGAGGCAGGATTGTACAGGAGAAACTCAGGACAGGCTGTTGGGAGGTCTCAGAACATATTTAGATGTGCTTTAGAATTTTCAAGAATGTTCAGCCTTTTACAATAAATGAATAGAGGGTCCTCTCTGCATCCTAAATGTAAAAATGGAATGTAACTGCATAATTTAAAAAAAAATTAAACACATGATTAATTACACAGAATGTTCTATCCAATTACAAGTTTTAAACAACTGTGGATGGTATTAGCCAAAGAAAGTAAAGATAGGTTGAACTACCTTTTTATACTGTCCAAATGCTGTGAACTGAATGGCACCATATGGAAAGATTCTAATCATCATTGCTCCATTTCCTCTATAGAATCCTAGGTAACCCTCCTTTTTCGGGACAGCATACAATGTAGAAAGCACACCTGTCAGCAACACAAGATCATATTAAAAATTACAGTAAACTAATATTTACTCCAAATGTTACTGACTCAGAGACATTTAAACCTGTACAGATCAGCTTTCTCATACATAATAAAAGAAGAACATCAGAATGAAGTTTGAAATTCTAGTTGTCAAAAAAAGGTATTTTAGTTATGAACTTGTCATCTCAGATTATACCAACATGCCTGGAGAGAACCAAAACTTTGGGGGGACTTAGAACATTAGAATACATGTTCTATTATTACATAATTATATAGACTTGCATTATAAACATACAGTAGTCATAAAACTCCATTACCAATAAATAATCATTTAGGATGATTAACACCAGCCACTGTGACAATACTGTATCTCAAACCCTGACAATGTAACACATTTTTTTAAAATGCACAACATATAACTTACATCCCACTATCTTTAGCAGCATTGCAGAAGTGTAACAAGTTACAAAGAGCAACACTGGTCCAAAACAAAATCCAAACGTAGTTACTGAATCACTACTGCAAAGACTGCTAAAGTTGGTTAATACACAGTAAGTTCAAAATACAGCAAGGAGGTAGGACATTTAGCAATAGTTTTCTCATTCATGCTGCTGCACACATAGAAAACTGGCTAAGAAGAAGGAACAGGAACTCTGTTTTAGAAATCAGCATGTCCAACCCTGGGATTTGAAATAAAACTGAGTTGTTCCCCCATCTCCAAATCCAGACTCCACCCCCGCAATTGAGCAAGAACTGAACACTCAAGAGGAAGTTTTTCCATATTTGACCTGGTCAAGAACATTTCTATTTGTAAAAGCAGAAAACTGCAGAAAAGTAAAAGCAAGAAATTGCAGAAAAGAACCACAAGTATCAGTAGGGTTGCCAGGTCCCTCTTTGCCACCAGCGGGAGGTTTTTTGGACGGAGCCTGAAGAGGGCAGGGTTTGGGGAGGGACTTCAATGCCATTGAGTCCAATTGCCAAGGCGGCCATTGTCTCCAGGTGAACTGATTTCTATTGGCTGGAAATCAGTTGTAATAGCAGATCTCCAGCTAGTACCTGGAGGTTATGGAAATCCCTATACAGGAAGGTTATTTGTCAATACACAGCCACTAATCACTCTAAATTTTATTTTTCAAATTGTATTACACTTTATACATATCAACGTATGACAAATTATTCATGTGATTATGATCACAGCCCTGCATGCAGGGGGGGGAATAATTTGCTCTTAAAAACTAACTCTAAATTCTATGCTCAGCAGTAAGATAAAAGTGGTCATTAGTGAGACTATGTTACTATCATTAATTTAAGACAACGCCATCACCCAGCTGTTCCGTTTATGTATGCGTTGGAGCAAACGTGCCTGTAGATAATTGGTAAGTAAATTGTTCTTAATTTTATGATGAATAGAACTTGCAGGCTGCTTTACAGTAAAAAAAAGTTGGGAAACTGATTTGAAAATTGCCTTGTACAATCCCCCTGCACCTCAGTTTTCTTGAGCAAACTATTGCAACTCTAACGTCACAGAAAGCAGCTTCCCTACCTTCATCAACAGGCATGTTCTCACAAAGCCCCTGTATTAATCATCTTATTAGCTGGCTGGCAAACCATCAATAATAGAACTTTAAAACCAATGCATCTTAATCCTTTTAAGGATTAAGCCAGCGTGGTGTTGTGGTTAAGAGTGGTGGCTTGGAGCAATGGACTCTGGTCTGGAGAACCGGGTTTGATTCCCCACTCCTCCACATGAGCGGCAGAGGCTAATCTGGAGAACTGGATTTGTTTCCCCACTCCTCCACATGAAGCAAGCTGGGGGACCTTGGGCTAGTCACACTCTCTGAGCCCCACCTACCTCACAGGGTGTCTGTTGTGGGGAGGGGAAGGGAAGGAGATTGTAAACCGGTTTGATTCTTCCTTAAGAGGGAGAGAAAGTCAGCATATAAAAACCAGCTCTTCTTCTTCTTTTCTTAAAGTGCTGGTGATAATGTTAATTCATGCTGAAAAAAATTCAAGAGCAAGTTGCTCTCTTTACAAATAGAATATCTGACAAATTAAGCCGGTGTCATGGGTAAGCTTACTTCTTTGAAAATTGACCGGTGCAACTCATTTTGAAAGAACAGTATCTGAAGTTAATACACAGGTTTTTTGCAGATGGAACAATTATCCTCCACTCACATGATACAAAGCAGGCCACTGACAGCACCATCTTAAGCAGAGTTATACCCTTCTAAGCCCACTGACCTCAGTGGGCTCAGGAAGGGTGCAGATTAGGGTTGCTAGGTCCCTCTTCGCCACCAGTGGGTTTTTGGGCCGGAGCCTGAGGAGGGCGGGATTTGGGGAGAGGAGGGACATAGAATCCAATTGCCAAAGCGGCTATTTTCTCCAGGTGAACTTGTCGCGGTTCATGCCTTTCAGTGCCTTACTCTTAGAATGGACCCCTTCCTGAGAAGGAATATGTTATCTTATTCAGCAAGACACCTACTGAGCAGGAATCAACATTTCTTACCTAAAAGTAAGCTTTTTCTTGAAGTGCGTCAATAAATTTATAAATAGGGACATGATTGTATGTATAATTAAAATGCATTTATTCACATTACATAATATATGCTTGTATTATGGTTACAAAGTCTTAAAACATTATAAGTATAGACATAAGTCTTAAACATGTTTATGTTGCAAGCAATCTTAAGTCATCTTAAACAATCTCTATGCCTCTATGAAAGAGTATCTTATCTTAATATTGTAATGATATTTCATTTCAGAATATAACAGTTACAGAAATCTTGTAAGATATGGTTAGTACGATGGGAAAAGATTTGATTATAAGCATCTTCATTCAAATCATTTAGAATATCATATCTTAATACAGAAGACATACTATACCCCGTCATGTCATCTGTACACCTTCTTTACCTATATGTAAGGTTTTAGAGAGATCTGAAAGGATCCTAATTCATGTTAAGGATATATAAACGTTTCTGGTCTTTTATATGTTATTTTAGTATTGCAAGATCTTTGCATTATCTTTGCTGTGTCTTTGCAAAGATTAGAGAAATCTCTGGTTCCATGGTTCTATGTAGAAGTTGTAATTATCATATTAAAGCATATTTCTAGTCCATGCCAGGACCAAGTCCATGAAATTATAGAGAAATCTTAGCCCATAAAAAGGCTTCTGATCTAGGATCAGGAATATCTATATTTGTGTCTGAATCAGACAGCAAATGCAAAGCTTATGAAAAAGCCATGCCATGTATTATGGGTAAGCTTAAAGCTATTTGAATGTTCTCTCTGATAGTGGAAATTTCAGGGAGATCTGTATATGAACTTGTAGTCCAATATGTAGAATATTACTTCATTTAATCTGTGTAAACACTATGTAAGCTTATTACAGACTACAGAGGCTCTCCTGCCATTTAAGAAGACCTCTGGCTTCTGCTCAGAGAAAGTTCAGAATTCTCTCTGTTATCTAGAGAAACTTCTGATACAAACTCAGAGAATTAGCTTTTAGCCCTGTGTAAATCTTCATGCTTGTTAGGCCTGGGAAGCCAAGCAAGACTTGATAGATCTTTGTGAGAATCCATTAATCCATGTTAGAATAAATGTGCTGTCAGTGTTCCAAATATGGATAGATCCAATACTCTTAGACCCCACTATAAGGTTGGTAGGAATTCTAAGAGCCTCCATTGTATGGAGCAGTCTGCAAGCATTCATTTCAGACATCCAGCCTTAGCAAGAACTGGTTATCCTGAAAAGAATCTCCCTCAAAAGGAGTCTTTCCCATCCTTACAAAAAGGTTTGTAAAATGTTAGAGGTGTCAGTGAATATCCAGACCTTACAAGATCTAAACATTCAAAGAAACCTCTGAGAACTTCTGTTCACGCAAGAATCAGAGTCTCAAGTATTTACATCTCATTCAAGAGATGGAGAGAGATCCATGTCAAGCCAACGTATGTGTTAACTTGCCAGGAAATCTCTAACCTTCATCTGATATCTTCCTTCCTTTTATCCCCTCAAGATCAGTGCCTATCTGATCATGAGGAATGATCATGAGTATCTCATTCTGGTTTTCCATAACATTTTCCAACATTGTTTCCTTGTTATGGATACAGTTAAACTGACTGTATCTTACTTCTGTAAAGGATTTCTCAATAACCCACAATGTGTCTTAGTTTAGTCAGCACCTTTACAGAGCGACGGTACAGCTGATGCTTCTATCTAATACTGTGTTGGTGCCTTCACTGTATAACTCTTATCTCTCATAAGAGAGGCAGTGTTCCCAGACAGAGCTGCTAAGCAGTTCTATTACAACACTGGAAGACCTGAATGGAGGTTTATTTTAGTTAAGTTTGTATGTAAGGTTTCTGAACACATCTCTTTCTTTACATATGAGGGCTTTATGGGGTCCAAATAGACAAAACATCTCAGAGCCCAGGACAAACTGATCTCTATCAGCTGGAGATCAGTTGTGATAGCAGGAGATCTCCAGCTAGTACCTGGAGGTTGGCAACCCTTGTGCAGATGCAGTGCAGGGTGGCACTGTGAGGCACACGATTCTGAACACCTGAAGATAATGATTCTTGATCATAGTTAATTATGGGAATTCTTTAAAGCACATCTACAACATTATCAGTGATGATGCAACAAAGTCTGTTAAGACTGCAAGATCAAGGTGACAAAAATGGTGAGTGACAAAGAAGACAAATCTTGTGTGAAAATGTCACACAAGACGTTATAAAATAAAGAACAGTGAAATTGAGCAAAAGAGGAGTAAGAAAGGGCTCGACAAATCCCAGGTCACCATGGCACCTAGAAATTTCATTGCAGCCCCTGCACTTAGCAGTGATTTTATTTCAATGTCTCTCGGCAATCTTCAGCACAGTACAAGTTTATCATTACACATCAGAATGTTTTGTTGCATGACATAAAAATGCTTGTGCATGAAGTTCTTGTCACTGCTCATTTATATGTTAAATTCACACCACTCAATGGTGATAGATTAATCTATTTCTTATTCAGTTATTTTCTATACTGGCACCAATATTTAAATTAACAGAAGCTTTTAAAAAGCAATGATGGAATTATGAGAGACTGGGAAGAAGCTAGGGTTAGAGGTTACCTTTTTCTTGTGATGATCACCAGTGTTACCCCAAATGTACAAACTACAACACTTTAGTAGAAAAGGGCAAGAGTCCAGTAGCACTTTAAAAACTAACAAAAATATTTTCTGGCAGGGTATGAGCTTTCTGAAGAAGTGAGATGTGGCTCACAAAAGCTCATACCCTACTAGAAAATATTTTTGTTAGTCTTTAAGGTGCTACTGGACTCTTGCCATTTTCTACTACTGCAGACAGACTAACACGGCCACCCACTGTGAATTACAACACTTTAGTTTCTCATAATTTTATTAAAGCTTAGGTTTTGTGGCAGCAATAACTTAGGATATAAAAGACCAGGGGAAAATGGAAATGTCTGAAATAGCCCAGGTCTTCTCCTACACACACACAGTTTTCCCATTTTTCTGATTGGGAAATGTTGGGGAGCACTGAAAAAAACTCTTTTTTGCTTTTAGAATGAGTGAAACGCTTTGTAAAACAAGGTGAGATTCACTGAGAATACACCGTATGAAAATTTGGCGTGAAATGATCTACAGCATTACATAGAGACAAGATACATGATTATATACATAAAAGTGGGTGACCATGAGGACTGCTTTATTCCCCATCCATAGAATCATAGAGTTGGAAGGGACCACCAGGGTCATCTAGTCCAACCTCCTGCACAATGCAAGGAATTCACAACTACCTCCCCCCAACACCCCCAGTGACCTCTACTCCACGCCCAGAAGATGGCAAGAAAAAACCCCTCCAGGATCCCTGGCCAATCTGGCCTGGAGGAAAATTGCTTCCTGACCCCAAAGAAGCAATCGGCACTACCTTGGGCATGCGAGAAAGGGCCATGAGAGCCAAACACTGATGCAAATCTTCCTGCCCTCCCTCTCATGATCTGCCTACGGTCATAGGCAGATCTGACAGATGGCCATCTAGTCTCTGCTTTAAAACATCCAGGGAAGGAGAGCCCACCACCTCTCAAGGAAGCCTGTTCCACGGAGGAACAGCTCTGTTAGAAAGTTCTTCCTAATGTTTAGACAAAAACTCTTTTGATTTAATTTCAACCCATTGGTACTGGTCCGACCTTCTGGGACAACTCAGTACCATCTTTTTTTTTTTAGAGAACTTATTAAGAGAAAATGAGAATATAACAATAAAAGAAAATGGAAATATAACATTACTAAAATAGTCATAATACAAATTATTGAAAAGAAACTAAAACCGTGCTGCTAATATAACTAAAATACCCAAAACAGTGGACCATGCAATTATCTATTTATCTAAAATCCTCATGAATATTACATCACTCCCTCTCTGTGATTTACACCTTGGAGTGTTTTCTCCATCCTTGAAATTGTTAAATTCCAGCGAGCGTCCAGTTCTTCCGTATTTTTGTTGTTATTATAATATGTCAACTTAATTAAAGCATAGGATTCTTTAACCTTATCAAGCCAATTATTTATAAATCAGGGGATTTATTGCTTTTCCAATATCTTGCAAGATTTGTTCTAGCAACCATTAGTATATGCAGAAACATAACTCGAATATCCTTTGGTTTATCTGGAAAATAATCTAATAAAATTGTTTCTGGTCTTACTGGAATAGCAATTTCAAGGCCACTGGATATGATTTTAAGCACTTTCATCCAATATGTTTGGGCTCTACTGCAGCTCCACCATATGTGTAGAAAATCTGTGCCAGCTGATTCACAATACAAACATTTACTAGCAATTTTATCCAAGTTACACATTTTTTGAACTCTGCTTGGGGAAAGATGCCACATATGTGTCATCTTAAATAAATTTTCTCTAAATGCAACTTATTATAAAACTTAGACCTTTTGTGAGTATAAAGTTCCATTTTTTTCATCCTACCCAAAACCTATTTTTTTATTCCTTTTCTCTTGAAAGGGGGAATAATTGTCCTATTCTTCTGGACTAATAATCCATATACTGTACCTTACTTACAGAGATTTTAATAATGGTTCATATTCATTAAGAGTTCTAGGTATCAACTTACCCTTCTTAATCAATTGTACTAAATAATTTTTTATTTGAAGATACTGAAAGGGGGCAATATTTTTTTTACTTCCTCTGGGATCTCTGTGTAAGAGATTATTTGTAATTTTTTAAACCAATGTAAATACTTATCAAAAAATTTTAAATTATATTTAATCCATAAATGTTTGCTAATATTATCAGCTGTCATATCTGCCATTATTGACGCTAATACTGATTTCTCTAATATTAATCTATGCTTAATCTGATTCCATGCTCCAATTAAGGTATTTCAAACTCCATTATCATAATCATAATAATTTCCTTCATATTTTTTATCAATCCACAGCCATTTTCCAACCGGAAACTTTATAAAATCTTGTTCCAGAAGTACTGAGGAAATATTGTCTTCTGGAGCCAACCAATCCTTTAAACTTTCTATTTTTGCAGCAAAATAATACCAATAAAAATTTGGATATCCCATTCCTCCATTCTCTTTGTGTGTGTAAAGTGCCGTCAAGTCGCAGCCGACTTATGGCGACCTCTTATGGGGTTTTCAAGGCAAGAGACTAACAGAGGTGGTTTGCCAGTGCCTTCCTCTGCACAGCAACCCTGGTCTTCCTTGGTGGTCTCCCATCCAAATACTAACCAGGGCCGACCCTGCTTAGCTTCTGAGATCTGAGGAGATCAGGCTAGCCTGGGCCATCCAGGTCAGGGCCCATTCTCTTTACAATCATATAAGTTATCCCTTTTTACTTGTGCTTTTTTGTTTTGCCAACTAACCTGTTACAGATTTGTTGCCACTCCATAATAATTTTCTTTGGAATTTCAATAAACAGATTTTTATACAAAAAATTTAACTCAGGTAAAATTTTCATTTTGATTAAATTGATTTTTCCAAAGAAAATTCACAGTGGGTAGCCATGTTAGTCTGTCTGCAGTAGTAGAAAAGAGCAAGACTGCAGTAGCACCTTAAAGACTAACAAAAGACTTAACAGTCTTTTAGTCTGTTAGTCTTTAAGGTGCTACTGGACTCTTGCTCTTTTCCAAAGAAAGATATCTTTAATTTCGACCAGTTTTGGACTTGGTTTTTCATCTCATGTGTAACTGGGTCACAGTTTAATTTTAGATTTTTCTTTGGGTCTGCATTAAACCATATACCTAAATATTTAATTTGGTCCATTATTTCCATCTCTTTAAAAATTATTATGCTAATCTCCTTGTTCTCTGCAACCTTCGAATAAAATGGTATCACGTCAGTTTTCCCTTTAATTTGTAACCTGAAATTGCCCCAAAGTCTTTTATTTCCTCTAAAAGTACCTTATTTGAGTTCTCTATATCTGTTAATATCATTACTATATCATCTGCATATAAACTAATTTTGTATCAATCCGTTAATACTAACGGATTGGAATAAAATAAATCTATTATTTTTATACTAATTACTAAAGGTTCTAATGAAATGGCAAATAATAAGGGAAATAAGGGAAATCCTTGCCAACTCCGCACCATCTTCTATATGACAGCCCTTCAAGTACTTGAAGATGGTTACTATGTCATCTCTCCAGGTTAAACATACTCAGCTCCTTCAACCTTTTCTCATAGGACTTGGTCTCCAGACCCCTCATTATCTTTGTTGGTGAAAGAATAACATGAACACAAAAAGGGAAAGAGAAATTCAGTGGAGAAGAATAACATGCAATAATGAAATCAAGAGTTCCTAGTAGCAGATGTGATAGAAACAAACACTGGGTAGACGAGTCAGACATAGATCAGTTACCCAAATCATTAACTGGAACAGAAGATGAAAGAAAAAGATAAAAGCAGGATCCCCTACATAGAAAAGGCAACAGCAGCAAGCCAAAGCTGAAATGAAATTACAAACAGTGTAGGAGGACTTTGCTCAAACAGCCTACACTGATACCTGCTGTATTTGCTCAGTGTCAAATCTACTTTCTACAACCATTGATTGCGTTCAGGGACAGATATAATTAGAATGCTTTTAGGTCAAAGATAAAAACACAACCAATGTGAAAGAATCAAATTAAAAAAACGAAGTTTAATATTGACCTCACATAACACCAGAGTACATGACATTTTCATTTGAACATTCAGTATAAAGAACAATTCACATTTTCATTTATACATCTAGCATATTTCTGTCTCACCCTTCCTCCAGGGAGCTTGTGATGGCATGCATCATTCTGTTATCTCCATTTTATCCTAACAATTACTTTGTGAGATAGGTTAGGAGAATAGAGTGTAACCAAGAAAGCTTCATGGCAGAGTGGGGAAGACAGTGATCTCCCAGATAGGATTGTCAACCTTCAGGTGGTGGCTGGTGATCTCCCGCTACTACAACTGGTATCCAGCAACAGAGATCCATTCACCTGGAGAACATGGCCACTCTGGAAGGTAGGGCTCAAAGGCATTATACCCCACTGAAGTTTCTCCCCAAACCCCACCCTCATCAGGCTCCACCCCCAAAATCTCCAGGTATTTCCCAACTCGGAGCTGGCAACCCCACTCCCAGATCCCAGTCCTCAAACCCAAGGGTGCTCAACTCAAATACATGGACAAGAATGGTAATTGTTTGCAGACTTAATACCTACCAAGAGTACCTACAAGAGATGTTTTTAATATCACTTGGTAGAAAGATGAATCCCTCTCCACACACAGTTTTTTCAGTGTATATTTTCATTAGTCACTGAATCTTAGGGGAGGAAGACTTCTCACACAAGTCACCCTGGGGTCTCACCAGAACTGGCCAAGATGCTACAGTTTCAAGGCTGACTGCAGAGTCTCAGAATTAACTGAGAGGCAATTGCAATGCATTTGTCTTACCTGGGAGGTGCCAATTTCCCAGGCTAAATCACCGGTGCCCTATTTCCAGCCTCATAGGAGCAGAGGCAACTTATGGTTCCCAGCTGGGACTACGGGCCACGTAACATGGCTCCACGGGGCGCATGCTGTGAGCCCGTGTTCTAGCCGATACACCACAATGAATTTTCAGTGAGAAATTCAAACCAGTTCAAAATATAATTATCCGATCAAAGGAACTTTTGGTAGAGAACACTAACATGAGCTTTAGTTCTGAAGCCTGAGTGCAAAGTGGTGCCAAGTAATTACCAAGGGATCCTAATTAATAGTTTGTGGACTGAGTAAAGGGAAAGGACTGGTTTCTCTCCGAGCAGCCATTGTTTCCAGCGAGCATGATAGTGTTCCACAATCTGGCCCTTCCTGCTCGCTCTCAGCCTTTGTATGGGAGACTCTGGGGCGCCACTGGCCGGGAGCAGCTAGTGTCAGTCACCAAGATGAAGGGAGGAAAGAGGAAGTCCAAACAAGACTGGAGGGCAACAAAATGTTTATGGGTTAAGTGTAATTTTGTTTATGGGTTAAGTGTAATTTTGTTTATGGGTTAAGTGTAATTTTGTTAAATTAATCTAAAAATATAGTAACATTAACCTGTTCATCCATATTGTTGATTTGAAGCCACTTCTAGGAATGTTCTGAGTAGAAATGTGAAGGCCTAGAAAAACAACTGGAAAATGGGAGGGGTGTCCCCACCTCTCGGTTTTTAATTTTTTTGATTGAAAAAGTTGGGAAATTTTGGGAAGCACGAGAAAAAACTTATTTGAAATATTTTTCTTTGAAAAGAGTGACAGGCCTTTAAACACAAGGTTTTACTAAGCAATCCTAAACCATGTTATACCCTTCAAAGTCCACTAGCCAGCAGGTTTATTCTACTGAGAATCCTGTTTGATCCGATTCAATGGGGTTTACGCCTAGGAAAGTATTCTTAGAGTGCATTCCTGACTACTCAAGACGAAAGTCCTCAGGAGGCCAGGAAGGGGCTGTGCCGGCATTGGGGCCCTCCATGTTGGTGTCCAGGCTACTTATGCCGCCGTAAGTGGTTCCAATGCCGACAGGGAGGTCTGGACGTGGGTCTCCCAGCGCTGCCATGGAGGCCACCCCAGGATGCCGACAGGGCCATCCACCGGTGTCCCACTGGCGTAAAGTCCCATGCCGGCGTTCTGAGGGGTGCTCCGGCGTCCCTGAGGCATGCCGGGGGGAGGAGCTGCCTTTAGGCAGCTCCATGTCCCCTTTTAGCTCGGCATGCCAGCGGCAAGAACAGTGGCGCTGCGCCTGCTTTTTAGCAGGCGCTGCCTTGCTGTTCTCTATGGGGCGAAAAGCCTTTAAAAGGCTTTTTTCGAGTTTTCAGCATCCGGGAAACAGGTTCGGAGGCGCCGCTGCTCCTCCCACCTTCAGCTCAGGAATGGGCTGTTAGAATTGCACTGTTAGAAGGGCATAATTCTGCTTAGCACTACATTGTGTTTCACTCAAAACATGTTGCTTGGAAAGTCAGGATATTTGGGGGAGCACTGAAACAACTCGTAAGAAATATTTTTTCTTCTTTTGGAATGAATGAAATGTGCTAGGATAGCATAGGGTAAAGCAGTTTGCAGCTTTCTCTCAGTACTGGGTATAAGTCAAGTCTACATGTACAAAACTAAAGAATATATACTTTCTAATTCCATAAATATGCCAATTAATACAATATTATATGCTAACTTGGTTAACATGAAATTAGAAGACTATCCAAATCTTCTTTTACTAACATAACTTCCATAGTGTTGGACAGGCCATGGGAAATTCGAAGCTGAGGAGTAGGAAGCACTACATGATTCATAAGCTATCTTGAGCCATCAGGAAATGTGGAATATAAATATTTTGGTAAAATAAATATCTTAAACTTTTGTATATTCAAAAAACAGGCAGTAACCTATTCCATCCAAACAAACAGTCAGTGAATTCTGCCCAACGACTCTGAGGATTACAACCTAATTTTTGATTAAAGAAATACTAAATGCTCTACCATGAGGTTTGGAATTCTTGATCAACTTAACAACTGCAATCTTCGACTTTTTATGCTGCATAGCCCCGTTCAAGTATTCATAGCAGGCACAACTTTGCACACAGAAGAGTACAGTCGTACTTGCTGACCCTACCCCAGGACATCTGTGCAAAGCCAAATGTCTGCAGCAAACCCCACCAATGCACATGAGTTTTGTACACGCAATTGGCAACACCACAAAAAAGCAGCATCCTAATTGTACGTACATGTATACAGATATATGGCTCACTGCAGACATTAACTGTATTATTTATTTATTTTTCAATTTCTCTCTCTATTTCTAACTGTTAGAACTGGAATCATAGAGCAGGATCAATGAATGCAATCCCACTCCGTTTTACACACATACGCATTTAGATGCCCGAGCAGGGCTTATACTCACAATGTACAGTACCCACAAAAACATCACTCCCATAAACCCCACCGGACTGGTGCAGATGTAATACTGACTCCTTGAAATCCCTAGTTAGAACCATTGCCCTATAACCCCTTAACCTTCCTGGGGCATTTCCCCTCAATCTCAGTTAAACAATTAAGCGGGATCAATATTAAACACGATTAAAGTTGCCCCCAAAGTTTCACATCTAGGATTAAGAAACACAGCTAATGTTGGTGACAAACTACTTAACACTGCAATTCTGAACAGAGTTAAATCCTTCTAAATGCATGGATGCTGATTGGCTTAGAAGGAAGTAACTCTGTTTAGGAACACACTGTTAGTTAGCTAAGTTAAGGGAAGGAATTTTCCGAAGGGACAGAGTCCCATGACTGGCCCCTCATTTTTTAAACCTTGGTTAGCAGGGAGCTGACATTATATCTGTATCAGTCAGTTACAATGAACTTGACTCATTATAAACCACTTTTGTGCATTTCCTCAATTCCAGTTCATCCCAGTGGAGGCTATTTATACAAAGTTCCCCTCTTGTGTTTCCGCCCCTATAGGTTTAGATATATACAACAGAAAGCCTCTCTTTTCTACTTAATGCTTGCTTTTGCAAATTAGAGTTTGAATCATTAATGGAAATACAGTGAGCCTTTGATGTATTGGTTAACAACAATTATAGAAGTAATTTGAAAACTAGATCTACTTCCTTTAAAAATAATACAAATTGCATTAGAATCAACAAACATGCGTAAAATTGCCTTACCTAGATTTTTATAATGACGATTATGAGCTTGCAATAAAATCTTGACTCGATCCAAAGGTGCAATGGTTGTTTTGGCACAACATCCTGCAACACCTTTCAAACAAGGGATAAAGAAAGAGTCTATTTCAGTAACTGCCAGAGGCCACAGCCATGTCAAACATTCAGCAAAAGTTATTCTTAAAACTTTTTATCTTTTCAAAGGTCACTGCATCCCTAGTAAGCGTGCTTCCCCTCGCACAGCGGCATGACTTTTGCTGGCAAAGCAGCCTTGTTATTACTCAATCTTTGAGTACACACTCTGGGACCCAAAATAGGTACCTTTGCCATCCACAAAATTCAGGCTCCCTTCCAGTCCATAAAGATGTTTAGTTCAAGATGCACGTGAGTGACTCAGAGGTCTAGGTCCTGCTCAACTTCTTTGACACCTGTTAACATGTAGGTTGCCTACTATTAACAGCTCATATGCTGACCTTGATAGGCCACACTTAAGTGGATGTAGGTCAGACTTCCTGTCTTTTTGTTGTTTCAAGGGACTGCCCAATTTTCAAATTGTTCCTTCACAGCGAGAAACATTTTAAATGCCTGGCCAAATAAAAACAAATAATCTTTTGAAATCTGTGCATGAGCAATGTCTTTTATTTCCCCATTACCTTTTAGCAATGGTTACCAGCTTGAGCTACTCCAGATCATCCATCCACACTGCAATGCTAAAACACTTTCCTGGGAGTAAGCCCCACTGAATAGACATGAGTAGGATTCCAAGTACACCTGTTTAGAATAGTACTGCTAAAGCCAGTTGACAAGTCAGTACTTCTGGAAGAGACTTCATTATCTTCTTCTACTACAACAAGGCCCAGTTTTCAAAGACTACCCACCAATATTAAGTGTCAATCATCACAAAGCCTCTCAGCCCTGGGGAGTATGTGTATAATACCCAACACCACAAACATTATTATTTATTGGACTGACTGTAACCACAATGTATATAAGCAGGCAAAATTTCAGAGACAGTACTAGCCTATTTCCTTATGACATTACATCTAGGGTTGCCAACCTCCAGGTACTAGTTGTGGAAACAACCAGCACTTACGGCAATAAATCAAACTATATCTCAGACAAAGAACAAGGATTGTAATTAGTCAACAGAACAAAACCACATCAACTGAACTTAGCTTAGAACACTAAATCATTTGTCAATTACAACATAGCACTACAAGATTCCATAATGCAGAACAATTTTCCATGAATGCCATAATTTTTTCAAAGTTCTGCAAAGGCTGGAAAAATCTTTTTTCTTCCACGGATGCCAAAAAATAGGTTTCCAACAGGTAGGCCTATTTCACATAGGCTTTCTCAATTCCGACAGTCCCGTGAAGTTCAACTTGAGCAGTTCAGAACATATGTTCAAAGAACGCTGGCGTGTAGCCCCATTTTTTACAAGCGGATGTAAGTTCAGTTGATGTGGTTTTGTTCTGTTGACTTAATTACAATATGTTGTTCTTTGTCTGAGATATAGTTTGATTTACTGCCATAAGTGCTGGTTGTTTCCATAACTAATTCCTACTTTGGCACTAGTCTTCTCTTTGAGTTCTAACCTCCAGGTACTAGCTGGAGACCTCCTGCTATTACAACTGATCTCCAGTTGATAGAGATCAGTTCACCTGGAGAAAATGGCCATTTTGGCCATTGGACTCTATAGCATTGAAGTCCCTCCCCTCTCCAATCCCCACCCAACTCAGGCTCCGCCCCAAAAATCTCAAGGTAATTCCCAACCTGGAACTAGCAACCCTAATTACATCTGTTGGTATTTAAATAGCATTTGATCTTCCTTTCCACATCACCTCAATGACAGTTTACCTTCATATTCGTCACTAGTTATCTAAATAACAACAACAATAAGAAGTCAACACCAGCGTTCTACAAACAGGGTCCTAACCTGGGGAGGCTCGCATTCAAAGTCTGATAAATACATGAATGCCGGCAATAACACTTCTCAAAGTCTGCTCAGTGGGGACCAAGCTCAGGCCCTTCATAACACCACACTCAGCCTGTTGTAAATCAAGACATGCCAAAACGGATGGTGGTGGGAGGGGAGAGAGATACCGAATAGCCAAATGCATTTGGTTCTGTTTGGAAGAAACTGAATGCATTGCAATGACAATTCGGTGTCTCCTTGAGGATGCCCGTATTCGGGACTCCACGGCAACAAGTGTAGCAGTCCCAGGGACTCACTTGCATGGCGACCCCTTTTGGGGGGGTTTCATGGCAAGAGGCTAACAGAGGTGGTTTGCCAGTGCCTTCCTCTGCACAGCAACCCTGGTATTCCTTGGTGGTCTCCCATCAAAATACTAACCAGGGCCGACCCTGGCTGTCACCGCACTTGTATTCCCAGCGATGTATTAAGAGTTTGAAAATGTTATAAAAAATACTGTTCGCACTTTCTATGTATTCCCACCGATGTATTAAGAGTTTGAAAACGTTACAAAAAATACTGTTCGCACTTTGTTTGGCCCCTTTAGCTGTGAAGACGTCTTCCAACCATTTATAAGCCGTGGTCTCCAAAAACCCTTTTAAAGCGATGTTTTTTATAACATTTTCAAACTCTTAATACATCGCTGGGAATACAAAGTGCGGTAACCCCCCTGCTTAGCTTCTGAGATCTGACGAGATCAGGCTAGCCTGGGCCATCCAGGTCAGGGCAAGACTTGACACACTGTCAAAAACAAAGGCGCGTTCTCACGACTGAGCGACCCGAACAGGTCAAAAACGCTTATTTCGGTTTGGGGTCTCAAATGCGAGCTGGCCATTCCGTGAGAATTCTGCTACTCGGTGTGTCTGTAGGGGGGCGGGAAAGGACCCAACTACGACCACCTCCCTTTTTAATTGCTCTCTCTCTCTCGCATTCACAGTGGGTAGCCGTGTTAGTCTGTCTGCAGTAGTAGACAAGGGCAAGAGTCCAGTAGCACCTTAAAGACTAACAAAAATATTTTCTGGCAGGGTATGAGCTTTCGTGAGCCACAGCTCACTTCTTCAGATACAGCTAGAATGTGAATCCATCTGTCTTTAAGTAGAGGAGAATGAAGTCAGACAAGCATTAGTATGTAAATGTTAACAGTATGTAAACGCCTGCTATTCACATTTACATACTGTTAACATTTACATACTAGATAATTCACAGTGGGTGGCCGTGTTAGTCTGTCCGCAGTAGTAGAAAAGGGCAAGAGTCCAGTAGCACCTTAAAGACTGAAGAAGTGACCTGTGGCTCAGGAAAGCTCATACCCTACCAGAAAATATTTACATACTAATGCTTGTCTGACTTCACTCTCCTCTACTTAAAGACAGATGGATTCACATTCTAGCTGTATCTGAAGAAGTGAGCTGTGGCTCACGAAAGCTCATACCCTGCCAGAAAATATTTTTGTTAGTCTTTAAGGTGCTACTGGACTTGCCCTTTTCTACTACTGCGGACAGACTAACACGGGTACCCACTGTGAATTACCTAGTATGTAAATCTTAACAGTATGTAAATGTGACTAGCAGGCGTTTACATACTGTTAACATTTACATACTAATGCTTGTCTGACTTCACTCTCCTCTACTTAAAGACAGATGGATTCACATTCTAGCTGTATCTGAAGAAAGCTCACCCCCTGCCAGAAAATATTTTTGTTAGTCTTTAAGGTGCTGCCGGACTCTTTCTCTCTAGCATTGCGAGGCATCCGACAAGCAGCTGCCTCCGCACCTCCCCCCTGCCCAGCGGACACAACACAAAAAAGCAAGCCCTCTTCTACCCCCCCCCCACACACACACCCCCCCGCGACGGTCTCCAGCCGCCCCGCACGCCCCTTCCCGGCCCATACGCGGAGCGGCAGCCGGCTCTTCGCTCACCTCCCGCCACGAAAGAGCGGAGCCAGTAGAAATCCCTCCGCGCTGGGGACGAGGGCAGCCGGGCGCTGGGCCCCGCCGCCACCTCGGTGGCCATCAGGCCGGGCTGGCTTGTCTCGGCAGCGCGGGAGGAAAGGAAGCGGAGGGGGCCGCGCCTCTAGCCGGGCCGCGCCTGGCGCCTCCCGCACATGCTGCCGGCCCAGCCGCGGCCCAGCCCCGCCTCAGAGGCGGAGCTCCGCGCAGAAGTCGGCGGGGAAGAGGCTCCCCCCTCCGGGGCCCGCGGCCTCCTCTCAGCGGCAGCCCTTCGCTTCCCGAAGCGAAGGCGGGGTCTCCCGCGCCTCGCCCATCCGCCTGGCCGCGGCCTTCCCGAGCGGCCCAGGCGGGCAGGCCAGCGGCGGCGCCCACTGATGGCGTCAGAGGCGCGCCGGGAGCTTGTGGTAGTGGGCCGTCGCCCCCCCCCGGGCCTCCTTCCCTTTCCCGCCGGGGTCAGCGAGCCGTCAGACCTCCGCTTTCGTGGGGGTGAAGCGGGTGAGGGCAGGTCGCCCTCAAGAGTGTGGGTGGAGGTTGAGGGGCGTCAAGTCGTTTCCTTTTTTTCTTTTTTAATTTTTTAATTCGAATCGAAATGTTTAATACGGTCCCAGACCAGCAATGAGAAACTTTTACATAATATTCATAAACCTTTAATGGCATATAAATTGTTACAATTGATATGAACAATGGTCATCAATCTTAAAACCGGTAAGATAAAACCATAGCCAGTAACATCAGATATCAGAGGTTATACGTTTTTGGACATTTAGCACTTCTACTAAAAAAATTGGCGACAGCCACAGTAACCTCTGGAACTGAATCGTTCATTAAGAATTGACATTTAACTTTATTAAACAGGTAAAACTTGGGATGTAACCAGGTTTTTAACCGTTTTCTACGAGGTGTTTCGTATAGAGGGCAAACACATAAAATATGTTCAATTGTATCCAAGGAATTTGAATTGCAGGGGCAAGTCCGTTCATGAATTGGGATTTGATGGAACCTTCCATACAGTATCCTAGATGGGAAGGCAGCTTTTACATAATAAAAAATAGTAGCTGTATACATCAATAAATATATAATCAAACATTCGTAGGGGAACTATTAAAAACAAGCCTCCCTAGAACACAGTTAAAACTCATTTGTTGGGTTCGGCCCACGCTCGTCTAGCCTTCATAATTCGCCGTCCAAATTGGGCCATTTTCAAAGGTAGCTCGGTGTCTTTAACTGAGGTCAAGTTAGAAAGGCGAGTCGCTCTAGTGCTCCCTGAGTGGTCCGCTATTACAAGGGAAATGTCTTCTCTTATTTTATTATAAATTTTGCAGTCATAAATGATATGTTCAAGGGTCTCTATGCTTCCATCAGAACAAGGGCATACACGTTCACCATATAAACTTAATAAATAAGTTTATTATTTTTCAAACTTTTTCACATTCAATTGTATCATTCCAATCATAGTATATAATGTGAACAATTTCTATCTTATCCCTAAAAAAATTTTTTTATAATTAACTTCCCCTCTTCCCTCCTCTATCCATTTAATATCTTTGTTTCTCTCTTTGTGATTAAAGTCCTAATTCATTATAATAACCCACATTTATCATTATCTTAAAATCTAATCTTTAACTTTGATATCTTAGTTACTTCAAACAATTTGAATTAGATCAAAGCATATCCCTTAATATTTCCTAAGTTAAGTTCATTTACACAGTATGCCTCCCATTCTCCCACAAATCCCGTGTTTTCCTTTTGATTTATTAGTGCAGTAAGTTTTGCCATTTCAACCAGTTCCATCATTTTATCTATCCAGGCAGTCTTATCTGGTATCTCAGACGTTTTCCATTTCGTTGCATAGACCAGACTTGCGGCCGTAGTGGCATGTATCAAAAATGATCTCTGAGTCACTATAGAGTCTGGTATTATACTTAGTACAATATAATATCCCTAAAACACCGGAAATGATGTTGCTATCAACCTTAATTCGTTGTAAATCATATCCCAAAAGCTTTTTGCCTTTTCACACAGCCACCAAACGTGGTGAAAAGAACCAACTTCTTGACATTTTCAATGTCATTTCCGACTCATGGCGACCCTATGAATCAACGTCCTCCAGAGTGTCCTATCCTTAACAGCCTTGCTCAGATCTTGTAAATTGAGGGCCGCGGCTTCCTTTATAGAGTCAATCTATCTCTTGTTGGGCCTTCCTCTTTTCCTGCTGCCTTCCGCTTTTCCTAGCATGATTGTCTTTTCCGGTGACTCTTGTCTTCTCATAATATGTCCAAAGTACGACAGCCTCAGTTTAGTCATTTTAGCTTCTAGGGTCAGTTCAGGCTATTTTTGTCTTCTTGATGTGCAGCTGCAGTCCTGCTTTGGCACTTTCTCTTTTAATTTTCAGCAGTAGTCGTTTCAAGTCTTCCCTATTTTCTGCCAGTAATGTAGTATCATCGGCATATCTCCAATTGTTAATGTTCCTCCCCCCTGTTTTCACGCCTCCTTCCTCTAAATCTAATCCAGTTTTCCTAATGATATGTTCTGCATACAGATTGAAGAGGTAGGGAGCTAAAATACATCCTTGTCTAACACCTTTGATATGAACGATCAATAGACCACTCAGACCAAGGCAGCTAAGCAGCAAGTGATTTTATTTAAACATGTCTGCAGAGATGGAGAAAGAAACATCTAGGTGTCTCTTTCTGAAGAGTCTGTACGCAGACAGCTCATTTTTAAGGCTTCCGACGCGACTTCCCTCTCTCTCCCTTTGGCCAGTCAGGCCACGCGAAAGGCTTACAATCTACCTATCGCAATGCAAAGATAGAACTTATCACATTTAACCCCACCTATCTCCCTCCCACCAGTATAAGTATTAAGCGAGGTTATTTTTACTTTAAGCACAAGCAAAGTGCAATCACTTCTTAGAATTTTCTTACTTGCATTGGTTCAGCACTTGTGGTTCAGCAAGCATCCTGCTGATTCTTGGTAACGCTAAGCAACCTGCCTTGTGGTTTTGCATGGAACGCTAGATTGCACCTATGTTCTTGTGGTTAAGCTTTATTTTGTGAAGCTGTTCTTGATACTTTCCACAGTTTGTCACACACAGAGAAGAAACAGAACAGTTTTAAAATTATTATTGTCCACTTATATAACTCTGGCCAAAGCCTTGCCAAGCCACCGTCCACTACTGCACACTACACTTTTCTATGTAAGCTCGAAATTAACTCATTTTCCCTATCAATTCCCCCTTTTTCTTTTCTATATATATATATTTTGAGATTACATTTTAAAGCCTCGTAACCTGGATAGTCATGGTGTCACACTCAAAGTTAGAATAATATACCAGGGTGTCTGCAACACCACCATCCCTGTAGGTTTTGGTTATACATAATGTGCAGGGAGTTGAGCCAGGAGTACTCCCTGCCAGGGCCAAAGGGGCTACTAAAGACAGCAGGAACAATTTACCAAGGGTCATACCACTTCACGTCCTGTTTCACTCCAGGGACACTGATGTACCTTGATTCACAGTCCTTTTTACTTTTCCTGTGGGCCAAGAATGTTGCCACTGAAATGAATACTTTTTTTTTTTGAGAACAACAACACACCAATTTTCAAATTTTTCGCCAGGGGATTCCATCCATAGGTTCAGCAGCTCTATAGATTATGCTGTTTCCCCCCATCCCACAGGTAACCATAACTGTTGGGTTTTATAACTGTAATACCATACCTTTAACCCAAAAGCCCTATTTGGTATATATATTTTTATCCCCTGTGATGATCGTTGTACTTTTAACTCTTTTAATCTACAGGGACAGGGTAAACTTTCTGTTTTAGTTTTACATTCATTTAAATGTGGGTTGATTAATTTGTTTAATTCCTGTTGACCTACATATCCCTGAAAGTCTCTTTTTTTTAATGCTCATTTATGTACACTTTTATTCCCACCACCTTTCCTTTTTACTACTTATTGACCTTTTTATGTTACTGACTTATTTATGAACCAGGCATTGGAGTCGGTTGAATTATCGTCATGGAAATCAGCATCCATACATTTCTTGCACTATTATGCATGAAGTGCCACCCAACCTCTCCTCCCCTTTCCCCTTTAGCTCCAGTCTGTAAGGGAACTGGAGGGGATTTTTAAACTGCAAAGCAAAGGTCCCAGTTCGAATTGTTGTTCTGATGTAATTTTGCAGCTGCAAAGCAAACATTAAGTTAGTTATCGGCACAGGGTAAGTTTTATTGGGTAGTCAGGGTTTCCTTCAGCTCTCCAGGGTCTTTCGTCAGATTCCGGTGTAGCCGGGACTGCCCTGACTGGTGTGGTGAGTTCAGCCTCCTTCAGCAGTGCAGACAGCAGTTTCCGTGGTCAGCAGGACCTGGAACAGCCCGTCCCAACTGGGTTGGAGGGACTCAATCTTCCACTTTTTTAACAGGACCCAGTCACCGGATTGAGTAGGGTGCACAGCCGCTTCAAGAGGTGGGGTCTGGTGAACCAGACCCTTTTTTCTGCGGGCAGAGAGAATAGAGACCAGCGACAGCACATACTTTCTTAAAAAGATATTTTTTTAACTCATACATGCCTTCCTGTGGCTTTTCAGGGGCAATGTCCCAAATAGAATAACCATACAGCATTTCAAATGGTGACAATCCGATTCTTGTCTTAGGCTTGGTTTTAACCTTGAACAAAGCTAAGGGGAGAGCCTTTGTCCATGGGAGGTGTCTATTCACAATAAACTTGAGATGATTTGTCTTGCAATAGTTTATACCTTTGACCCCACATGTTTAGACAGGAGGGCATTCACCAATGCTTCCGTTTCCCAATGCCCTCCCTCATGCAAAAGCTTAAAGACTTTTTAGCTCCTTTTGAGAATACCTACAAGGGGGATCTGGATGGGCTGCCAAGGGAATTACTAGCCCATTTTCCTAGTTTTGACAGACAAGATGTAAATGCAGCTTCTTTAAGAAGCCCACTATCAGAGCATATTTCAGGGATTTTTGTACACAAGGAGGAAGCACTGAATATACTTTGCAATTTAAGACTAAGTTTTCACACAGAACTGTCTGACATACCCATGCATACATGAACATGCATCACAGCCAACAATGGCTAACACATAGATAATTGGAACACATGGATGGAGATCCATGGAGCTCCAAGCTCCCAAACTAAACCATACACAGCACTCTCCAAGATTGGCACTGCCAGAAAGATCATGAAATAGAGTGCACACTTTACACACAATGCCAAGCTCCACACACAGCCTTAAACACTGGTCAATTACAGCACAGCAAAACCATCAAGGTGGCTCCCAGCTATACAGCAATGCTTACAGCAAAGCATACTCAAAGATGGCTTTCACATAGCCTTTTTAATTTTAACATGGGCTTTAGACCCATAAACCTTAAACTTATAGAGACTTCATGGTCTCATGCCTTCTGTTACAAACAGACTACTGGAAGAGTTATAGTATTAGCTCTAACATGAAACCATGGAACCAAAGAGATTTTTCCTACCTTTACAACTACTAAAGGCATTGAAATAACAGAGTAATACTTAGAGAATACCTGAAGGAAATCTAACTATTTTAAGTAAACTTATAGAATCCTTACAGAAGCTTTTTAATGACATGACTAGGTAAAGTATGTCTTATATTTAAATAATTTGAATTAAAATACTTATTTGATGCACTAACCATTATTTTACAAGACTTTTGCAAACTGCACCATTTCCCGAATGAAACATAAACTTGGGAAACTTTCACACAGAGCCACAGAAACCATTGACACTGCTAACACTGCTTGCATACATAAGATAGCATTTTGTTTTTGTTGAACTAACTATAACCATTTACATGCACATACTCCATGTGAAATAAATAGTACTTTTATTTATAGATTTTTTTTCTTTTCCTATTTTTACTGGAACAATGTAATAGAAAGTTTATTTGGAGCCCTAACTTGCACCACAAATCCCTACCTAATAAATTAAGACCACTTGCAGGCATGCAAAGAAAATTATGCCACTCCTGGGTTTCTTTTCCCTGAACTTTAGGAGGGAACCAAGTGCCGGGACCTCGGCAGAAGTCCCACTGACTCCTACCACTATGACACTTCCCTCTTCCAGTGCCCATTGTGCTTACAATTTGCACACACATCCTGAGGAAGGGGAGTCCATCCTCTCCTGCCTCTTCCCTCACTACCTCCTCGCCCTCTGCGAGGTTTCCATGTCTGCCGGGGGCCACTCCCCCATGGTGGTGGTGCTGATCCACCCTTACTTGTCCCTTGTCCCAACCCTCTATTTATTCCTCTGCCCCTAGACATTCCCCTGCTCTTTGCTCCCCAATCCTATTTATTTACTTCCTTTACTGTCTGCACCATTAAATTCACCTTTTTTTTCCTTTTCTTTTTCCCTTCTTACCATCACCTTCTGAGCTTCCATTACCAACTCAGAAATGTTTTTATCTTTTCAATTTTCTATTTTCTGTAATTTCTTTTTAATGTCGGGTATGATTTGGCCATAAATTGAAGCTTCAGAGTACTTTGGTTTATGGCAGCCTTGGGGTCCAGGCCAGTGTATTGCCACATTTTAGTTTTAAGGCGATTGAGAAACCCAGAAGGGGATTCATCCTTCTTCTGGGGATTCTCGAAAGCCCTGGTGACATTAGTGATTTTGAGGACTGATTTGACAAAGCCTTTAAACAAATGGGCTCGGTAGTCATTAAGATGTTTCCTGCCCTCAGTGGTTTGGATGTCCCAGGTGGCTGGCATGTGAGAGGGGATTTTTACCTTCATTGCCAGCCTCCCTCCAGGCTTTTTGCCCTTGCAAAATGGCAGTATTGACATCCTTAGTGTTAGTAAGTTGCCGGCAAAATGTACAACACCTAGTAACATAATATAATATACCATATACATACTTTATATATACACCACCTACATATATATATCGGTATATACTATATATCACACACATACACATGCACCACATACTACACACTATATACCATAGATTATACATTACATGACTAATAGTTTCTTGCCCCTGTGGGACCTGCCCAAGGGGAGTTAAGACTTTAGGTTCTTTTTCAAGATTTTCAATCACCTTTTTCAGCACTTTAATTTGTCCTTTGAGTTTTTAGCGCACAAAGGGGGTCCTTACGGTCCCCCCAGTTGGTATTCTTTTCCTGTAATTCTTTTAATTCTTGTTGGAGGAATCAGTAGGTTATTTCACTGTGCATTCTTTTACCTCCCTCAGCTCCTTGATTTTGTCTCTCACCCACCCTGTTTTCGTCCTGCCTCCCCCCTGGAGGTGGGGGCGGTGGTGGTGAGATTGCCACAGCCCCACCCTGATCCACAGGTCTATTCTGCAGCTACTAGGGTGGTGGCAGATGATCCAAAGGATCCCACTTCGGGGGAGCCAAAAGTTTGGGAGTCTTTAAGGCCATTTAGGGAACCCCCCCTGGGCCTCTGGCTTCTCCTGAAGTTTTTTCCAAAACCCAATATATTAATTTTAGGATGTAGGGAACCTCATCTGGTCCCCGGGCTGCACCTTCAAGAAGATACCGATAAACCTCCATACAGAGATTATATTTCAAACTCCCGAACCACACCCAAGGGCCGTGTGGAAGGTTGAAACTAACCCAAATACTAGTACAAAACCTTACCATGCCATTTTTATCTGGAGAGTCAGTCCCAGGTGTAGTACTCCATTCCTTGTACCACTGGCCTAAGGGACTGGTCTCAGAGATCTCTATCTGTGTTTTCCTTTGCACAGATGGGACGTCTCCCACGAGTCCCTATTTCCTAGACGTCTTATTCCCCATATTCCAACTTGATCAAGTTACTCACCAATGAGTCCAGAAGTCCTCGATCACCCTTGCCGAGGATGAGACCAATTGCTGCTGCTGATTTAATAGGGTTCTTGGATCCCTGGTCATGAATGCAGACAACAGGAACAGGGCCGATTGAAATTCAACCGGGGCGCACCTCCCCGATCTCTGAGCCACGTTCTTTGACCAAGGTTCCAACAGAGGTTAGGACCTCTGGTCCCAAAAGGGACAATATCCCACTTCTGACACCAAGTTGATATGAACGATCAATAGACCACTCAGACCAAGGCAGCTAAGCAGCAAGTGATTTTATTTAAACATGTCTGCAGAGATGGAGAAAGAAACATCTAGGTGTCTCTTTCTGAAGAGTCTGTACGCAGACAGCTCATTTTTAAGGCTTCCGACGCGACTTCCCTCTCTCTCCCTTTGGCCAGTCAGGCCACGCGAAAGGCTTACAATCTACCTATCGCAATGCAAAGATAGAACTTATCACATTTAACCCCACCTATCTCCCTCCCACCAGTATAAGTATTAAGCGAGGTTATTTTTACTTTAAGCACAAGCAAAGTGCAATCACTTCTTAGAATTTTCTTACTTGCATTGGTTCAGCACTTGTGGTTCAGCAAGCATCCTGCTGATTCTTGGTAACGCTAAGCAACCTGCCTTGTGGTTTTGCATGGAACGCTAGATTGCACCTATGTTCTTGTGGTTAAGCTTTATTTTGTGAAGCTGTTCTTGATACTTTCCACAGTTTGTCACACACAGAGAAGAAACAGAACAGTTTTAAAATTATTATTGTCCACTTATATAACTCTGGCCAAAGCCTTGCCAAGCCACCGTCCACTACTGCACACTACACTTTTCTATGTAAGCTCGAAATTAACTCATTTTCCCTATCACCTTTACCAATTGGAAACCATTCTGTTTCTCCATATTCTGTCCTAACCGTGGCCTCTTGTCCAGAATACAGGTTGCTGCTTCAGGTGACAGTCTCGCCCTGGTGGAGCCTCCTTCGCCACCTTTCTCACCCTCGTGGCAGGGCTTCTTTGCTTTCAACAGCTGCATCACACAGGTTGAAATCCCCCAGGCAGAGTTCTTCCTTTATGTTTCCAATGCCTTACTACAAAAAAGAGCAAGAGTCTAGTAGCACCATAAAGACTAACAAAATTTCTGGCAGGGCATGAGCTTTTGTGAGTCACAGTTCACTTCTAAATGAGCTGTGACTCATGAAAGCTCATACCCTGCCAGAAATTTTGTTAGTCTTTACGGTGCTACTAGACTATTGCTCTTTTCTACCACTACAGACAGAGTAACACTGCTACCCATCATGATCTTACTAAAAAATGTTTCATCTGTTGCAGCTGTGACCACCTGTTTAATATTGGTGTTTAAGAGCCACTTGTTCATGCCTCATTAAAGACCCAGCTGAGGCACAAGGTGAAAGAGAGATTAGTTAGATTAAATAAGGTTCAAGTGCAGAACCATCTTCCAATACTTGTAAAGTTATTTATTTATAGTCTTCCTTTCTTGCCTAGCCATAAGCCGGATTACAGGATATAAAACTGCAGTCAAATCGCATAAGAAGAACAAGAAGAGTTGGTTTTTATAGGCTGGTTTTCTCTATCTTTAAGGAGTCTCAAAGCGGCTTACAGTCGCCTTCCCCTCCCAACAGACACCTTGTGAGGTAGGTGGGGCTGAGAGTTCTGAGAAAACTGTGACTAGCCTAAGGTCACCCATTAGGCTTCATGTGGAGCAGTGGAGAATCAAACCCAGTTCTCCAGATTAGGGTCCACTGTTCGTAACCACTATACACAACTGCTCTACACCAACCAATGAACAATGCAGTAGGGCTAGGGATACAGAATTAGAAACCAATGCAAACTATCTTAAGGCATGTGTGCTATAAGGAATGTAGAAAGTGGATCACAAGGTAAATACCATACAGTAAAAGCAGGTCTGCCTAGGAAACGTCAGGATGTGACGTCACCCCATGGGTCAGGAATGACCTGGTGCTTGCACAGGGGACCTTTACCCTTTTTTTTACCTTTAAAGCAGGTGAAACCTACAATAATTATTGCATGGGACTATTCCATTATAAAGGTGCCCTCTTGGGCTGTTCATTCTACTACAGTTCCAATCTCTTTTTTAAATGCTCTATTGCACATTTCTGTTTTGCACAGTCTGAAATAACAGAAGTGTAGGAGGTTCCCTGAGGAATTCCACAAGGTGGAAGCCACCACTTACAATGCATGTGAGCCGGCAGCTGCTGATCTTAGCCATTTGTAGGGCAGCAACATTAAAAGCCTGTGCTCAAATCAGTGAAGCTGTCGCAGCAGAGGCAACCCTGCAGGTATGTGAATCGAAGGCTACAGAAGGCTGATAACCAGAACCTTGAACTCAGTAAATGATCAGCAACCAGTGGAATGTCTGCAGACTGGGTGTGACATGCATGTCCTGGTGCCCGATAGTAAACGGGCTGTGAGTTGCAAAAGATTTTCTCAGTTAGAGGTGATTGCTCCATTTATGATGGTGTTCCCTTTGGAGAACACACAAAATGCAAAGGGGATGTATCTGAGCAAATGCCTTTTCCTTGTCACTAAGTAGCACCAGCAGGTCAAAAGGCAGGTCTATGGGGCTCTCAGTCTTAAGCCCATTCCTGAAAGGGGGGGCAGTTAGCCAGCGGCCAGGTGGCACAGCCACACCACCTCCACAAATGGCTTCCCAGCTGCCAAAAAAGAAAATAAAAGGAATTTTAACTATAAAGGAAGGAAAATATTCCCAGTCAAAACAGCAAGGATACGCTGCAAAAAAAAGTGACGTGCCAACATTGCAGCTCGAAGGAGTGTTCCTGGGGTGAAAGGGGTTAGGAAGCTGCCTAAAGGCAGCTCCACCCCCAGGAACGCCCTGGGAACACACACACACCCCAAGCCAGTGCGGGCTTTCCCTTCCAGGAATTCCCTGCCGTGTGGCTATGCTGGTGGCAGGGGGCTGGTACAGTTCCGCATCTCCCCAATGCTGGCATATTTGCCCCCAGGATGGTGTAAGTGCCCCTTAACCCAGGTTAAAGGGGCACTTACACCAGTGTGGGGTCACGCCGGATCCTAAGGAGCTTCCCACCGCTTCAGGATTGCAAACTTAGTCTGATGGATTTAACAATACTTATTTACACTAGCTTTAAGCACATAGCACAGCTAATTAATTCAAAATTATAACAATAAATAAAAACACAAATGAACCCAGCCCCAGACCACTGTTGTCTTAATTGACAACAATGTTGTCACACAATGTTCTTCAATTATCACACAATGTTCTTTTCAGTCTATCACTTCTGCTGCTCTAAGTCTTTCAGACCTCTTATTGGGTTTACTTTTTTCTTCCTCAGCGTCTTTTGTCCTTTCAGATTTCCCCAATTGTTTCGCTCCTTGACTTTCCACAATAATTTCCTGCATTTTATAGTGTCACAGGAGGAGACATTGCAGTCTTCTCCCATTCACCCAAAATATATGTTGTCGTGTATTCAGTTCAAATATGTCCTTTCCCAAGAATATCTGAGAACTCATATTTTGCTTTACCACTACATATATAAATGATTCATCACTTACATTAATTGTAGGCTTCCACCTTAGAATGTTCCTGAATAGATATTCTGTGGGGATCTTCAAGAGGGCCTAAGACTTTGTGGATTTATTTGTGCTTCTGACTGTAAGATAGTCATATTTTCCCACCTATCTTAAGCATCTAAACCATTGATTTATAGGACTACCAAATGAGATGACTTTCCCTTCCATGTCCTTTCAAAATTGTTCAGGCTCCTTTCTCAAACTAATAGTCACCAATGGACCTATCTTCTATTAATTAGTCTTATCCCCTTTTAAAGCTAACTAAACTAGTGGCCATGACTATACTCTATGGAGTGAATCCCGCAAATTACATGCTGTATGAGTTAATAAGTGCTTCCATCGTCCTGTTCTGGTGGGGGACAGGGAGAAAAAGCTCTCTCAATCCACTTTCTCCACCCTAAGCGTAATTTTATAAATATCATGCCCTCTTCCCTTAGTCGTCTTTTCTCTCAAACAAAAAAGGCCAAAACTCCTTTGGCTTTCCTTGTTTAGGTTATCCTTCTCTGCACCTTTTATAGAATGACAATATTATCTTTCAGATGTGGCAACCAGAACAGTACACAGTATTCCAAATGCATCCATACCATAATATGGGCTTCATAATACTAGATATTTCGTTTTCCTTCCCTTTCCTACCAATCTCTAGCATCTAATTTGACATTTTCACTGCTGCAGCACACTAACATTTTCATCAAGCTACCCACCGTGATCCTAAGACCTCTTTTCTGGTTAGTCACCACTAATTCAGACCCCTTTCAGTGTATATATGAAGTTAGGATTTTTTTGTTCCAGTATGCATCACTATATATTTTTGCATCTTGAACCTAATTTGGCCCACTGCTACCTATTCACTCAGTGTAGACAGGTCCTTTAGGAGGTGGTAGATGATGTGAAAGACCTCTGCCGGAGATGCTGGAGAGCTGCTGCCAGTCTGAATAGACAACACTGACCTTGATGGACTGATGGTCTGATTCAGTATAAGCAGCCTCATGTGTTCAGCTCTTTACAATCTCCTGTAATCCTCATCATCTTGAACAATTGGGCCATCTGACAAAATGGCCACCTTGGTGTTCTCCCCTAATTCCAGATCATGTATGAATACATTAAATAGCACGTGTCCCCATACTGATGCCCGCAGAACCCGCAGAACTTCCATGCATTGCAAGAACTGTCCATTTACTCACACTCTCTGCTTCCTGTTGTTTAACTCTGCATGAGAGGACCCATCTGACTGCTAAGTTTACTCAGAAGCTTTTGATGAGGGACTACGCAGACTGTGTAGGTCATTTTGTGTTACTTACAGTTGCTTTTCCATGACCTCCTGCCCCATCACTGGTGGTCTAATCTGCTGATAGTTGTCCAGTTTTCATCGCCCTCTACTGGAGAGTGGAGATTCTATGCCAGACCTTTTGAACTGATGGTTTACTCCTCTGCCTGCAGTCTTGATTCTCCCTCGATCCCCTCTTTAAGTTCTGTAATCATGTTCTCCTGGCTCTTTAGCAATAGTGCTGCTTTACTGTGGTGGAGACTACACTTCTTCCTTTTGCTGTTTTACCTTCCTTTGTGGTAGTTTAATGGTGTCGATACTCCTGAGTGTGAGGTCTGCTCCACTGTACCTGTCCTCGGGGGTGAGTATTCAGGTGACAGCCCCCTCCAAGTAAAAGAGGTGACCCATACTTGCTTGCACCTAAAGATCTTCCAGAAACAACACTGCTGTCGTTGCCTTCTGCCTTGGGTGCCAGCGTGCTCCCCAGCCCCAGGGCAAAGGGCAGGTTTGTTGCAGATCTAGGAGAATTGGCTTGGACAGGCGGACCTGTTAAAAGAGCACATCCAGAGCCAATGGGGGCTGGTTGAGAAAGATGCTGAGCATGGTGGCTGGAGGGCAGTAATGCTCTGGAGACAGAGGAAGTGGAGAATGGTTCACAGAGCCTGAGCGAACCCATTGCCGAGAGCACCAAATAATGTTGTCATCAAAGAGAGGAGTCAGAGAAAAATGGAAGGGATGGTGAGGCAAACCATTGGCTCTGTCTAGCACTGGGTTGAAAATGGGCTTCTTGGTGCTAAGAGAGCAGAAGGGAGCCGCAGTGCCATAATTGTAACCTGGCCCAAATAAACCACGAGTTCATAGCCTGTTGTACCACCCTCTTTTATGGATCTAGGTGGGTTTAATGTCCCCCTCCCCACTGAAGGAGTGACACAAAGTCCCTGAGGTTTTTGCAACACTACTGATTTGTTGTTACCACTGGGAATTCTGCTGCCTTTATTTTGTCTCCCCGGTGTGTGTTTTCAGATGCAGCAGCAGACCTGCTTTGTCTCAGCCATGCTTAGCTGGTTCTGGAGATAACTTTTCTTCTTTAGTCGTGCAGCCTCCTTATGCATAGTTCCTAGATCCCGTCAGAGTGTGCACACTTCATGCTTCAGGGAGGCAACTTCAGCCCCACGAGCTTTGGAGATCCTGTACAGCTCTGCCTAGTGCTTCTCAGCACTGCCTGTAGGCAATCCTCAGTTCTTTGAAATCAGAAGCCAGGCCTCAGAGACATAAGAACATAAGAAAGGCCCTGCTGGATCAGACCAAGGCCCATCAAATCCAGCAGTCTGTTCACAGTCTGCTTTTTATTTCATAGAAAGTGTCTGATTTCCCAAGATCTCTTATCATATTTCACAATATGCCCATCAATGACAATTTCTCATCAAATATTTTTTGCCATGAGGATCTATACAAGTCATGTTTCAAAATAACTAGATATCCCTCAGTGCTAAAACACAGTCTAAATTGTAGTTTAAAGGCAAACAACCTGCCCTCATTTCAAGAGACTTTTGGCCAAACTCAGAACGAAGGACAACACCGGCGATGCACTGAGGGGCATTTAACAGCCCCCATAAAAACTGAAGCAGAGGATGATCGATAGATACATTAACAACAGTTATCCAAATAGCAGCACTCCTCTTCTCCAGATGCCTGCACCTCTCCTCACGCCTTGGGCAAGTGCCCCCCCCCCACACCCGTTCCCCAATCCGGCCCTGCCTTTGGTCACCACAGCAAACCTCAGCTGAAAGAGTTGTATGAAATCGCTGCATGAGCCGTAAGGACCTTCTATCCCAGTTGGAATGAGATCATTTCCTCCAGAATATAGCATTGAAGGCTTCTTTAAGATCTATCACTTCCTAAGAATTCCCAGTTTTCCGCTTTTTTGTTTTTTTAAAGTACGGTAATTCTCTCATCCCTTTCATTATGGAAATCTGCCTTTCCTCTTAAAGCTCGGCAACAGAAGGAGCAAGTGACTTACTACTTTTTGCTTTTAAGTAAAAGTTGGCAATTCAGAGAGCATGATAGACATCAATATTGTGATATATACCAATATGTCAATTGCCAATTAAAACAACAACAACGTCCTCAGATATGGATGGGGGAAATGGCCACTGCAGGAACCTGGGTCAGGGGAAATGCAGGGAAACCTGCCATGCAGGAGCTCCATTGCCTCTGTGTTGTGTTGGCAGCCACAGCAGGAACAGGGAAACTGCACAAACCTGCCCCTGTGTGGAAAACACCTGACTGCAAGCAACTCTCCTAAGTTTCAGACAGGTCCTTCACATCCTTTATGACCTGATCCTTTGAACTGGAGATGCTAGGGGATGAACTTGGAACCTTTGCTTTGCTACTGAGCTGCAACCTGTGTTGGGCTGGATGGTACCTAATCTTGTCACATGTTTGTGTTTTTCCAGTGGGCCTAGGGTTGGCTTGGTCTGCTACCTCCTCTCACCTGTGTGGTCTGATCCCTTGCTGTGGAATAGGGATCCCTCTCTGCCTAAAGCTTTGTCTACCATTCCAGTGTTTTGAGGGATACTTCTATGGGCTACATTCCGTTTTTCCCTGGTGATTACTGTGCCTCCCCAATGTTGTGCCTGCTGTCCCTGGTCTGTTGAGAGTGTCGCTTTTGCTTGTTAGTCATTTGGACACTTGCTAAAGACAGCATGGATTATATATCTTATGTGATGCTTTTGCACTAGCCATCAAGTACAAGGACAGAAATGTAGTGCTTGGAAAGGAGATTATTATGCCATTGTTGCTAGAACTGAGCCTCTCCGTCTGTCAGAGGAGCAGGCAGGAAGCCAAAGAGCTCTACAGCAGCTTAGCTCTTCCACTAGTGCCATCTAGTGGTTGAATGGTTATATTTGCATTTAGCCATGTGTGTGTGTGTGTGTGTGTGTGTGTGTGTGTGTGTGTGCGCAAAGTGCCGTCAAATTGCAGCCGACTTATGGCGACCCCTTTTTGGGGTTTTCATGGCAAGAGACTAACCATAGGCCCTTACAAACATGTCAAGGATACCACAGATACATAATAAAAGGAAATACTAGGTTAATAAATTCTGGATTAATAATAAATACACATAATAAAACTATGCTAAATCAATGCATACAAAAACAACAACAAATAATAATAACTTAAAATTGTGGTGGTGTCCCAATCAACCAATGGAACCTAGCGACCATTAAAATCAACTTGAAGGATCAGCTCCCTTAGCAGCCATATTGGACCTTATATTCTTTGCTGCCAGAGCATACAGGGCAGTCCTATGAGAAACAAACCCATTGGTATCTTTTAACAGAAATACTAGTTTCTCGGCACTAGGACAAGTGTTTAGGCCAGAAACCAACCCAGCAAGAAATTTAGCCCTGGGTTCCACATATGGAGAGCATTCAAATAAGCAGTGGTATAAGTCCTCCAGAGCAGATGTTCCACAGATGCAAAAACGTCGGTCTTTTGGAATTCGGCAATAACACCCGGTCAGTACAGCCGTTGGCATTGTTTGAAACCATAGGGACGTAAAGGCTGCTCTAAGCTTTGGGTTTGGTATATTGGCTAAATAAGAAGCTCTAAGATAGTGCCTTCTAGTGGAGAGGGAGGGCATTATCGCATGGTGAAGCAAGTCCAGAGGCAACGCGAAACTGAGGCGCAATTAAGTCTGGCAGTCCTCAGATCCTGGAGACGTCCAAGTCTAGTGGTCCCAGAAACAGTTGACGACCTTCAGATTGGCGAAAAAGCACAGCACAGTGTGACTGAAGGCCCGTTGAAGGGAATTCATGGGGTCCAATCAAAGGACTATCTGTGACTATAGAACGGATTAAGCGGCTAAGCAGAGCGAAATGTCCTCCTTAACCTTGACAAAGAGAGAGCACTGCCATGCCGAGATACATGGAAGTGGCATGGATGGAGCTCAAAGATCTGATAGTGACTGAGATGGCTCCTTAGAGTGAGTAAAAATACTTAAGTCTTAATTAGGATCAATGGTTACTGGGTGCGCCCTCAGAGTTTGTTTGAAGTGCCAGGGCTTTGCCTGAGAGTGCATCTGAGCATGGTCAGCTGCCTGTCCCACACCACGCAGTAAGTATATAACCTCTGTACAGGAGGAATAGGGAGATGTGTTTCTAGTGGAGATGATGAGACGTCTGGAACAAATGTAGGGCTTTTTTAAAGCCTAGTTCAGGTGATCTGCTTAAGTTGGAACAGCCATGAAGTATATGGCATCCTAACTGATCCTGATTGTAGTCTCTCTGGGCCTAGTGCATGCTCTGTGACTCCCATACATAATGGGTTGGATCCAAGGTAGAAGGTGCTGTCGGCGGTGGGTTTTCCTCTATTTCCTTCCCCCAAGCTCCTTCCAAGCCTGGGACAATTAATTCCTGGGATCAAAAGCAGGAGTGGACTGGGAAGTTAAAATGGCCTTGGAGAAAGCCAAGCAGAACAGCCTCTGCAGCACTATGAGCCTGCACTGCAAGGGCCGCTCATCGGTTCCTCGGCACCAGCAGTGAGCGTGTAATCACCCATTGCGACCACCTGCAAACTGGCAGTAGTGTGGGAGGAGACAACTGGTGAGCTGATACCAACTGCCATGCAGGGTCTGAACCAAATGGCCCCCAAGACACTGGCAGAGATGCTGGGGCTTGGCGTTTCTCGCTCCTGGCCACTAGGGGCCCTTTAGGTCAGTGGCCTCCCAATTTCCCGGCCTGGTCAAAAGAACCTGTGTAGACTAACAGCTGTGTGAGTCAGGGAGCTGCACTAAGGAAGTGGAGCTGGTAGAAGGAGTGATTTTGCCCCCTTCCCCCACCTTGGAGTACCACCAACCCATTTGGCCACTAGTCTATTGGGTCCCATGACCCAGGCAGTCAGCTTTTCCAGAACAGTCTGCTGGGGACAAGTGGAATGTAGGAAACATTCACAATATTGCACAAATTGATTGCTGAATCCAATCCACTGTGTTATTAATTCAGCTGTATAGCCCGCTCTAATCCAAGAGATCAGGACAGGGCAGATCACACACATTTAAATAGTTCCCATGAAAAGGGAAAGATAAGGGAAGTAGCTGGGTGGCATTTGATCCACAGTAGGGCAACGATTGGTCCTGGCTTCCTTTACCTCTATTAGCGTTCGCCCTTGGGTTAGCCTGGTGATGAGGAAATTTGTCTGGAAGTCAAGCTAGGTTTGCTGAATGGCTGTCTGTAGCCATGCATATGCAAAAAGTGACTACAAACAATAATAATGAAAAAAGATCTTGTCATAGGATTATCAACTGCCTAGAGAAAACATGTCCCATTCCTTTGCTAGAGACTTAATGGGTCGAAGGCTTAATAGCTTACCAGGAGATATTATTTACCTCCAGGCCAGGGGTCCCCAACATGGTGCACATGGCACGATGTCTGCTGACATCTTTCCTGGTGCACACCAAGTGTGTTTTAGAATGGGGATGGGGCCAGAAGCAGGGCTTCTGATTGGCCATTGGAGATCTCATTGGCTGAGCAGATTTACAACAACATTGCTTTCAGCAGCCTCTGCCGTCACAGTGCAAGGATCTTCTCCATATGACTGAAGGTAAGCTGTGAGCATGCCAGAAAATATTTTAAAACAATTTATTCGTTTTTTTTAAACATCCTGTTAAGCAGAGTTTCTGCCTGAAATGTTGAAGAACCACTGTTAGATAACCCTGCTGTTTGTGGTGTTTTGGCTGTCTAAGCAATATCAATTAAGTAGGCATAACCTTGCTTCCTGATGCTTTGTGGTTGGCTCCACCTCCTGTTGCAGCCATTTTGTGGCTGCGCCCACCACCCAGTGTCAGAATTCCAAAGGTGCACCGCAGATTCACAAAGATGTGGGACCCATGCTCCATGGACAGCCTGAGCTGTCCATTTCCACACCTTAAGCCTCTACTATAGAGGCAGGACACGCTTGTTGGCAATTCTACATTTTCAGTATTTTGCTGCTGCATGGTTGTCCTCTAAGATTTGTCTGAACTGAAAGTTATGTTTAATGCAATCTGGTCCTATTTGTATCTATTCTGACGTAGACCTCACTGAAACACCTGGAGTAAAATCACGTGACTTGAGTTGTTCTTATGCATGTTTACTCATAAAAAAGTACCACTCATTTCAGTGGGACCCACTCTCAGGTTCTGTGTCTGGCATTGCCTTACATCCCAGGGCAGGCCACAGAGAGCCACCGCTAAGCTTGATGGTAGAAAGTGCCATCAAGTCACAGGCGACATGGCATCCCTGTAGGGTTTTCAAGGCAAGAGACGTTTGGAGGTTGTGCCATTGCCTGCCACCACGTGGGCTGAGACTGAGTTCTGAGAGAACTGTGACCGGCCCAAGGTTACCCAGCAGGCTTCGTGTGGAGGAGTGAGGAATCGAACCCGGGTCTCCAGATTACAGTCTGCTGCTCTTAACCACTGTACCACGCTGGCTCTAATCTGGAGAACCAGGTTCAATTCCCCACTGCTCCATATGAAGCCTGCAGGGTGGCCTTGGGCCTGTCACAGTTCCCTCAGAACTCTCTCAAGCCCTCGCAGAGGCAGGCATTGGAAATCCACCTCCGAATGTCTCTTGCCTTGAAAACCCTACCGGGTTGCCATAAGTCAGCTGTGACTTGACAGCACCCCCCTCCCCAAGTAACCATGCACAGGATTGCAGTCTTCATATTTTCCCCATCACATAACATTTAACTACTTCCTTCCCAACTACCTTGTTTTCATCTATTGGTCAGAAACACATTCACACTTTCAACAGTCAGTCCTACAATTCCCTGATCATTAACCCCGACTCCAAATATCCCATTAGCTATGTCACTCTACTCTGTTCCAGGCCGTCATCAGCAATGTTCTGTTTCTTCACGGTCGTTTTCCTTCCTTATCAGAGATCTCCTAAACATAAGCAACTAGCTTCCTGCCCACAGAAATGCAAACTGAAAGCATTGCTAGTCTACAAACACAACTTCCATGAAACATTGCTGATGTCCATCAGCTTTGTCAAATGATGTCAAACGATGATTTTTCTACAGAAAAAAATTCCAGGGACCAGATGGCTTGGCAAATTCTTCTGATGCCTGCATGCAACATCAGCTGGTGATGGTTCTTCAGTTCTTCTGATGCCTGCATGCAACATCAGCTGGTGAGGCGAAAGTTCATGCAGATGGAGCAGTATTGATGCATGGCTGGCCCAGCCCCCTTCGCAAAAGCGGAGTGCCCTTTTCGTAGGCACCCTGGCATTCCCTTACCCAGTACAAACACACAAAGGATAGGCACTACTTTTCTTCTCAGTATGGGGGCAAAGCAACAGAAGAGGAACAGTTGAATTCCCATTGACAGCTGATGCTTTACAGCCAAACCCAGTGTGGGGAATGAACTCCTGTTATTTGGAAAGGTGTGTGTTGATATAAATGTGGGATGCCTGTAAGCTATGCCCTGAACTATGAGGAAAGGCAGGATATAAATGTTTTAACAAATTGATTGTCAAATGTTCTTTCACAGCTTTACATTCTGAAAGAACGAGGGAGCTAGCCTCAGAGCAATGGTCACTGGCTTGAATTCCCTTTGCAGTTGTACATAATGCCGCTTGCCTTGAAGCATGCCAACGAAGCCTGTGCCACCACTAATGCAATGGCCAGCTAGGTGAAAGCGCTTCGAGAGCATAAGTGTACAATGCTGATTTGAGGGACTCGATGCAGCCGTACCGCACATTCAGTCCCTGTAGAAAACATGCGACAGGAGCCTCAGCCTGTGTGGGTCTTGCCTCAGTGGCTGAAGGGCCAAGCCTGCTTTTGTGGCTGGTTTCCTGTTTCAGGCTCAGAGGGCATACATGGGGTAAAACCAAAAAAAAATTATCTTCCTTTCCCAGGACTACTTCCTGCTCTTCTGGTTGCGCACCAAACACAGGATGCATGCTGCTACTGCTGTATGTATGTACCCCCAAGGCTGGAGAGAGGCTGCCAGAAGGCCCAGTCCTGAGCTCACTTACTCCCACCCTCATCAGCATCCAGAGGCGAGACTGTACATATATAGATATTCTCCCAAAGAGGTTTCTTATAGGTGCTTCTGGAAATTATAGGTGCTTTGTAAGAAGAAGGTATTGGCCAATTTTTAACGGGGGAATCAGACTGGGTTTCTTGCAAAGAATGCTGGACTTTGGTTGACAAGACAGTATACCCGGGATAACTGAACATAGGAAAGCAATGCTTTATTTCATCCTGAGCGTGTCCTTGTTTTATACATTTTGAACACCTCAGTGAACAAAAGAGCAGCCATGCTGGATCACACTAAATGGTTCATCTAGTCCAGCATCCTGTTTCATGCAGTGGCCAACAAGTCTCCAAAGCCTCCCTCTGTTGTGCCCCCCCTCCCAAACACACACTGGTGGTATCTGAAGAAGTGAGCTGTGGCTCACGAAAGCTCATACCCTGCCAGAAAATATTTTTGTTAGTCTTTAAAGTGCTACTGGACTCTTGCTCTTTTCTACTACTGCAGACAGACTAACACGGCTACCCACTGTGAATGGTATTCAGAAGGTTACTGTCTCTGAACATAAGTTCTATCTACAGCCCATTCCTGAGAATGGGGCTGAAAGTCGATAGGAGGCTGCGTGACCTCGCCGCCGGCGTAAATGCGTGCAATCATGCGATTACACCCGTTCACGCCGGTGGGGAGGCCAGTCCCGCCGGTGGCCAAGCTCCGCGGGACTGCACCGCCCCCCTCCTCTGGCGCAGCCTCTCCATGGCGCCAGCAACGGTGTGGAGAGGCCGTGCCAGCGCAGGGGGGGCATTCCGGGGGTGGGCCGGGGGGAGGAGCTGCCACTTGGTTGGTTTCCTACCCACTTTTGGCCACTTGCGCCAGCGGCCGGAACAGCGTTGCTGCGCCTGCTAAACCCCAGTTAAACAGCGAAACGACTCCCCACCTTCCCCGTACACCTTAGCTCAGGAATGGGCTGTTAGTCACCATTACTAACAACCATTGATGAACCTGTCCTCCATCCCTTTGTTTAATCTCTGGTTCAAGCCAATAGTTGTCACATATTGTGGCAATTAATTCTGCAAATTAATGACTGTTTGAGTGAAGAAGTGTTTCTTTAGTCTGTTTCTTTCAAGATTGTGCTAGACTGGTCATGCCTGATTTAGATTGCAGATCTGAGAAAGGTTTGGTTTATTTCAAAATGTTATGCTGTGCTTGGTTATTGTACAGCCTGGTCTATCCAGAACTAGATGGTTCTAAGCCCCTTTACGTTAGTGGATTTTGGAAAGTGGACTGCACAGGCAAAGCTTCAAATGGAGCTGTGGATTGCAAAGCCATGCCTGGATCTTTCCTGCTAGAATCTTATTGAGAAGCCTGGTATATAGGGAGGATCAGTTCCTGGAGAAGCTGATAACCTGGCGAGGGTAGTGGAGGGGAGGTGATGAAACCTTTTTAGTGTGTGAAACTTTCCTGGCCAAGAGCCAGCAGGGAGTGGCAGCTAGGGTGTCAGACTAAGATCTGGGAGTCAGAGGCTCAAATCCCCTCTCTGCCATGAAAGCTCGCCAAATGATCTTGGGCCCCTCGCACTCTACGCCTCACCTACCTCACAGAGCTGTTGTTGTGAGGGATAAATGGAGGTGGGGAGAATGATGTCCTAAGCCACTTTGGGTCCCCGCAGGGGAGAAAAGCAGGGTATCACTATCCAAATAAATAAATGAATAAAATGTGGCTGTTAGGTTCGTAATAAACATGATCATAGACAGTCACTTGGTGCCAGAGGTCATTTTCACATGACTCTGAAAGGCTTCTTTCAGCATCTCTAATGATATTTGTGTCCCTTGTTAACATTGTTAATACAGTACAGGCCACGGAAGATACATCAAATGTCCATTCTAGCCAGTGTGGGTGTTATTTTTAAATGTGCATCAGAAAACAGATTTAAAGCACAATCCAGCTTGAAGACTTTTAAAGACACTTTACTAATTCTAACCTCCTGGGCACCTTCTCCATTCTGTGCTGGACAGGGAGCATCCGAAGTGCGACTTGAGGCTTCAAACAAAAAGAAAATGCTTCATAATCTACTAGCAGATCCGGATCCTGAGATCACAGGAAATGTGGCTAGATTCCTTCTGATAGATGCTACCCAATGGGAACTCAGTCAGAAGACCGACTATAACCCATGCCACCACGGCTGCTTGATTGATATATGCAGCTAAATGGAAGACAGTTGAGATACCAGACAAAAAAGACTGGATAAAAAAGATGCTGGAACTGACCGAGATGGCGAAGCTTACAGCTTTGATAAATCAGAATGATAATGAACAATTTTGGGGGGAATGGGAGGCTTGGAGAATGTACTATGAAAATTATTTTTTAACGGGACCATTTAAAGGATACTCATTGATCTAATCCCTTACTCATATTTTTGTATTAATTTTTATAATTAGGTATTGATTTAATAATGTTGGATACGACAAGAACAGGTTAATTAAAATAATACTGGGATTAGTTCCGTTAGCACAAGATTATACAATTTAATTTTAGATGGAAGAGGGAGAGGGGGAAGTCATTTGATTGTTAAATTAGAAATACTATTTGTTTATTATTATTATTATATTGTTTTTGTTGATATATTAAATGAAGAAACATAAAAAAAATATTAAAAAATGAAGAAGAAGAAGACAGACTTCTGGAACGAACTACATCCCAATTTCTAACCTGGTTCCACTCCTCGTATTTTAAAACTGTATTATGCCATTGAAGGTGTTTGTATTGTATTGTATTGACTTGAGGCTATAATGTCAAATGTTATTGAACGACACAACAGTAGAGATCACTGTGGCGGTGGGCAATTTTTTAGCCGATGGGTTAACGATGAAAAAATTTGGGAAACTCTTGTGTTATGATTTTATGTTTGTTTTAGCTTTTTTAGCTATATCTGAAGAAGTGAGCTGTGGTTCAGCTCATACCCTACCAGAAAATATTGTTGTTAGTCTTTAAGGTGCTCCTGGACTCTTGCCCTTTTTGACTACTGCAAACAGACTAACGCGGCGACCCACTGTGAATTAGCTGATAGTTGTATTTATACTGGTTTTTTCCTTCTTCTTTGTAATATTGGCTATGCCATTAAAGGTTTCTTGACTTGAGGCTAGTTAGCCCCAAATACTCAAGGGGCCAGAGGTGAACAATCCCACTCCGGCTTGGCGATCCAGCTCGCACTTTTCCTCTTGCTAGGAGGGGCTCCGTCCAGCTCCCGAGCAGGGCCCAGCCTCCCTCCCAGAGGGTCTGGCCGGGGAAGATACTAACCTTCCGGGGAGAGCACGTTTTAGTCCCCCGTTGCTCGGGGGCGGGGGAGGGGGGCAGCGGGGGGGGGCCGGCATCTCCGGATCCCACCGACGGGTTGGATCTCTTGGATCTATAAGCCGGCTGGACGAGCCATGCAACTTCCCTGGCGCGGATCGCCAAGCCACGCGCGGATCCCCCTCGCCTCCTAGGAGCGCATCGGCCACGCAACGCGCCTGGTATGCACGGGGAGAGGAGGGGGATCGATTCCCGGGGAAGCCGAGAACGTGGGGACGGGGGGGGGGAGACACGAAACTTTCTCCGTCTGCTCCCCGGCTCGGGGAGAGCATTCCCTTCCCCGGCTGCAGTTTCCCTGCGGGAAGTGGACCCCCGAGGCAGTTCAAAGTTGGGGGGGGACCCGGGGGGGGGGAAGTTGTGATGCCGCCGAAAAGAAGGACGGGGACCCGGGAAGTTTTCGTAAAGGGGAAAAAAAGGGGGGGAGGTTGAATCGTTGTCCGGTTAAAGCCCCCCAAGCCAGTCCGAGGGGCGACCGCCGCGCTGCAAATTTATTTGCACTGGGAGCGGACCCAGCCCGCTGGAAAACCCCGCCAGGCAGGCAAAGCTGGCTGCAATCTCCATGCCCTGGTGGGGAACCATTAAAGGGATCACCAGCCCTGTAAACCACCACCACCCCCGGGTTTTTTCGAGCTTTCGGTTTTGGAAGAAAAAGGGGGAAAGGTCGAGCCGCCTCGTCTAGAAGCTGCCCTTTAAACTTTTCGGGGTTTTCTTTCTTTTTAAAGATTTTTTTAAATTTTCTTATTAAGTCACACTCAATTTCAATATTGTCATCTTCAGAGTTACATACAATAAAACCCTTTCAAACGAATCAGCCTAATCAGTGTTGGCTTTTCTGACTCCCCCTCCTCGATCCAATTAATATCTAGATGATCCCCTCTGTATTTGTTTTCTAACTCGCAAAAACCTTTCGGGTTTTTGTGCAACGAACTTAATTTTTAATAAAAACCGGCCTCGTTGAAGCGCCCCCGACCCCTCCGGGTCTTGCAGCGACTCTCCCGGGTCGCTCTCGGGGCGGCTGCTGAACCATTGCATTGTCGTCAATTGCATCGCGTTTAACCCTCGCAGGGCAGGGCTACAGTGGGAGCGGCCAGACCACCTCTGCCTCCTGCACAAAGTCGATCCCGCTCCGGGAAGCCATCTGTTTGGACCCGGCGGAGGCTTCCTCTCCATCCCCATCCCCATCCCCCCCAGCTGATCGCTTGCTTGCTGGGGAAGGGAGGACCTGTGGGTCGCGATTGATTGCCCAGCCGCCGGCTCCCGAGAACTGGAAGAGGCAGGTGGTTCGCCCGCATACCTGCCTCTGGAGTCACCATTGCAGGGGTGGGGTTGGGGGGAATCGCCCGATTTGCATAGGGAGGCTCCGGCGGTGGCCTGGAGTACGTGCCGGGGCACAGAGTCGTCAAGGATGCCAGCCTGAGTCATGCGGGAGCAGCTCTCAGTTCTGCTTCCCCAAAAGCAGGGGAGGGAGGGGTGTGTGTGTGGGGGGGGGGGAGAGGGCAGAAGCATTGGGGTGCATTTAGAAAGGAGAGCTTTCAGCCAGATGCTGCCGCTGGGAAGAGACCCTGCGCGCCTCCTTGAAGAAACCAATGCGTCTCCGAGCGGTTTGGAAGAGGGACAGATGCGCAGCTGGCGTGAATCTGGTACCGTACAGTCTGCACGGAGTTTGCCAATTCAAACCATGCTGGTTTTTTACATGCATGCACGCGCAAGCCTTGCCCGGTAGCAACTGCAGGATGCACACGACTTGTATGTTAGGAATTGTGCTTTAAGCCCAGTAAAGGAAAATGGTTTCTCCACCCCACCCCCGCCGCCCCCAGGTCCGCATTTCCTGGCTCAGTACCGAAGCATTGAACTGCCTGCAAAAGAAGTTGTTTGGTCTTATCCTTCCTCATCCACCATAAATTGGGGTGGGGAGACACAAGTACCCGGACGCGAAGGGAATTGTGTAGGGACACTTGGGTTGGCCGTGGCTCAGTGTTGCCCGTTGCCTGTTTTGAAACACATGTATCACCTTCCCACTTTAAATGTTTATTGGTAATTTTATTTATGTATTTGCCTCTTTTCTCCCCAATGGGGACCCAGAGCAGCTTACAACAGCATTCTCTCCTCCAGCATTCTCTCCTCCTTACAACAACCTTGTGAGGTAGGTGAGACTGAAAGAGGGTGACCGGTCCAAGGTCATCCGGCAAACTTCCATGGCAGAGTAGTACCCATCAGTGAAATGCCACTGTGCCTGGACTGCTACACCCAGCGTGAAGTGGTTTTTAATTGCAGGATAATAGTGTGGCCGTCATCTGTGGAATAACTGCAGTTAAGTAACTGCAGAGCACTCTGAGCAGCGCTATCCTGCAGTTGCATAAATAACATCTTAGCACAGGGATTTCCCCCTCAGGGATAGTGTGAATACTGCGGGTAGAAAAAAGACAGGTTTACATTGGGGGTGCAGTGTAAGAACACAGTTTCCTACTATAATATCCTAGGGTAACAGAGCGGTTGTGAAACTGGGTGCAGCGTTACTGCTTTAAAGAGCAGGAGGAGGCGTGTACATTGGCACCCACAATATCACCCTGCAAGTCAGAGCCGTTTTGTTACACCGGGTGTCTTATTGGGTCCTTAAATGAATTGGGAATATTGTTTCTCTCAAGAGGCAACAGGTGTGCAGCCGTGGCAAGTCATAGTTCCCTTAGGCACTTCCCCATGTGTTTGGAGGAACGCATTCCTTTTCATGCTCTACCTGTTCGTGACAGCACACACCAGGGGAATTGTCGCATGACATGGCTCTAACTTGTGGAAACAAACTACTAGCAATGATGGCAAAGCTGCTCCCATTTCCAAAAAACAGATACTTAATTAGCCAGTTGTGAAACTTCACAAGAGATGCAATCACCACCCTTTAAAATATCCTTTTCACCAAGAAAACGAAAACTGATTTCCCTTCTCTAAAATTGCAGGTAGATTGAGTAATTTAAAAAAAAAAAAAGCATTGGTGACGAGGAGGCCATCAGTTAATAATTTTTATCTTGCAAGTTTGTGCACAGTGCTCCCAGTGACAAGAAAGGAAACTTGATTCATTGTTCAGTCAGAAGGGCACATATGTGCCATGGTGCCGAATTTTTAAGCGGCATGTAGATCATCTGTTGAATGTTAATACAGTTTGGCATTGAAACTAAAAAATGATTGTATCAGACACACACAGCATAAGGCAAAGTAAAACATATTTTGGGCTTTATCTGTGCCAGTGTTTATTATGGGGATGGTCAATGTTAGTTAGAAGCATGCATAATATCCATCAGATCTCTGGCTTGAGGTGTCTTCCTTGAGGGCTTCTGGGGACCCATGTAGACCATAATGACATTTGTGCCCAATGAAGCGGAACAGATTCCCTGCTTTATCACATAGTAGAAGCATAATGGAGAGAGTTCCTAGAAATCTCACATTTTGCCGTGTTTTTGTTCTGTCACCTCAAAGAGCTGAATTTTCAGTTAGTCCACCTTCTATATTTACTTGATAATCTTTGGCAGTCTCATTCATTGGAAATAAGATAGGAGGAGATGAATGTACTGTATCTTAGGAAACCCCCACCGGTGCCAAATTAAAGCTCTTTGTTCTTTAGTTGAATGACACCAAATGGCCAAAATAGTTATAGTTCAGTTCCTTAGGGGTGGGGGTGTCTTAGTGCCTTTTCAGCTCTGTGTCAGTTTCAGTGGAAATGGACCTTGCAAAGCCAAGAGTGTGAGCTGCGTACTCCCTTGTCCAAATCTCATCTCTGCCACCAATTTAGTTGGTGGCTTTAGGCAAGTTATGCTTTCGGAGTCTTTGCCACCACCCAACAGTAACATGGTATTTATAGTCATGGCCTGTTGTACAGGGCTCTTATAAGGAATAACAAGAGGGTGTATAAAAAGCACTTTGATACTTGAAATGTACGGTAGATTAATATGATTAGATCACTGTGTCGGCATACATTGGTCAGAATGGTTTTTGCTTTGATTGTTTTGGTGGAAGCAAGATCAAGCCTAAGGACATGCCATGTGTAATGTTTTTAAGGTTTTTAAAATTATGATATATCAGTTGCTATGAGCAGAATGAGGAGCCCCATGGCGCAGAGTGTTAAGCTGCAGTACTGCAGTCAAAAGCTCTGCTCACGACCTGAGTTCGATCCCGACGGAAGTTGGTTTCAGGTAGCCGGCTCAAGGTTGACTCAGCCTTCCATCCTTCCGAGGTCGGTAAAATGAGTGCCCAGCTTGCTGGGGGTAAAGGGAAGACGACTGGGGAAGGCACTGGCATACCACCCCGTAGAAACAAAGTCTGCCTAGGAAACGCTGGGATGTGACGTCACCCCATGGGTGAGGAATGACCCGGTGCTTGCACAGGGAACCTTTACCTTTACCTTTTATATGAGTAGGATTGCCAGATGTCTGGAGAAAAAAAATGTCCTTAATGGCTAAATGGAATGTTATTTATTTTAATTTAATTTATTAACATCATTTCTGCCCCACCTTTCTGCCTAGTGGGGACCCAAAGGGGCTTACAACATTATCCCCTTCTCACTTTTCTCCCCGCATTGACCCTGGGAATTCGGTTAGGCAGAGAGTGTGACTGGCTTAAGGTTGCCCAACATGATTCCGTATCAGAGCGGGGACTGAAACTTGGGTCTCCCAAATCCTAATCTGACACTGTAACCTCAGTGCCACGCTGGCTCTAATTTATCAGGTGATGTTATTTACCTCCATGCCATGAGAAGCTTCAGCTGCCCATTTCCGCACATGAAGTTTCTATTGAAGGGAAAAGACACTTTTCTCCAGGCTGGTTGGCAATACTACCGGTGAGTCAGGCGGTTCCCTGTTGAAATCTTTCCTTACTCACAAACTCACTCTAAAAGAGCAATCCTCGGGAGGGGGGGGGGAATGGCCTTCGGAGCCGGCGTGACCCCTGAACCAATGTTAGTGCAACTTGTGGCGAATAAGTGGGCAGTAATGCTGGCACAGGGCAACTTACACCAGCTTTGGGAAGCAGTGTGGCTCGGGTGCCGGCACTGCCTCCCTGGCAGTGTTTCCCGGGCGCGAGAGCTTGTGCCGGCGCCGAAGGAGGCATTTCCAGGGACTCAAGTCAGCTCCCTAAGCCCTTTTGCCCCGGGAACGCCCCCTTATGTTGGCGTGAACTTGCGCCTGCAAAACCCGCGGCATAGTCCCATGAAACCCAGCGGAGGAGAAGCATTCCTTCTGCGCCGCTGCAAGCTGCTGTGCCCGGATGCTCCCTAACTATCCTCCCCCTTCAGGATTGCTCTGTAAGCCTTAGGCAAGCCATTATATTTTAGATTTTGTACCCTCTCTCTGCAATATGAGGAAAAAATTAAATTCGTTACAGTTTTGTTGCAAGAATTACAGAGGGAATATATTGTGAGCTGCTTTGAACCTTCAAAAAGTATAATATACATTTTAAGTAGTATTACTCTGTCTTAATAGTTCAGGGTCTACACTTAGGGTAAATATGCAGGTATGATATTGCCAAAATTGTCACCAGTGCTCTTATTAAAGACCACAGAGGTATGATATTTTTATTTTTACATTTACATTTCTTTAACTGTTGGTTACAGCATAAAGCTAGAAACCTCAGAAGGCAGAAACATAAAAAGCATGTTGTTTTTCCAAAAGGCTCATTAGTACATTATTTTGTTTCTACCTTTGAACAAATTAATGGATTTATATTACATTGTTGAAAAGCAACTTTCTTTGGGTGGGCAGGATGCATAGCAAGCATTTGAGCTGAACAGAGGTTTTCTTTATAGAAGAAGCAGTCTGTGCTACTCACATGCCTGCTACCTTTGCCTGTCAACTGATCTGGTTCATTAAAAGACAGCAAATCCCATCCATTAGTGTTAGAGAATTGTCAGAAATCGTGGTGATATAGAGCTCCTGTGTCCCCTCTCCGCCCCCCACACACAAAAAAGTCTTGATTGTGCAGTAACTAGTGCCTGTTATTGTCTTGCACTTGCTGGTTAATAGTGGCAGTACATTATACTTATGTTCCTTTATATTCTAAAAGAGGTCACAGAGACAGCATGGCATAGTGGTTAGAGCATTGGACAAGTCTGGAGGAGACCTGGGTTTCCTAATTCCTTGGATGAAGGGCAGACTAAAAATGTAATAAACAATATAGCTAATTAGGAAGACAGTCCTGCATTTCCCCCTCAAATACCCTAATAGGTTTTTTAAAAAACCCAAAACCTAAGATTATTTATGTTGCTTGCTTTGTAACTTGTTTTGTTAACTAAACTTTCTCAATTTATATGCTCAGTTCCAGGGGAAAGAAACAAGTCTAAAATTAACAGTACACCAGATGCAGGTTGTCTTGCAAGAGCACATAGTTTTAAAAGGCTAGAAACCCCACACTCTCCTACATTTACCAGATGGGAAGGCATTCTCAGGATCTCGCCACAGTGAATATCTAATCTGTGTTAAAATATTCTGAGTACGTATTTTTGCTTAAGACAACAAGATGTGTTTTGTGGTTCAAATCTGGATATACCCTCTCTAAACATCCAAGCAGGAATCCCAGCAACCAGCCAGCTCTAAGCAGTCCACCAGAAATTGGCCCCTCATCTACCAGTAGGCAACCATGGCCAACTTTGACAGATGGCCCTTCTATTTTGATTATTCTTCTGTGACACCTCTAACCGCAGCCTCCATGGCCCTGTTCCTAGACTGAATGCCAGGCTGCTTCAAATGTGACGTTGCTTCCAGAAAGGAAACTGCGCAGTCCTGAAGGCAGAGTGGCCAACTTTGAGTTAGGAAAATCCTGGAAGTTTGGGGAGTGACATTTGGGGAGGGAAAGGAACTCAGTAGACACGTGATGCCATAGAGCCCACTCTCTGATGCAGCCAATTTCTCCAGGGGAACTGACCTCTGTAATCTAGGGATCAATTGTATTTCCGGGGACGCCAGTCCTCACCTGGAGCTTACCATCTCTTGTTACACCCTCCTAACACCATTGAAGTTCATGGGCTTAGAAAAGGTGTAACTGTGCTTAGGACTGTACAGTGAGTGTATTTGATTGCACGTATTACATCGTGTGGTCTGTGAAACGCACATGATTCTCTACATATGATTTGTATGCTAGTCTCTATACAGAAATTCTTGCTGTACCGAAAATTTATTACATATATCGGTTATTAACCTTCCACCACTCATTGATATGCTTTTTTTCATTCCAGGTTTTTTTGTAGGACCCATTCACATTTTCTAGATAGACAAATGACTGTCGCATCTCCTTGCACAGGGAGAATGGCAGCTTGTGAAGTGACAACTTCCACCTTTCAAATGCACAGTTACACCAGGTTGGGTCATATGCCAGATTTCACCAGCAGGAGCACATCATTCCGCACACTGCTCTTTCCCTAAGCAGCCTCCTTTGACTCCCCCAAAGCTGTGCTGGGGATTGGATGGGGAGACCTGCAGCAAGGACACCTGGGCAAGATTACCCTTCTTCCTTTACAGCAAGTGTCCCCGACGTGGTGCCGGTGGGTGTCACGGTGCCCACGAGCACCTTTTGTGGTGCCCACCCAGTGTTTTGAGAAAGTGGGCAGGGCCAGGTGGAGCTTTGGCTCAGCAAGGCTTCTGTTTGGCCACTAGAGATTTGATTGGCTGTGCAGATTGTTAAAAATGTTGTTTTGGCAGCAGCTGCTTTCAACAGCACAAGGATCTTCGCTGCGCCAACCAGTTTGTGGCTAGCTCCACCTGCAGCGGCAATTTGGGGGGGGGCTGTGCCCACCACACCATATCAGAATTCCAAAGGTGCCCATGGGCTCAAAAAGGTTGGGGCACCTGTTCTAGAGGGAAGCTGGTCAAATCGAATCCAGCTCCTCCCATTCTGGCTGCTTGTCAACTTTATTTCAAAGTCAGTGTTAATTTTTCCTAGCTATATTAGAGTCCTGAATAAATCTTTGTAACTCCTCTAGGGAAAAATTGCTACCTCATTCTTCCCCCACCTCCAACTCCACCTCCCAACTCCAACTCCAAATATGACTTTCCTCCTCTCTTAAGCTTAGGTGTCCTTTTAGGAGGCAGTTGGTCATGGGACTCTGGCTAGGTCTTGCATCAATAATAGTCATTATCAGCACCTTTAGCCAGTCTGTTAACCCTTTCCTGGTGAGGCTTGGGGAAATTTAACTCTAGTGGGCTGCCTCGTAATAATATTACATCCTGCGCTTTTGAAATTAAGAATGAGTATGGGCCATTATGATCGTTTGAATGACAAGTGAGGTCCATTAATATAGAATTTGGCAGTTTTCCCAGAATCCCTCTCAAAAGAGGTCTGGCTGAAACTAGACTAAGTTGTTCTCTCCTTACTAGCCACATGTAGACTGTCAGCTCCCCAGGGAAGGGGGAGGGAGCCAATGTGGCATAGTGGTTAGAATGCTAGACTGTGGCCTGGGAGACCTGGGTTCAGATCTACCCAACCCTGAAGATGGTTCGATGACCTTGGGCTAGTCACTGTCTTATCAGTTTAACATGCCTCAACATGGGTGATATGAGAAGAAATGGAAGAGGGCATGATAGAAGTGTGCTTGATATATAGTGAGAGTGAACCTTAAGTAATTTTGGAAACCACAATGAATATTGAAGTAGTTGTCTAAACAGCAGCTCCCCTAAAATCAGTGGGGTCAGCTGCACAATTACTTGTAAGAACCATTGACCCTAGGGGTCTTACTTATGGATAAGCAAGCTTTGTGTGTGTGTGTGTGTGTGTGTGTAAAGTGCCATCAACTGACCTTGGACACAAGTCCTCTGACCACCTTTCCCACACCATGTTTAGTAAAACAGTCTCACCATGCTCAACAGGGATGTATTTGCCAGAGCAGTTTCCTGGGAGTAAGCCCTGTTGAATAAAATGGGACTTACTTGCAAGTAGACCTACTTAGGATGCCTTGCTTTCTGTTGCAGCCTCTTACCAAGCAGGTTTGAGGTTAAGAACACAGGCGCTATTGTAACCTGATGGTTGAAAACAAAGTATTTGGAGGGGATTTACTGGAGAAAAATTAATGTGACAATTTTTCCAGTCCCTCCCATCCCCCATCAATACAGGATATTCAAAGCTGGAATATTCTTTTTGTATTCTTTTTTATGTTATTTTCATTGTATTTGTTTTTTTATGTTTTGTTATAAAAATTAATAAAAAATTATATTAAAAAAAGCTGGAATATTCCAATAGATGACTGTCCAGCGAGAAAGCCCACCGTCCCCCTAGGAACCTGGTTTCATTGTCAAGCTTCCCTTTCTCTTAATATTCAGCTGTAGTACATGCTCCTGTAACTGAAGGCTACTAGATCTAATCTTTCCCCTTGGAACAACAGTCCTGCCCTTCAGGCTTTTGAAGGACACAGTCCTATCTCCCCTCTGGCTTCTTTTCTTCCTGCTAAACACGCCCAGGTCCTGCAACAGTTCCTCATAAGACCATCCAGTAATCTATCCTCCATGGCAATGTGCTCCAGAGCGTCTGGACTACGGGCATTTTTACCCCATTCCTCTGTTTAATTCTCCTCTACTCAAGACCACAGCCTTGAAAGCAGTTGTTGGCTGCAGTTCAACCCAGCGCCGCATGGGGAGGTAAAGAAAAGTAAAAAGCAGAAACCAACGAACACAAGCATGTTAAGCTTCTACTAATTTATGACATAATTTAATACACAAAGAAATGATAAACAATGCCATATGCATATACTTATGCTTTTGCCATATAATTTTTTTTTCAAGCAACTGAGTACAATTTAAGTTCCATACAACTACAAGTGTGAGTGAAATGTTTCCGTCAGCCACCACAAAGGTGGCGCCGGACTGCCGTCGCTTTAGGGGTTTTTCCCGGGCTGAACAGGGGTTAGGAGGCAACTCCACCCTGGGAACGCCTCCCAGGACGCTGGTGCGAGGACTTGAGCGGGGAGGACGCCGGCAGGAGGCCGTGCTGGCGTCCGAGGGCTGCGCTGCTGCCACCGTCCGGGGGGTCCGGCAAAAGCGCCCCAGCGCCGGCGTCCGTGCCAGTTTGCAAGGTGCAAGTGGCCCAGACACCAGCGTAGGGGTCACGCCGCCGCCGAGGCCCATTCCTCCCCCTTTCCTCAGGAAAGGGCTGTGCGTCTTTAAGATGTTTTATCAAGATTTTTTTTTAAACATATATTTTTTATTGCATTGGAGGTCATTTTACATCTCCATACCTTTATAGTTACAATTTACACTTTCCTTCTTCCAATACAAATTTCCCCCTTTCCCTCCCCCCACGGACCAATCCATAATTTCATATTTTCAGCCATGAGCATAGCCTTTTTAGTTTTACTAAAGTCTCTTCGTTGGCTTCTCCTCCGATGTTTTTTCAAGAGACTTCCTCCCTGCAGGGGAAATCCCTCTGTCGGAAAAACGGTCATTGGGGACTTGTTGGCCAGGTAGTTGTAAGATGAAAGTCTTCATTCTGAACAATCATGAAAATAGAATACTTCTGTAGTGTCTTTTGAAAAGTCTGTTTGTTGGATCTCAAGCTTCCTGCTTGCTAACTCTGTTCTAGTAGGAGGGCTGGAAGATGGGAAGAGACCATTGCTCTCCCCCCCCCCTTCTGCTGAGTGGTAGTTTGGATTCCCTCTTAATTGTTTAGGTCTGCTGTAGTGATACAGTTTGTCGAACTGGTGCTCCAGTTTTGTTCATGACCTTTGAAACCTTCGTCAGTGTTGTGTCTTGAAGCGCTTACACGTTTTCAAGGTGATGTTGAACATGTTGGGTTTTGAGCATGGGTCATCAGCACCCGGAGAAAGAATTTTTTGAAATGGATTTGTGTCTGGAAACCTGTGGGTTTTGTATCTTGCCTGTATGTAGTAGAAAAGGGCAAGAGTCCAGTAGCACCTTAAAGACTAACAAAAATATTTTCTGGCAGGGTGTGAGCTTTCGGGAGCCACAGCTCACTTCTTCAGATACAGCTAGAATGTGAATCCATCTGTCTTTAAGTAGAGGAGAGTGAAGTCAGACAAGTATTAGTATGTAAATGTTAACAGTATGTAAATGTGAATAGCAGGCGTGATGGGATTAGGTGTGGTATGCAGAAGAGTCTGTGATGTCCAGGGGAGAGATGGGTGTGGAGAAATCATTTTACATACTAATGTAATGTCTGGAGGCCTGGTCTACCGCCATAAAAGCCTGTTGGTAGACCTGGCCTCCGGCTGAGTCCCATTGGGAGGCCAGGTCTACCCATTGGCTTTCTTGGCAGTAGACCTGGCCTCCGGAGGCCCTTAGAAGCCAATTGGTAGACCTGGCCTCTGAAGGGGGACTTTTTCCCCTCCTCGGAGTCCAGGTCTACCGCCAAGAAAGCCAGTGGGTAGACATGGCCTCCCAATGGGACTCAGCCGGAGGCCAGGTCTACCAAAGGAAGCCCGCCCTGCCCAACAGCTGATAGGTGGGGGGGGGCAGGAACCGCCGAGCCGCCCGCCCAGCAATCGCACGGCTAGAGGGGAGGGGGGCTTTAGCCTCCCAACCATTGAGGGCAAGGGAAAGGGGGACCTGGCCATTCTCCACGGCAGGGGGGGGAGAGACAGTGCGCCCGCTCTCTCTCTCTCTCTCTCTCAGGTGCACCGGCTCCGCAGCCCGGCTGCCAGCGCGAGCGGGCGCAAGAGCAGGGGCTCTGAACCAAGTTCGGAGAGCCGCACTCAACGGGCCAAAGAGCCGCATGCGGCTCAGGAGCCGCAGTTTGCATACCCCTGGCTTAGCCCATTATATCCTAAGTAGCAGTGGAGGATTCCAGGCCTGGGTGTCCCACGAGGATCAGTATATCCATACAAAACAAGTACCTATCTAAAAGAGTTACCCAACAAAGTTGTTTCAGGGTTAACAACCTACCCTTGCAATTACAGTTGACCAGGTTAGAAAAGCTAATAATATTACATCCTGCGTTTTAGAAATTAAGAATGAGTATGGGCCATTATGATCGTTTGAATGACAAATTAGGTCCATTAATATAAAATTTGGTAGTTTTCCCAGAATCCCTCTCAAAAGAGGTCTGGCTGAAACTAGACTAAGTTGTTCTCTCCTTACTAGCCACATGTAGACTGTCAGCTCCCCAGGGAAGGGGGAGGGAGCCAATGTGGCATAGTGGTTAGAATGCTAGACTGTGGCCTGGGAGACCTGGGTTCAGATCTACCCAACCCTGAAGATGGTTCGATGACCTTGGGCTAGTCACTGTCTATCAGTCTAACATGCCTCAACATGGGTGATGTGAGAGGAAATGGAAGAGGGCATGATGGAAATGTGTTTGATATATAGTGAGAGTGGACCTTAAGTAATTTTGGAAACCACAATGAATATTGAAGTAGTTGTCTAAACAGCAGCTCCCCTAAAATCAGTGGGGTCAGCTGCACAATTACTTGTAAGAACCATTGACCCTAGGGGTCTTACTTATAAGTAAGCAAGCTTTGTGTGTGTGTGTGTGTGTGTGTGTGTGTGTGTGTGTAAAGTGCCATCAAGTCGCAGCCGACTTTATCATAATCAGATTATCTGTCAAGATTCCATTACGTCCACCAAACAATGGGGTACGTTGATTGAAGCTTCCAGCCAGTTCCCAGTCAGTATGTAGAACTGGAAGCCACACTTCTAGAGAATTCAAATTCTCATTGTGAAATAACATCAAAATATCTGTTGAGGAAAATGGGAAGGTCCATATTAAGGAAGTGTGCTTAAAGAGCCGGGTCATTTGATCCGTCCAGCATAGGGACTAGCTGCTTCTCCTGGCAGCAGCTCGCCAGGGTCTCAGGCAAAGTCTTTTCCAGTCCTGCTGCCTGTGATAGTGGATACAGGAGCAGGCAAGTATTAGACCTACATGTGTGGTCTGCCACTGAACACTGACCCCTTAGTATTGCCCAGAGGGCTTCTGCTCTAGCTAGTACATTTGTTATTAGGGAAGCAGTTAGCAAGGATAGATATTGGGGGTTACCGCACTTTGTATTCCCTCTTTGTATTAAGAGTTTGAAAATGTTGTAAAAAACATCGCTTTAAAAGGGTTTTTGGATAACACGGCTTATAAATGGTTGGAAGACGTCTTCAGAGCTAAAGGGGCCAAGCAAAGTGCGAACAGTATTTTTTACAACGTTTTCAAACTCTTAATACATTGGTGGGAATACATAGAAAGTGCGAACAGTATTTTTTATAACGTTTTCAAACTCTTAATACATCGCTGGGAATACAAGTGTGGTAACAGCCATTGATGTGTAGACAAAGAGTTTCTCAAACCATTTCTTTACTGTAAAGTGCAGTGCAATCTCTGCTTTGACACTGTTAGGGATGGCTAAGCGACAAAGCTGTCTGCTACACAAGCCTCTTGGAGCGAAATGTAGTTCTGTGTGAGCATGCGGGGACTTGCAAAGCAAACTGCCTAGTAGTTCACGGCCTCTGCTGTCTCATGGAAGGAAGCCACCATCTAGATTTTTTTTCTTGGCCTTAGGCCTTAAAATGCCTTGGGCCAATCTTGCTCACATAAAAGCCTCCCCAGTCCGAAAAACAAACAGGCGGAACCTTCCAAGGGTAACTAAACAAAAAATGTGTATTTGCTGGCAGGTCTCACTATTGTCCTAAGCACAGGCTGCAGATAAAAATGAAAAGGTGGAAAAATCCCGGCCCTGGTTAAGGGGTTGCTTTATTCAGCCTGAGCGCCGGACCTCTGGCAGATCCTTATGCTTCCCACATCACATTGATAGCATGGTGGGTGAGTGGGAAATCACGGTCCCTTTGACCGAAGCCGGCGAATGCGCAATTGCTGGGGAAGGGGTGGGGGTGGGGAAAGAGAGCTCGCCTCCCACTTTGACAGCCTTGGAACGAAGCATGCTTATCTCTGCAGACGTTGACGGATATTTGTTCAGACTTTGCTTGAAAACTTTGCAAGAAGGAGATTTTCCCAAGCCCTCCCCCCCCCCCAGTAGATTGCCTAATTATTTTCTGGGGCTCTTTCTCGTTTAACAAAGAAGAAATAAATACTTCACCTACATCGATTTTTCCTACATTTTAGGGCTTCTTAAAACTTTTGGTATTGTGGAGCCCTGTTACAGTTGGCTTATTTGGGGGGGCCTCTCACAGTTGTTTTTTCTGTTTTCTTGCTTATTTGGCTTTTATTTAGTTTACATCACTTACATGAAAGAATGTTTGGAAGGCCTTCTGTACTGTGTATTCCAGCCAAAATAAAACATATACAGTTAGGGTTGCCAGGTCCCTCTTCACCACTGGTGGGAGGTTTTTGGGGCGGAGCCTGAGGAGGGCGGGGTTTGGGGAGGGGAGGGACTTCAGTGCCATAGAGTCCAGTTGCCAAAGCGGCCGTATTCTCCAGGTGAACTGATCTCTATCGGCTGGAGGTCAGTTGTAATAGCAGATCTCCTGCTGGTACCTGGAGGTTGGCAACCCTATGTCACAGTGTGAAGTAGGGTTGCCAACTCCGGGTTGGGAAATTGCTGAAGATTTGTGGGCAGAGTGTGGGAAGTGTGCAGTTAGGGGAGGGGAGGATGCTCAGTGGGACCGTGACACTCTACAGCCCACCCTCCAAGGCTGGACTCTGTTTTCTCCAGGGGAACTGATCACTCTCATCTGGAGATCAATCGTAATTAGGGTTGCTAAAACATTGCTTGGACAATAATCATGATTGTAACAAAATTAGTTTTTTTGTGTTGGAATCAGTAGATAGGTTTTCTACACAAATTTCTGTTGAAAAGGCATTATCCAGGATGGAGTCAAAATGCATTTTTAAATATAACACTCTTGAGCCGGTGGGATTAAACAGGGCACTGGGTTTGTCGGCTTTTCTTTAAGTTTTGAAAGGATCTGTCCCTTTAAATAAAAGTTAAATTCACCAAAATGAATAAAAAGTATAGGGACCTCATGTTAGGTCAGGCACTTTTCAATCGTGACCGGCAAGGGAAGGCTGTTGCCTCAGTTTCAGTAAGTATGGCAAGGGTAAAAGAAATTAAATTATGGAACTTGCATTTGATTATAAATGTTTTCATTATTATTTTTTACGTTGATACCTTGATAAAGATTATTGAAACTTTACCCAAACCTGGGAAATAAAGTTGGCATGGCACATGGCACAGCATAGACTGTGAGGGCAAGTAATGCTCATAGAAAAATTGGCAATTATGCCAAACTTGAAAAAACTGCAAGGGCAAATTATTCCTATATATTCAGATTTGTAAATCTGTATGTATGTGAGAAGTCCAATGATTGTGAGTTTGTATGAAGTATATACAACATACAGTAAAAAGGAAATAAGGTTTATTTGTAATTTTGTTTATTATTTTGGTATTTTTCCATATGGAATATAGCAATTACCTGGAAGTTGGCAACCCTAACCAACGGCCACACTCAAGAGAGATGTTCCAACATTTTGAGCATGCCCAGTGGCACTCTCCCCTCCACCCAGTTTTTATTTGAATATCTGCCTCTATACTGTGTTCCAAAACCACTTTGGACACTCCTCAACTTTCTAAGACCTACGCTGCAGGTCTTGTAGAACTAAAGAAAGGTAAAAGGGATTATGTTATGGGAGTGTGATGGTCAATAGTTACTTTTTGGGAAGGTAAAAGACTAAATGTGGGGGGAGAAATAAATATAAGTTTGGATCCTTTGCCTTCTTTCTCATTCTGCAATGCACTTTCCCATCACGGAAGGAATCTTCCGCTGCAGAGTGCATTCCTTCAGCACTGGGTATTTCCATTCGCACAAACCTCCAGCTGGGGCCTGGAGTTGTCCCAGAATTATTGCTGTCCAGGCTACGGACATCACGTCCTCTGGAGGAAATGGCAGCTTCAGAATGTGGACTGTGGTATCACGTCCCTGCCGAGCTCCCGCCCCAGACTGCCTTCCCAGGCTCCACCCCCAAATATACAGTAATTTCCCAGCCTGGAGTTGGCAACCCTACAGATCAGTGTCTTCTAATTTATCAAAAAACACCCAGCATTAGAGGAACATGGTATGCAGAGGACTGCCTGGGCAATATACATAGGGGAGGGGGAGCAAACAGAGCTAAGCCTTCAGATCCAAACCTGTACGTATGTCCTGATAACAATTATTTACGTAGTATGTAATTACTTCATTTGAACACTGCCTTTCTAACCAGTGGGGACCCAAAGCGGTTTACATTATTCTCCTGCCCTCTCACCCTCACAACAACCCTGTGTGGTAGGTTAGGCCGAGCATGTATGACTGGCCCAGTGAGCTTCCTTGGCAGAGGGGGGATTCAAACCTGGGTCCCCTTGGGTCCTAGTCCAACACTCCAACCAGTACATCATATTGGCAATCAGTATGTTCCCAGTTTTTTTCATTAATAATGTGAACCAGGGAGGAATGGATATTTACAGTTTATTGTTTGTTTTAGCTTAAAACAGAAAGCTTGGTTTTCTGGATTGTAGCTATTGTTTCTTGCTTCATACAGGACAAATATGCTGAACAATTGTTTTCTCTCATTCTTTCTGATAGCTGCTTAGGAGGATATCCTTAAAAGGATATTGGCATATCTCTCTTCTTCTATAATTGTAATCAGATGCACCCTAGGTTAAACAGTAGCTTTATGCAAATAACAAGCACAGTGTAGCAAGTATGAATCATGGCTTAGACCCCTGTCGAAATCAATTCCCTGTTGAGTTTTCAGCGATTCATGATTCAAGAGGACTTAGTCACAGCTCACTTTTCCTGAGTTGTACCAAAAAATTTGAACGTGCATTCAAATGTACTATTTTGTTCATTGTGGGATTGTTGCATAGATTTTGCTTGTGTATACATAAATATGTGCCTTCAAGTCACAACTGACTTATGGCGATCCCAGCAAGGGGTTTTCAAGGCAAGTGAGAAGCAGACGTAGTTTGCCATTGCCTTCCTCTGTGCTGTCCTTGGCGGTCTCCCATCTAAGTACCAGCCCTGCTTAGCTTCCAAGATTTGATGAGATAGGGCTGTACCATGCTGTCTTCCTTCCTGTGGCTGTATACAGTACAACTTTTTAAGGTATGCTTGAGTTTTGTGCATTCCGTATGGAAGGCCCAGCTATTGAGGAGAGAGTGCATATAAGGAAATAATGAAGCAATAAAGCTTAACTTTAAAGAATACTCTGTGGTCAGCAAAGAGTGTATCAAAGAAAGCAAACTGAAATGTCAGAGGATCTTTTGCTGTTAGTGGACATAATCCAGAGCAAGATAGGCATACCTGGGATTTGGGGCAAGTGTTTATGGCTGCTACACGAACACCTTTTAAAACCATTCTACACTGAGACTTTCTGCAGATGGTGACATTTGCGTATGTAGCAACTCATCTCATGGATGGAGTGACTTTTATTGGTGTTGGTAAAAGAGATCTACTATGGCAGGGGGAAAGTTGTCTGATACGTGTGGTAAGCCCCTGCCATTCACAGCTTGTCACACGACAGCAGCTACCACATGGCTGCATTGAAGGATACATCCCTCTGGCAGCCGTAATGAGCGCTGGCCTGAAGTTTCTTTCATATCAGTGAGATTTAAAATGCCATCTTATGCAGAGCTACTCCAGTCTGTTCTCATTGAAATCAGTGGGTTTAGATGAGGGCTTGTCCAAGGGTTTTAAGCACCCTGGGGTAGGATACCCGAGCCATTCCCTTCTGCACTGTGGGAAGGCAGGGAGATGGTACCAACCCTCTTCCTCCCTACTGGGCCACAGTGAGGAGCAGCTGCCCATCCTCCTCATCCCCATGGTGCTTGCCGTCCTCGAGTAGTGGGGTGAGGCCTGGCAGTTTGGCACTGTGGTGCCCACCCTCCTGGCACTGCATGGTGCAGTAGGAAGCCGCCACCCACCTCCTTGTCCCCTCTGCACCATGGCCTTGTCCCCTCTGCACCATGGCTGAGGGAAGGAGGAAGAGGGCTGGGCCTGCTGCCATCTCAGTGGAGAGAGGGAAGGAGGGAGCAGGCAATAGAGGGGTGGGGACAGTGGGGGTGGCCATCAGTGATGGAATGGTGTAGTTTCCAGAAAAACTCCGGAAGTAATGTCAATTCTCTCTAGGAATTGCCAGAAATGCTACGGTAAAGCAATGCTGTTTCTGAGGATTCCTAGAGAGGCGTGATGTCACTTCTGGGTTTTCCCCGGAAAGGACATCATGCCATAACTTAGCTGTACCTTTCCTTAGATGGTTGGATTGATAGAAGTGATTTCCCCCCTCCCTCTTTCATTGTGATGCTATTTCATGAAACTATTCATAGATTTTTTTAAAAGGTTCAGTCTTTTGTTACAGGGTTAATATAACTGAAAGGTATAATATAATATAAAGGTAAAGGTAAAGGTCCCCTGTGCAAGCACTGGGTCATTCCTGACCCATGGGGTGATGTCACAGCCCGACATTTACTAGGCAGACTTTGTTTATGGGGTGGTTTGCCAGTGCCTTCCCCAGTCATCTTCCCTTTATCCCCAAGCAAGCTGGGTACTTATTTTACCGACCTTGGAAGGATGGAAGGCTAAGTCAACATTGAGCCGGCTACCTGAAACCGACTTCCGTTGGAATTGAACTTAGGTCATGAGCAGATCTTGGACTGCAGTACTGCAGCTTACCACTCTGAGCCACGGGGCTCCTGCACAGTTATATAACTGAGTTTAATCTTTTAAAAAATGTATGTTACTTTTTGTCGCTATGCTGCAGGTTAGTGGCTGAACAGACTGAGCTGGTTCTGATCTTGCCTTTTTAGGCAGACTTTGAACCTTCACATCCACCCCATCTATAATAGTATTACCCTACCTTACAGGCCAGTTGTAAAAGTTATTAAGGTGATGAGTGTTGAAGCCGTTTGAGTGCTCTACCATGGGGTGTTAATCAGAAATGTTGATGCTTGTCTTTCTCTTTCAGCTCTGTCCTGTACAGAGAATGCCACACTGAATATGCCAGTTTCTCCTGAAGTGAAAAGCCTTTGCAAGAATTGAAGATCTGCAGTTCCCCCTCCTAGCTGCACATCTGCTGTCTGACAGAGATGGCTCGTGATCCCCGATTGTCACGATTAGCAAAAACAGAGGAGACAAGCAAAAAGAAATCAAGCCCAGTCAAAAGCAAACCTTGCCAAGCCACAAAAGACGCCAAGAAAACTTCTCCAAAGGCAGAAAGTTCTGCAAAGTGCAAAAAGCTAACCGAAGGAAAAAACGACGGCAAGAAAAAGCCACAAGAACAGAAACCCCAGTTGAATTCCTCATGCAGATTCCTCAGGAGCAGCGTCACCAAAGCCTTATCAGCAGCATCTTGGGTGAATCTGGAGTTAGCTGATAATGTTCTCTTTCCTCAGCAGTCTCCTCTGAGCTACAACAGCTTCACGATGACTCTTCGCAGGAAAACATTTCCCCATAGACTTTTCCAAAAACCAACCCTTGCAAAAGCTAAGGGGAAAAGCCCAGAAAAAAACACGAGGAAGAAAAATAAGTGTGAATTGGAAACCTCCCATTTATTACAAGAGAAACAAGCTGAAGGGACAACCAGGGATTCCAAACAAGAGTTACACCAAAAGAATGAATTAACTTCTCCCAAACCAGACGAGCCTCTGTTTGGTATAAAACAAAGCCTTGCTTCTGAATGTGACCGTCAAGTCAAAAAAGGAAAGATTTCCCTTGAGAAAAGTATCATTGCTTCCAACAATGCTATATCCCATAGCCATAATCCAGAAGTATTAAAAGAGGAATGTGACTGTGAAGAACTTGGGGTTAGGGGAAAGGCCCCGAATTATCTCTCAACTAACAGCTCAGCTGAAACATTGGCCAGTTTTGTTCTCCCACTTTCACACCTGGACTGTGCCATCACTTCAGTGGTACAGAAAAATCAACCAGAAACATTTGTGAAATCACATTTTGAGAGTGGCTTAGATTTGCCATCTGTCCTGAAAGAACATTCCAGTACACATTCCAATTCTACACAGACACTTTCCTCTGAAACAAAATCAAAGGTACTTGTAAAAAAATCAGAGTCTTCTGTAGAATCTCACTCCAGAACTGACTGTTCTTTGGTGCTAGCTGATTGTGAACCTGATGCTGATGTTTTGATTACCTCTGAATTAATCTCAAAATTACATTTAGATGAACAGTCTGTGTTACCTGAGTCCCACTTCCAACAAATTCCTGAACCTATTGATAAAGGAGAAACTGGTTCACATTATGTCTCTGAATCAGAAGGTTGGTTAAAAGATCCAAGTCTTTGTGTGGATTCTCATTCACCAAAAGACCTGGAACTGGAAGCATCCAATAAAGCACTTGATTCTTCTTTCAGCCCTAGACAAAATGATCTAGGATATGATCCTATAAACAAAGTTTGTGAACAAGTTTATAATACCTCTTTACCTAGTTTTATTTTGGGAGATCTTCAGCGGACACTTGAAAAAATTTCGGCAGAAACTTTCATTTTAGATTCAGTGGCTATGCCTGTTACGTCACTCATCCTGGAAAACAACAATACAGGTTTGGTTTCTGTAAGCAACGAGGTCTTGCTGGAAACTCTTCCAAAATCCCCTGGGAGTTCTAATTCAGGGCTGAAATCCAACAATGCAGTGGACACAGATAGGACAGTATTGCCAGATGACTCCATTCCAAAGCCTCAGGATCCCTTGCCACAATTGGGAGGCGATGCAAACTCTGTTTGGCAGATCTCAAAATGTGGGACTAATCCAGTTACAGCTTTAGAACCATCTTCTTATGGAAGTCCAACTGATGGGCTTTCTGTCCCAAATACCTCTTTGCAACCCGTGTTGGAAAAGAAGAAGCGGAGGCGATGTGGCGTATGCGAACCTTGTCTGCGGAAAACTAACTGTGAAGAATGCAGCTGTTGCAGGAAACGTAAAACTAGTCACCGGATATGTAAAAAGAGAAAATGTGAAGAACTGAAGAAGCCTCTGCACCCACCGCCCACATTAATGCTACCCTTTCTACCCTTAGAGGTAAGTAAAGAATATGTCTTTAAGCAGGGCTTCTTAAACTTTTTCCACTCGCGACCCCTTTTCACCCGAGAAATTTTTACGCGACCCTGGGTATATAGGTATATAAAATAGGTATACAAATCAAACATTTACTGATAATAAATCATAAAGAAATTTATTTTAAAACAATTCTTTGGTATACATAAGAAGAAGAAATTTTTATTACAGTCAATGACCAGCACAATTGGTATACATATAATTTTACCATTTACTGTTTCCAAATTTTTTGCGACAACCGCATTCAGTTACGCGACCCCATATGGGGTCATGACCCACAGTTTAAGAAGCTTTGACTTTAAGAACGCTCTTCATAAAATTTGAATAAGGTTATTTTTCAAAATTATGTCCCTCTGCCGCTAGGCTTAAACGTTAGGAATATTGGTGGGATTAATGACCGTTGTCAAGATAGTTCTAATTACCAGGCATAATGTAACATTGTGAGAAGTACACTTAAGCCCATTGAGATCAATGCTGTTTGATTACATGCGTGTAAACATGCATAGGACAAAGAGCAAACAAGTAACTATTGTACATTCAGATATAAAGAGGTAAATATTGATGGAGTTCACCAAATTTTAGAGCAACCGAATTTTAGAGCAAAACTCAGGAAGGTGCTAAAAAGGAAGGCTGCTAAAAAGTCTGAATAATATCTTTTTCTTTTAAAATTTTCATTAATTTTTAAATGTAGAATATTATTTTCTCCTGCTGTTCTTCCAAGGAGCTCAAGGCCGCGTGTGAGGTTCCTCCCCTCCTCCAATTTTATCTTCACATTCAGCCTGTGATGAAGGTTAAGCTAAGAGACTATGCTGGTCCATGGTTATCCTTCAGTTACAGTGCATTCCTCACCTTTTGGGGGTCGGGGACGGTGTGGCTGAGGCAGTGCCTCCAAAGCCGTTTCATGGCCACCAAAAGATTTAAAAAAGCATTTTTCTTTTTTTCTTTTTTTTGGTAAAAATGGACCTTTTTGCCCCATGGAGAATAGCAAGGCTGTGCCTGCAAAATAGCAGGCACAGCACTGCCATTCTCGGCGCCAGCGTCCAGGGCCGAAAGGGGACAGGAAGCTGTCTACAGGCAGCTCTGCCCCGGGAATGCACGCAGGAATCCCCCCCCCCCCGAACACTGGCGCGGGCCTTTACACCAGTGGGATGCCAGAGGAAGACCAAGCCGACGTCCCAGGGTGGCGCTGCCGCAGCACCAGGAGACTGGTGTCCAGGCCTCCCTGCCGGCATTGGGGCCACTTACAGCAGCGTAAGTAGCCCGGACGCTGGCGTGTGGGGCCCCAACGCCAGCACAGCCCTTTCCTGGCCTCCTGAGGACTTTTATCCTCAGTAGTCAGGAGTAGTCAAAAATTGTTCGTTAGTTAGTTAGTTATGCCTTTCTCATGGAGACTCAAGGTGGACCACACAGCCCAGCTTGAGGAGCAGGGATTTGAGGTCCCCCATTGTATAATCCCGCACTCTGACTGCTATAGGTAGAATAATCCCGCACTCTGACTTTTAGGTAGAATAATTCCCACTTTCGTAAGGCATTCTGAAATTGCCTTTGATGCTTTGTTATTTTTTTAAAACGCAAATGAACTGCCAGATCTAGATTGTGTTGATGATAAAATTGTTTTTTCTCGATGGGTTTTAAACCAATAAGCGTGTTCAGTTTAAACTAGATTCTGAAATAACATTTCTTGTGAGTAATTTAAATTATGTAAATATTTTCTGTTTAACAACATAGATTTGTTTTCTTTGTAGATGTTTTGCATAATCAGACTAAAAATTGCAGCTGGGCCCATAAGGGTCCCGTTCCCTTACTACTCCCCCCCACCCCCATCTTGGTAGGATAGTTTTTTAATTTTCACCTGTGAATTCAAATGCTAATTCTAAATGTTTTTATTGGTCCAAATACTGATAATCTATATGTGGTTTCTCATTCTGCTTCCCGTAAGGAAACATTTGATCTGTAGGGCATTTTGATTTCATTGCTATATCACCAGTCACTATGATCAGATTCGAAGAATTCAGTGAACCTGTTATATTTTTTGTTCTCGGATGTCAAGATTCAAGCCTGTACCAGGTTGTGAACCTGGGACCTGAACGCAGGCAGGTACCACCACCTGGCTATAAACAGGGAAACTAGAGACAGGCCCACCAGCCACACACATGGAAGTAGTTCTGTGGCTCCAAAATAATTTAGATCATAATGATTAAGAATTGGCATGTGGCTTCTTTTTTAACCTGTTCTTCTTACAAGGAGCTTGGGGTGCCATACATGGTTCTCCCTTCTCTGTTTTATTGTCATAGCAACCGTGTGATGAAGATTAGGCTGAGAGAGACTCGCCTTTCATGGCTAAATGGGGATTTGAACTTGTTTCCCCAACCCTAGTCCAATTCTCTAACCATTACACCTTGTTCTTGGAATTCTGCTAATAAATTCTAGTGTCCATGGTTTGCATATCCCATTAACTAGATATTAGGAGATGGAGGAGCTCTAGTATATTTTTAGGCCTGTCCTATGTGTGTTTTCCCAGAGAAAAGTCTCTCTGAGTTCAGTGGGGCCTGCGGCCAAATCAGCGTGCCTATAACGACAGTTTTGTAGCTCAGTCCCTGTGCAGAGTTAGGCATAACTTCTGTGGGGTTAGGCTTGCTTAAGACGGCATGCTATCGGCCAGTCCCATATGCAGTCTTCCATCCAACTTGCATGTGATGCTGAGTAGGGTTGCCAGTTGGTGGCTGGAGATCTCCCGCTATTACAAGTGATCTCCAGGTGCAACAGAGATCAATTCACCTGAAGAAAATGGCCACATTGGAAGGTGGACTGTATGACATTATACCCCATTGAAGTACCTCCCCTCCCCAAATCTTCCACCCCCAAAATCTCCAGGTATTTCCTCACCCAGAGCTGGCAACCCTAGATGATGAATCAGCAGGACTGAAGTTTTTCTTCCTCTCCCATAATACTAGAACGCAGGGTCATCTGCTGAAGCTGGAGAGTGAGAGATTCAAAACAGATAAAAGGAAGTAATTTTTCACACAGTGCATAGTTAAATTGTGGAACTCCCTGCCCCAAAATGTGGTGATGGCTGCAAACTTGGAAGGCTTTAAGAGGGGAATGGACATGTTCATGGAGGAAAGGGGTATTCATGGCTACTAGTTAAAATGGATACTAGTCATGATGCATACCTATTCTCTCCAGGATCAGAGGAGCATGCCTATTATCTTGAGTGCTGTGGAACACAGGCAGGATGGTGCTGCTGCAGTCGTCTTGTTTGGGGGCTTCCTAGAGGCACCTGGTTGGCCACTGTGTGAGCAGACTGCTGGACTTGATGGGCCTTGGTCTGATCCAGCAGGGCTTTTCTTATGTTCCACACAAGTGTATGTAGGACTGAAGTGTCTGAGAACCGACCAGTGTGAGCTCTGTGTTCTTTTAAGCAGTCACCTGATTGTCCTACGTTGTACATTAATGCCTCAAAATGGATTCTCTGGTTTGTAAATCTTTGCTTGTTCTGGTCTAGAGATGTAACGTTCCCAAAATTTTGAAGCCATGGAAAAAATGGAAATTTTGGGAGGAAATTGAAATACATGCAATTCTTGCTGTCCTATCAAACCTAAACTAATTTTACTACTTTAACAAGTGAAAATGCATTATTTATAACGCGGCATACAAAATTGCAATATTTGAAATATTTATGGAACTTAAAAGTTAAAATGCCTCAGTTTTCTACAAGCACAATTTTATATATACCCAATGATTAAGAGAAAACTCCAAGCTGATGCACCCTATGCTACCTTAGCCCATGCACCTTACTTTTTACTATCTGAAAAGTAGAAAAAATAGGATTTAAACAGAAAATAAAAGCGTTGTGTTAAATAACATAATATATATTGGTTCTTGTAGGTTATCCGGGCTGTGTGACCTGGTCTTGGTATTTTCTTTCCTGACGTTTCGCCCGCAGCTGTGGCAGGCATCTTCAGAGGAGTAACACTGAAGCACAATGTCTCTCAGTGTCAAGTGTGTAGGAAGAGTAATATATAGTCAGAAAGGGGTTGGGTTTGAGCTGAATCATTGTCCTGCAAAAAGTATCAAAGGTAATGAGCTAATCATTGTCCTGTAATTAGCACATTACCTTTGATACTTTTTGCAGGACAATGATTCAGCTCAAACCCAACCCCTTTCTGACTATATATTACTCTTCCTACACACTTGACACTGAGCAACACTGTCCTTCAGTGTTACTCCTCTGAAGATGCCTGCCACAGCTGCTGGCGAAACGCCAGGAAAGAAAATACCAAGACCACGGTCGCACAGCCCGGATAACCTACAAGAACCAATGAACTCTGACCGTGAAAGCCTTCGACAATATAATATATATTATTTGGTTAGAAAAAAGGTCACACAAAGGTTCAATAATAATATCTGACTTCAAAGTATAGCTTTTATAGTCAGCTTGGAAAGTAGAGGAAATATGGATACTGGATTTAAGTAATGATTAAATAAATGTCCAGTTTGACATTAGTCCTAATTCAAAAGGAACTCCCCGAAAGACTGTTTATATTGTATGTGGATGACTGAGAAGGTATGTGGTATGTTTGTATTTTTTTGAAAATTTCAAATAAAACATAAAAATAATATCTGCACAGCCAGATGTAGCTCCAGCTAGATACTGTCTTTTTCCTTCTGTAGCTGCTGATTAGAGAGAGCTCAGGTCTCAATAAAACCGTCAAAGTGTTCCTCTGAGGCTTTGGTGCATTTTCTGCACCATCTCCTTCTGATCTCCCCCCTCCAGCAAGTTAGGGCAATAAGCTACTTCATACCCAGTCTGTGGGTATATATGTCACAGTGTTTGGGGGAGAGGTGAAAAAGTCAGCCACAAGGGAAGAGTCAGACTGAAAGGGCCTCCGAAGTCATGCAAGCCCTGCATGCGGTCTTCAGGGTTGCCAGTTCCAGGTTGGAAAATACCTGGAGATTCTGGGGGTGGAGTCGGAGGGGAGGGGAGGGACTTCAATAGGGTATAAAGCCATAGAATTTCTCCAGGTGAATTGATCTCTATCACCTGGAGATTACCATACTTGTGATCCCAGGAAATCTCCAGCCACAACCTGGAGGTTGGCAACCCTACTCATGAAGCTCAGACCTCTTTCTAGGTGCAGAAATGCATATTGCATTTAAGAGCTGTATACGTCTAGGGCATGCCCACATTGTCCTTGGAAACATTTCACTCATTCTAAAAGACAAAATACTTCATAGTTTTTTCAGCACACCCAAAAATTTCTAATTTTTCTGTTGGAAAAATGGAAAAAAGGCCTCGAGAAAAAAATGGGGGGAAATGAGGTTTCCCCCCTGAATTTTTCTGGGCTTTTTCCAAACCTTCACATCTCTAGGCTGGTCTGATCTGCTGCCCTGGGTCTCTTAAACCAAATTCTGCCCAATGGCGGTTTGACAGACTACACTGGCCTAAAGCATGTGGGAATAGCAGTTGCCGTGGACAGATAGATGGCTTCATCTCTTCCTTGGTCAGATTCTAAGGCCGGGAAATGAATGGCATAAAAAAATTAGTCAAATTACTAAATGAAGGGAAATCACAGGGAACATTTGGCAGGCTTTTGGGCATGCCCTCTAAACCCATCTTTTTTTCATTCATTGAATAACGACAAAGCAATTTACAGAAGTCACAAAATATGACAACCATTGTCCTGCAATTGCTGCATTATCTAGTTGAATGAAGGCAAGGTTTGAATAAGGAATGGCATATAACATTCTCTGCTTATTTGGGGTTAGGTGCCATACATTCATTTGATATTGGAATAACCAGCAGCGTTGTGCCGTTCCTAATAGCATGTTAACAAAACTATATGTTATCATTTACCAGATGAAGCCCTCAGGGCCTTTTGATGCAGCTCTTGAGGTTTTGATGGAATTGGGTGGGTGGGGGGGAAAGGAGGCGGAGAGGCAGGGCCAGATCTACATGTTTTTGGAAGGGAGGCAAAAGTACAAAATGACACCCCCCCCATATATTATATACATTTTTCCTTTATATATACAAATATAATCAGCAAATATAATCAACAACTTTTTTAAATGATAGAATAAATTATGTTGACTTCTATGAACAGTGTGGTGTAGTGGTTAAGAGCGGTGAACTCTATTCTGGAGAGCTGGGTTTGATTCCCCACTCCTCCACATGAAGCCTGCTGGGTGACTTTGGGCTAGTCACAGTTCTCTCAGAACTCTCTCAGCCCCACCTACCTCACAAGTTGTCTGTTGTGGGGAGGGGAAGGGAAGGCGATGGTAAGCCGCTTTGAGACTCCTTAAAGGTAGAGAAAAAGCGGGGTATAAAAACCAACTCTTCTTCTTCTACATTATTTTATTTATAATGTTATTATTTTATATATCAACCCCTCTGCACACATAAAAACCCAATCCAAGGAAAAGGTTTTTCAGCCTAGCCTTTTCCCGGACATTTTTTAAAATACAGCACACATAATTTTGACATGGGAAACACCACCTCACACTCCTTTGCAGCCTGATAAAGTACAGCCCAAGAAAAGCTTTAACTAATAATTATGCTGCTAGAAGCAAAAATGACCAAACTGAAGCTACTGGAAAAGACAATGCTAGGAGACGTTGAAGACAGTAGGAAAAGAGGAAGACCCACCATGAGATGGATTGACTCAATAGAGGAAGCCACAGCCCTCAGTTTGCATGACCTGAGCAAGGCTGTTAATGAGAGGACATTTTGCAGGTCATTGATTCATAAGTCAGAAGCGACTTAACGCACGTGAACTTGTCCCCCTCCCTGTCCTTAGGTGTAAAATCAGGCCCTTTGGGGAAGGCCAAGCCTGTCAGATGAGGGGACAGGTCTACTTGTGGCCTTTTGCAAAACCAAGCATAACACAGCTCCCAGTTTTAAAGGGGGGGGGGAAGGAAAGCCCATCCTCTGCCCCATTCGTAAGCACAATATCCTTCAAAAATATATCCCCACTGCAGCACGGGCGAGTGAGAAATTGAAGAACTGCCCTGCAATGCAAACCTTTGACAGCGGGCAGGGTGGTATTAGTTATTTCTTTACTTCCAGACCAACCTGTGTGTTCTAAAATATCAAGTCTTCCATCTTTTGCCTTATCTGTTACTTCCACATTTAGACAGGCAGGCAGGTAATAAGTTCGTATTTATTTGTATTTGTTCATACGTAGCTGTAATTTCATATACTAAAAAGTGTGTGTGGATGCATAAGTCTTGGTTGTGTGGGGACAGCAACTGAAAATTCTGAAGCTTTCTTTCTTCCTTTCCTTTCCTTCCTTTTCTTTCCTTTCCTTTCCCATCAAGTTACAGCTGACTTATGGTGACCCTGTATGGTTTTCAAGGCAAAGAGACTGTTCAGAGGTGGTTTGCCATTGCCTGCCTCTGCGTCATGACCCTGGTATTCCTTGGAGGTCTCCCATCCAAATACGAGCCAGGGTCAGGGCAGAGAGTGTGTGACTGGCCCAAGATCACCCAGAAACCTTCCATGGCGCGAGTAGGGATTCAGACCTGGTCCTAGTCCAACATCTTAACCACTACACCCTGCTGGCTCTTGAATCTTTCATTTAACAAGGTGTAATAGCACACTAGATTTAGGCTGAAGTCATATGCACATTTCTTGGGAAGTAGGCTTGATTGGAGAAAGTGAGACTTCTGAGTAAACATGCCTAGGCTCAGACAGATCCTGGCTTGCTATAAAGGCCATTCCATACAGTTTTTCTACAAAAACTGTACTTGTTGGGTGTGAGAAACTTTGAAACACACATTTAACACCCCATGTGTAAGTGCACATATTTGCTTTCATACACTTGTCATGTGTTGATGTGTACACTTGGAAAAGCACAACTTGTGAAGTGACTCTCAAAAAAAGTAGTCAAAATATCACATTTTTTTGCTCTTTTGGAATAAAAATGACCTATTAATTTTGTACTCATAATGTAGATTAAAATTCTTGCTCCAGAAGAATACATTAAAAAGATGGGAGATCCCCCGTGCTGCTAGCATTCAACCATGCAGTCAGAGTAAGCTTGGCATGCTTCTAGGGACCTGACCATCTCTCTTCTGATCAGCCTCTCAATTGTGGATGTTGGTTTATGAGTTCACATGTATTCATGACATCATATTGGTGACTAGCCAATGAATGTTGTGAATTGCATTTTATGTTGTATTTGAGTGATGATGACAAATGGATCAGAACAGGATTATGACTAGCTGCTTTATCTGGTTGCCTGAGCCGAAAAGGACTTGCTTCCAGCAAACCAGGAAGGGACGATAGGAGAATTGTCAACTGGAGAATTTAGTTCTTTTCTTGTGTCTCCCTCTGTTCAGGCTGTCAGTGTGCACCAAATTACTAAACACAGGCACGTGAGGCTAAGTAGATAGTAAACGTGCATGCTGGTCAACTTCGTGAGCTGAATTAGTGAAATGTTGGCTTTGGCTTTGTGAATAATGCATTTCTGTCCAGTGAAAGTAAAAACGTTTTAAAATTATTTCCTCTCAACGGAGTCCCTTTTTCATCCAATTAATGGGTGGGGAGAGATGATCCCCCTCCCGCATCAACTCCTATATTTAAAAAGCAAGGCAAAAAAAACAACCCCTGGGGATCAGCTGAATCGAGAGCTGTCATTCTTGAAATCGTGCGGGGCCAGTGCCCGACCGTCAGTCTCCCAACTTGTTGAATGCACACCGAATGTACATTTTCTTGTCTGCGGCGATAGGTGGGTGATGCTGACAGGCCTTGTCTGTCTCCCCCCCACCCTTGAAAAACACAATCGATGGCTTTTTGCCGTTTGCGGAACCTATCTCATCTGCGGCTCTTCACGCCTCTAGTGCCGCCTCAGTGGAACGGATCGGGAGAGCCTACCCGGAGGAATTCACATTCGTTACGGGACTTTTTTGTGCTTCCTGTTCTACTGTATATTGTTCGGTTTATATGACCGAATGACAGGGATCAAAGTATCATTGATGCTTCCGGCAGCCATCAGTGCTTGCTCTTTTTCTTCAACCCCCGTTAGCCATCGATGAGCAGGGCTCAACGGAGCGGGCGGCCAAGGCCCCCCCCCCGGAGCGCGCGCGTGGGAGAGTTTACCCGGGGATGGCCGCGCCAGACGGTGTCCTCGCATGACCCTCCTCCTTACAGATCGCCGAGTAGATAGCCCCCTGGCCTTATAAAGTCAAAATGCACACTACCTTCCTGAAGAGCGTGTGTGTGTGTGTGTGTGTGTGTGTGTGTGTGTGTGTGTGTGCGTGCCAACGATCTGCGCTCCCCCTTCCCCAAGGGATCAAATTCCCTTCCCTGCCTCCGTATCTTTGGCCCGCACATGCATGGCCTTCAGCCAGCAATCCAGATAAACCCAAAGCTGGTGTTAATTCACAGTGGGTAGCCGTGTTTGTCTGTCTGCAGTAGTGGAAAAGGGCAAGAGTCCAGGAGCACCTTAAAGACGAACAAAAGTATTTTCTGGTAGGGGATGAGCTTTCGTGAGCCTGTCTGCAGTAGTGGAAAAGGGCAAGAGTCCAGGAGCACCTTAAAGACTAACAAGAATATTTTCTAATAGGGGATGAGCTTTCGTGAGCCTGTCTGCAGTAGTGGAAAAGGGCAAGAGTCCAGTAGCACCTTAAAGACTAACAAAAATATTTTCTGGTAGGGGATGAGCTTTCGTGAGCCTGTGTGCAGTAGTGGAAAAGGGCAAGAGTCCAGTAGCACCTTAATGACTTAACAAAAATATTTTCTGGTAGGGGATGAGCTTTCGTGAGCCTGTCAGCAGTAGTGGAAAAGGGCAAGAGTCCAGGAGCTTTCCTTTTTCCTTTCATCCCTTAGAAGCTCCTTGATCAATTGATCTTGAGCAGCAAGAGTCCAGTAGCACCTTAAAGAATAACAAAAATATTTTCTGGTAGGGGATGAGCTTTCGTGAGCCTGGCTGCAGTAGTGGAAAAGGGCAAGAGTCCAGTAGCTTTCCTTTTTCCTTTCCTTTTCCTTTTATCCCTTAGAAGCTCCTTGATCAATTGATCTTGAGCAGCAAGAGTCCAGGAGCACCTTAAAGACTAACAAAAATATTTCCTGGTAGGGGATGAGCTTTCGTGAGCCTGTCTGCAGTAGTGGAAAAGGGCAAGAGTCCAGTAGCACCCTAAAGACTAACAAAAATATTTCCTGGTAGGGGATGAGCTTTCGTGAGCCTGTCTGCAGTAGTGGAAAAGGGCAAGAGTCCAGGAGCACCTTAAAGACTAACAAAAATATTTTCTGGTAGGGGATGAGCTTTCGTGAGCCTGTCTGCAGTAGTGGAAAAGGGCAAGAGTCCAGTAGCACCCTAAAGACTAACAAAAATATTTTCTGGTAGGGGATGAGCTTTCGTGAGCCTGTCTGCAGTAGTGGAAAAGGGCAAGAGTCCAGTAGCACCCTAAAGACTAACAAAAATATTTTCTGGTAGGGTATCTGCGGCTCACGAAAGCTCATCCCCTACCAGAAAATATTTTTGTTAGTCTTTAAGGTGCTACTGGACTCTTGCCCTTTTCTACCAAAGCTGGTGTGTTGTTGGCCCCTGGCTGGCTTGCCTGCCTCCAGCCGGCGTTCTCTCCCCCCCGGGCCCGGATCCGCGTTCCGAGCGAGTCCATGCCGCAGCTTGCGCCTGCTCCCGCGTCCTCTTGCTCCGAGTCAAGCCCACATAGGAGCCCCTTTGTTTGGGAAGGGCTAGGCGGGGGGGGGGGCAGAGCGCCTTTGCAAGCGGCTGGCCTCGCCTCGCCATTGGCCGGGCCTTTTCTGGAGCTCCCCCCCTCCGACCCCCCCCAGCCCCTCCCTCCTTCCCCCTAATAATATTGGAGAGGCATGCCCGGCACGTCCCCAGTGTTGGCAGGCAGGGCTTAGCTGCGCTGCCGCTTGCTGCCGGGGCTCTGCTGCTTTCCAAGCACCATGATCCTAATGCCCCAAAAGCAGCGTGAAGAAGCGCTACACTGTAGCGGGTTCTTCTGCAGGAGGAAGCAAGATGGCTACCTTGTGGGTTTTGCAATGAAGGATGCAGCGACTAAGTAGACCCGACTTTAAGAGAGGGGTGGGGGGAAGGTTATTTGTCCCTCCTTCCTCTTTTTTAACCCTCTTTTTCCGTTTTGGTTTTGATTCCGGGGACTTGAACGTCTAAAGTCTCCCATCAGTTCCTTTATTTTTTTTTTATTTTTATTTTTTTTGGGCAAGAGGAACCTTTCTGGTCGTGTCTCAAGTCTTCTAACGTTACCAAAAAGAGAGAGAGAGACTGCTTTGCAAAATGATTTTTCGTATCCGCACAGACTTATTCTGCAATTTGGTGTGTGTGTTTTTTTTTTCTTTAGGTGCTAACTGAAAACAAAAGGCCTCAGAGGAGAAAGCAAAGAGTTCTAAAGGTAATCTGACAATTGCTTTATTAATAATAATATGCCCCAGGCCGTTTAAAAAAACACTGCCACCTGGCTAAGGAATAGTAAGTGAAAGTATGCAGATATTAAGGGCATTGCGTTCCCCAGATTTTTATATATCTGTGTGGCTGATTTTTTTAAAAATCATGTTAACATTTGTTTTCCCCTCTGTATGGTGTAGTCTTTTTGTAGAGATTTAACTCTTTGTGCACAAGACGGCAGATTACAGTCTAACCACCCTTGAGGTATTGAAAATGACTGAGTCCTCCCTTCATTCATGAATTGGCACAGTTTTTAGCATGCATGGGTTCTGGGTTTTTTTTGGGGCTCAAGCTGTGTGTGTTCTTTGATGTTGTATTAAAGATGGAATATTCAAACTTCGTATGTAAAAATATGATTTTTTTTTTGTTTACTCATTGGATGGCTCAGTCTTAAATGATAGCAATGCACGCTTTAGGTTGATTATTTTCATCGTTTAATGGGCGTTGGACTGAAAACATTTCTAAATGCAATGGGCTTTTTAAAAAGGTTGCTATGGTTGCTGAAATGAAAATGAAGGATGAAACCTGTGTGTGTGTGTGTTCAGTGTTTCTCAGGCACACTGGTTCCTATAAATGGCAGCCCTCTTTCCTTGTTAAGGCGGGGAATCCCTGTGCACGTATAGAGGAAATCCCTGCTAAGAATGGGGATTCCCCATCTCATAGTAGAGAATGTGGCCCCTCCCACACGTGTCAGAACTCCATGTGTCATTGGAGCCTTCCAGAGTTCTGGATCATGGCTGGTGTTTTTACAGTTATTTGCCTAAAGTAAAAAGGTATTGTACGTGTGTTGGCACACTTTTGCTGGTTTTTATTTTTGTCTGCGATGTTGGCATAAAGTTGCGTTCGGTGTGTAGCTCTGGCATAAGCTATTGGTATGCGGCATTTTGAGTCCAAGGACTGGGCTGGAAAGTGTGTGAATGAATGTGGGCCTTTTTGAGAGGGCACTTCTTGGTGTGAATGGTGGAAATGCTCATGTGTGGTATGCTGACTGTGTTGTTTGCGGCTCATTGATTAAAAATCGGATGTATGGTATGTTAAATAAATGTCAAGTTAACTATGCAAATGTCTTCTTTGAAACCTATCCCCCAAAGTGTTTACAGAAAATTAAGGAAGCTTAAATTCTACTGAAATATGAGATTTACTGCATGACCCTATCCATGTTTACGCACAAGTAAGTCCTGATGTTTTCATTTGAGCTTATTACCAAATTAGTGTTTAAGGCTGCAGTCCTATGCTCACTTGACTGTGCTTATAGTTCCGTTCATAACAAGGGCAAAGAAGTATACTGAAGTTTGTCTGAAATGGACCCATAACTTTTAACTTGGTAAAGAACAGTGCCAATTATTTCCCAAATGCTCACATTTGGCTCTACGACATTTGACTGGTTTGCTTTTATTTGAAACAATGCACTTCTATTAAGTTGGCATGTTAGATATTTACTTTTTGTTCTCGATTTAATTGACAACCCAAAAACTTAGGGTACAGTTCTTGTTTGGATTCTTAATTCTATCAATACCAGTGAGATCTATTTCTAAGTGAACAGGATATGGATTCCAGTACTTCCATTAAACCTCCACTGGATTGCTCTCATTCATTTTCATGCACAGGGGAAGAAGTTCCTGAGGCATCGTGCTTATTTTATGACTTTCTCGTGCCAGCTCAATTGGAAGTGGTGGCATTTTATCACCGTATACTAGTAATTCACTTTGGGCTTGAGCTGGAAAGATGCGATCTAGCTTTTTGAAAGTGAGTGACAGCATTGTGATTTATATCAGTTGTGTGTTCAGATTGGGGATTGTGCATATTTGTATTGCATAGCTTTCTGCAACGATGCTTGTATAACAGTTGTGACTTATGCCTGTGCAAGAGCTGGTATGCTCATATTCTTATATAGTGCAAGGCTATATATTCATGCATTTGGAATGATGTTCTCAACTTACTCATGTGGATAGGAGGGCTTTCAAGGCAAGAGACTAGTAGAGGTGGTTTGCCATTGCCTTCCTCTGCATAGCCAAAAATCAGATAAGTAATTAACCCCTAGACTTCCATGGTGGTCTCAGGGCTGACCCTGCTTAGCTTCCAAGATCTGACAAAATCAGGCAAGCCTGGGCTATCCAGGTCAGGGCAAATTTCTCATATGTAAGCTTCATCTTCTCTTTCATTGTTTTGAGGTACAGCGTCTGGAAAACATGGGATAAAATGGATAGAACTAGAGGCAAAGTGAATATAGGTATAATCGGCTCCTGGCCAGACTCATGTCTGGACAGCAGAATGGGGCATGACAGTGGCCAGCCCCTGTTCACCTTGCCGTGGGGAGTGTAGCCACCTAGGTTTAAGCAAACCTGAGCCCATAGAAGTCTCCTGTTTGGATGTGTCAAGGGCTGCCTCAAGGCAGGCTGTGTAGGAGGCAGCAGGCTTTGTAGGTAAGGTGAGCATCCAAAACCATGAGCTGGCATGGTGTGTAGCGTTTAGAATGTAGGACTAGGACATGGGAGACCCGGGTTCGAATCCTCACTCTGCCATGGAAGCTTGCTGGGTGACCTTGGGCCGATCACGCACACTCAGCCTCATGTACCTCACAGGATTGTTGTGTGGATAAAATGGAGGAGTTGAGAATCAGATATGCTGCCCTAAGCTCATTAGAGAAAGGGCAGAATAAATATGTATCCTGCATTTCATTTCTAGGATCCAAAGTTCTGTCACTAGGCATGAAAGTAGTGTTAGATTTTCTTAGTGCTGGTTTCATGCAATGCCATGAGTGTTGTAGTAATCACTTGGAAATTCACAAGCACGTAGTGTGTTTAGTGATCGGATTGAAAAGCTCACTGGGCGTGGATGATGTACCAGCTGTTGTTGTTGCTGGCATTCTTATTTTCCAGGTATGATAACATGTGCAATGTCTTTTGTGCCTACATGTCTGCGTGAAGTTCATGAAATAAGCAAACATGCTCTAAAAGCCTAATCGCGATATACACAATGTTCCGCCAATAAACCAGCCATCATTAAAGTAATAAGCCAAATTCATGAATCAATAGAGAAACCAAAGTTAATAAGAGCTAATAAACAGCAAGGCACAAACAACAAAGCAATCAAAAAGCCCCCAGTTAACAGGACATCAACACTAATGCTAGTGTTGTTGTGTCTCTAATTTGTCGGTTTCCTTAATGGCATCACCATTGAGAATTCCCTCTCTGGTAAGCAGCTGCCAACCTGTGGAGGGGCAGGACATGTAGGCAAGGGTCTCTGCTGCTGCTATGAAGGACTGGACAGGGTCATATGGTAAAAGGCAATATTTTAGAGCCGCTTAGGGCTTCAGAGGTCACCAGCAGTTTGAGATGCATCTGGAAACAAACCCTTCTTGGCCCCACACTCTTTTGGCCCGTCAGAGTGGGGAGAGGGCGCAAGCTTTCACTGGGAATCTGGGCGGCTGCACACAGGTTTCTCATTAAGGTTCACTATCTCAGATGGTTCCCATCTTTCTCATCATTATGAGTTTAGAATGCCTGATTCTTATGAGTTTAGAATGCCTGATTCTTATGCCTTGTATTAAAGTTGTTCGTGGCCTTGGGGAATACATGCAGTATACTGTGTACACCTGGATTGAATTCTCAGAAATGAGCTTTTAATGTCTCCCTGAACGCAGGCCCAGAACAAATTGGAAGGGCATTTTTCTTCATCCAGCTGTTTGGAGGACAATTTTTTCCTGCGGTTCTTTGTGTAAGTGGTAAAAAACAAGGTGTTACGGTGTCTCAACTTTGAAAGGCTTGAATTCAAATTCTACCTGAAGTATAAAACCAGTGGATGATATCTTTGGGCAGCAAGCTGGTTTCTTGCAGGCTTAATTTGCTCAACTGCAAAATGGAAGGTATAATAATTATTTCTCATAAGATGACTATGAAGGTAAAATCTTTTGCAGTTGGGAGAAGAAGTGGATCTGAAAAACACAAAATTCCCTTCTTATGTTGGTATGAGCCTTCAGATCTCAGACCTTCCAATAAAAACACAGGGAAATTTACATAAGCTTGATTTTTTTTAAGGAAATAATTTTTGTACCATGCAGGTAATTTCCTGTAAAAGAACAATGTAACTTGTAAAAGAAAAAATTAAATCATGGCCTCATTAGTTACCCCGTAAATAAATGGCAGCATAACTGAGGAGGTAAAATTAGTCAGACTTACCCTGGTTCAGCACTGTGGGAAGAAGAAAAAATATGCAAGTTTTATTTCCAAGTCTTCTGTTTGCTTAGAGCTTAAGGTTTTATTGAGAGTTGTGTTTGGTCCTAGTGAGTGGCTCAAGTGGAAGGGGTTCTTCTGAGTAAGTCAGTGCTGTCTGGAGAAAACTTCCACTGCAGTTGCTGTTTTGTTTTCTTTAGGTAAGAGGAATTCCTTTTACTTGGTGCATGAGTGTGGAAAAACACTAATTATGAGAGGAAAGCGATGTTAAATGTCTACAGAATAAGTAAAAGTCGGGGAGTGTGGTAATATCTTGCAAGCAAATAAGATACAAACCAGGGTCTCTTCCTCTCCTTCCCCCTTCAAAAAAGATTTTTTTTGTTACTTGATTTATTGGGGTGTATTCAAAAGTTATGTCATGTAATGTATGGTACCCTGTGTTTTTTAAGCCATAGGAAGGCCTACATAACTAGTAATTTACAAAGCCAAATGTAGACTGCCTTTGGATTCACGGAAGAATTTCTGTGAACATAAGAGATTTCCATCAACAGACCACAACTTCCTTGCTTCCCCCTCCTGCTCAAGCTGAAAATGTCCCACCCCATACTGCTCCTGGGGGTCAGGGACCCCCCAAGAGCAGCATGAGAACTGGAGTGGCTGAAGAAAGCTGGTGGAACTCTCACCAGTAGGCCTGGTGGAACTCACTCTCGTGAGAGCAGGGCCCTGTGGGATCTAGTGCAGTTCTGTAGGGCCTGTAGGAGAGAGATGTCCCATCAGGCCTACTGTTGAGGGCAGTGATGGTGTTTATTATAGCTGGCCTCCCTTCCTCTTCTCCTGTTTCTGTTCCATCTTATTGAGTCTTAATTGGGGTCCCTGATTGCTTTCCCCAGGCACGCCGAGGACCAGTGGGAGCCAGCGTAGTGTAGTGGTTAAGAGCGGTGGACTCTAATCTGGAGAACCAGGTTTGCCACTCATGCGGAGTGAGGAATCAGACTCTAATCTGGTGAACCCGGTTGGTTTCCCCACACCTACACATGAAGCCAGCTGGGTGACCTTGGGCTAGCCCACAGCTCTCTGAACTCTGTCAGCCCCATCTACCTCACAAGGTGTCTGTTGGGAGAGAAAGGGAAGGAGATTGTAAGCTGGTTTGATTCTCCTTAAAAGGTAGAGAAAGTCAGCATATAAAAACCAATGCTGCTGCTTCTGTTGCTGTCTTCCAGCCAACCAGCCAATAATTAGGCACCAATTGAATTGGATTTTATTGTTAGACTTGATTATTAGATTGTATTTGAATTTAAATTTTATATTATGTGCTTTATATTGTACTTTAATGTACTTTATAATGTACTTTATAATGTACTTTTATATTGTACTCTGAGCCTGGCTTTGGTTGGGATAGAGAGTGGGATATAAGTTTAATAAAATAAATAAATAAATTCCTGTGTTCATGGAAATAGTTCAGTGGATCCAAGCCTCAGTCATTCCAGGTAAGCCTTTTTTTGCTTCTTGCTTGGGAGTACAAAAACTGAAGGCTTGTCAGACTCCTGGCAGGTACCAGTATGAGGTTGGTGAGTTGCACTTAACTTGGTGCTTTGTAAATTGTACAGGGCTTCCACTGAATCAATCATGTGGTGCTTTATGGGTACAGAGAGTTGTGCTATTGTTTCCAAAATGACATTAGCAATATGCTGGTATTATACTAGATACCCTTGAACTTCCTATAATAAATGTGAATAATGGCACACCATGCAATGAAGTGGGAAATCATGCTCTTGGAGATCTTTAACCAAAGCACTGGGCAAATGTCTAAGGTTGGGATAACATGTCTTAGACAAAGCATTTCCTGCAACATGGCCCTGTGGGTCTCAAAGAGGTCAGCAGGGAAAGACTGAATGTGCCCATCATGACTGTGTATATTATGTTTGGGCAAACCCAGCTGATTCTGCCTGTGCCTCTCCTTTTGTGGTTTTGCCAAACTTTTTTTTTAATGGCACCAATAGGTAGGTAGCTTTAGCCCAAGCTCCTGCCTCTGAGGAAGTTTTATTAGTCTATGGTCTAAATTGGACTTTAAAATCAAAATTTTACTGACCAGAAGAATAGCAAAATTGCAGTATTTGTGTTAAATTTGGAGCCTGCAAATTGGTAGTGAGCCGTGTGGGAGGCCCGGGAACTCTCAGCATTTTTACAGCTCTGGAATTTGCTCTGATGCCGAAAGTAGAGGTTCCATGGTCAGACCACCTAGTCCTGAAGGCTCGGATTGGCTTCCCGCTTCCTCCCTGTTTGGGCAATGAGCTGACTTACGCTTGCCTGCGGAGACTCATGGATCCGACTGAATTCCAGAGGGCTCTGCGGGATCCTGTTCCTCCTGGCGATTCTCTTGATGTGTTTGTGGAGGACTGGCATAGCTGACTCCATGGCCATTGACGAGATTGCTCCCCGACGCCCTCTTCGCCCTTGCAGAAACTGGGCCCCATGGTTTACTGAGGGACTCAGGAGTATGACGCGAGAGCTTAGACGGCTAGAGCGAGTATGGCGGCGAACTTGGAACGAGGCTGCAAGAACATCTTATAGGACTTTTATGAAAGCCTATGAGGTGGCAATGAAAGCTGCTAAAAAAGAATACTATGCAGCTGAAACTGCATCCGCTAGCTCTCGCCTGGTACAATTATTTAGAGTTATTAGTTCATTAACGTCCCTAACAGGGGGACTGCCAAATTTAAATCAAAATTCGACCCATAGCTGCGAGGCTTTTTCAAGCTTTTTTGCGGATAAAGTTTTGCCGCTCCGCCATGATCTCCCGGCCAACTTTTGATACAGTAAGGGAACTGGAGGCCCCTTGCCCGTCTTCTGGTCCTGATGGCTGTAAGGCCCATCACTTGCCTCTTGGACCCGTGCCCCTCCTGGTTGGTCAAGGAGGCAGTGGTGCGTCCGCTCTTAAAGAAGCCCTCATTAGATCCGAGGGACCTTTCCAACTACCGCCCAGTGTCCAATCTTGCGTACCTGGGAAAGGTAGTTGAGAGAGCTGCGGCTGAGCAGCTCCAGGTCTTCCTGGATGAAGCATCAGTTTTGGACTCATTCCAGTCTGGCTTCCGCCCTGGTCATGGGGCGGAGACAGCTCTGGTCGCCTCACAGACGATCTCCTTCGACAGCTGGATCGGGGCGGGGCTGCTGATATTATTGGCTCTATCAGCAGCCTTCGACGTGGTCGATCATGATCTTCTAGACCACCGCCTCGCCGATATTGGAATCCCGGGCTTAGCCCTTCAATGGCTGAGCTCTTTTCTCCGTGGTCGGGGACAGAGAGTAACGCTAGGGGAAGAGGTGTCGCAGCGGTGTTCTTTGGTGTGTGGGGTGTTGCAAGGTGCATTCCTCTCCCCTATGTTATTTAACATCTACATGCGTCCTCTTGCCCAGCTTGTCCGGAGTTTTGGGTTGGGATGTCATCACACCCAGCTTTATCTGTTGATGGACGGCCATCCAGACTCTGCCCCAGACACACCGGCCAGGTGCTTGGATGACTGGGTGGTCCTGTGACTCAGCCGGGGCGGCATTGGGGTGGGGTGCCGACTCTCTGCTCTTGACGGCGTGCCGCTAACACCTGTGCCTGCTGTCAGGAGCCTGGGTGTGACCTTGGATGCCTCCTTATCTATGGAGGCCCAGGTCACAGCTGCGGCCCGGTCGGCTTTTCTCCATCTCCACCGGGCCCGGCAGTTGGTGCCTTACCTCTCCCGCCCCGACTTAGCTACAATGATCCATGCGACGGTCACTTCCAGGCTAGACTACTGTAACTCGCTCTACGTAGGGCTGCCCTTGAGGCTGACTCGAAAACTCCAGCTGGTACAAAATGCCGCAGCAAGGCCGCTTACTGGGTCCTCATCGCGGGCTCCTATCACGCCAGTGCTTAAACATCTGCACTGGCTCCAGCTGGAATATCGGGTCAGATTCAAGGAGCTGGTTATTACCTTTAAAGCCTTACATGGTCTGGGACCTTCGTATCTGCGGGACCGCCTCTCCTGGTATGTTCCCCAGAGGACTCTTCGATCAGCTAATAACAATCTTTTGGTCCCCGGCCCGAGGAATGTCCGGCTGGCCTCGGCCAGGGCTTTCTCTGCTCTGGCCCCTGCCTGGTGGAATAGCCTCGCTAGCGAGACCAGGGCCCTGCGGGACCTCTAAAGAGTTCTGCAGGGCCTGTAAAACTATTTTGCCAGGTTTATGGTTGAGGCCAGCTACGGTTCCTATATATAAAGACTGGCCTCCCTAACCTTCCCATTGTGGTTAACACCTTTTATTCCATCTGGTGCCTTCTATCTGCTCGCCTAGCTGGGTTGTTGTATTGCAGGGGTGGGGAACCATTTTCCTGCCAAGGGCCATTTGCTAATTTATAACATCATTTGGGGGTCATAACCAGGTGTAGATCTCCCGGCGCGGGGGGGGGGAAGGCTAGGGTTGCCAGGTCTCCAGCCACCACCTGGAGGTTGGCAACCACAGGGGAGGCCACGCAGAGAAGGCCTGGAGGGCACCCTCGCTCCCCCCCTCCCAGGCGGGAGGGCAGCCAGCAGTGGGCCTCGAGCAAACGAGGCGCCGAGGGGCGCAGCCTGCAGCCGATCCTCAGGGAAGGAAGGAAAACAGAGAAATGGAGGGGGAGAAAAGGACGGAAGGAGACAGACAAAGAAAGAGACGGGGGAGAAAGGAGAAAGAGTGACGGAATAAGAGGGAAAAAGCCTTCCCCCCCACACACGCACGCACACGCTGGCCCCACGTAACCGCGCCCCAGGCTCCCCGCCTCCCCCAACACACACGGCAGCACACGCAGCCCTGCACAACCGGGCCCCAGCCTCCATGCCCCCCCATCCCGAGTCCACAAAAGGCCCTCCAAGCCCGATCGGCTCCCACGCGCATGTTCCGCCACTGGGAGCCACCAGCCTCTTCCTCCCCCCTGCTGCTTGACAGGCGGCGAGAGGGGCTTACAGTGTGCCACGGCGTTCCTGCATGCCATGACTGTAGGGGGCAGCCTTGGGGGAAGCGTCCCTCCCCCCTCCTCTCGCCAACCAACAGTCGACAAGAGGAGGTCCAAAGGGCGCCGCGGCCCCAGGAACACCCTCGGGGAGGGCTGCACTGTGCTGCGCCTCCGTCCCTGGGCCCTGGAGCTCCCAAGGGCCACTGAAAATGTCCTCAGGGGGCACATACAGCCCCCGGGCCGGACGTTCCCCATCCCTGTTGTATTGTGACTCGTTTGTTAAAGGCGCCTAGGTAACTTAGTATAATGATTATGATTTTATAGGGCTATTTTAAAATGTTTTAATGCTTTTATTGATTAATATGACTTTTATATTCTGTAAGCCACTCTGAGCCTGGCTTTGGCCGGGAAAAGCGGGGTAACAAATGGAAATAATAAATAAATAAATAATACTAAAGTATTTCTAAATTCTGTCTTATGAGTGAATACAAGTAGATCTTTGGTTGTGGTAGGTTAACCGGGCTGTGTAACCATGGTCTTGGTATTTTCTTTCCTGACGTTTCGCCAGCAGCTGTGGCAGGCATCTTCAGAGGAGTAACTCTGAAGGACAGTGTCTCTCAGTGTCAAGTGTGTAGGAAGAGTAATATATAGTCAGAAGGGGGTTGGGTTTGAGCTGAGTCATTGTCCTGCAAAAAGTATCAAAGGTAATGTGGTAATCATTGTCCTGTAAGTATCAAGATAATGTGCTAATGAGGGTGTGGTATGTTAATATGGAACCATTGTATCCTGAAGTGATCTGTTAATGTGTGAAATCCAAAGCTAATTTGCATGGCTATTGTGTACTGTAGTCTTTGTTAGTCTGGAGGTTTTCAGGACAGGAAGCCTACACACTTGACACTGAGAGACACTGTCCTTCAGTGTTACTCCTCTGAAGATGCCTGCCACAGCTGCTGGTGAAACGTCAGGAAAGAAAATACCAAGACCACGGTTACACAGCCCGGATAACCTACAAGAACCAATGAACTCTGACCGTGAAAGCCTTCGACAACAAGTAGATCTGTTTACTTTTTTCTAGAGTTGTTTATTAATGTGAATAGTATGTCACTTCTCTGGTGATAATGGTAGGATATAACCTATTTCTCCCAGTGTGTGTTATATGTTTATTACATGGAGAATGTTCTTACTATATTGCCAGGGCGTGAGATACCTTTCATATTACTTCTGTGGATATTTTTGTCTTGAGAAAGTGGCATTGCACATGTTTGTGAGACTTGCCTGCATAAGTGAACTTGCAATTTTTGCAAGTGTAAGGTTTTAAAAACCATTTGGAATGGAAGTTTCATGCCCATTCCCAGGGATTAATTGGACATGGTCGCTGACTGAAAAGTTCAGAAACTATCTGGTTGTCTTGCTTCCAACTGATCTAAACCATTGCTGACCATAGTTTCATGTTTAAGTTACAGGCCAGTTAGAAACTAGTTCTCATTGTTACATTCCCACTCAATGGATTTACAGCTTGCTATTCATCTTTCCTCCGTTCTGTGGAACTGGCTTACTACTTTCCTTGTTTCAGATCAGCAATAACTATTCAACGATTTCTCACTGTATGCAGCATACTTAGCTGCATCTGCAAATACTTTATTGTTTGTCTTCAGTGCAGCTCCACATTGGGACTGCACCTGCACACAGGCCTGCCACCAGAAGAACCTTTTAGCTTTCAGGCTGATGAGGAGGTGCCCCTCCCCTTTGGAGTGGGTGGGATGGCTTTTTCCTGCCTAAGCTGTCAACGTGCTCTGGAGCAGCACGCCTCCTCTCCCTCAGTTCCTTTTTGGCCGCTGCTGCCAGCAGACATGTTTTTTCTTCAGTGCCTTTTCTTCGTTGTTCTTCATTTTCTCCTCCTTCGATCTTCCTCTTATCGACAGATAGTTGGGGCGGAGTGAGTTCTCGCTCTGGGTAGGAGGGCATCTTCAGATTGGGTTATTTCCTTCTCTTGCTCAGGGAGGCAGGAACAAAAAACTAAGCACTTCCTGCCTCCTGAGGGAAATGACCCCTCCCTCCTCCTCAGCTCCAGTTTTGTTTCCTGCCTTGTATAGGGAGAGCAGTTTGCACAGCCCTCGGGTGTGTTTAGGGATTTTAGGAAACTTACTTTAGCTTATTCTTCTTTAGTGCTAGTCCTTTGTGTCTCTCATGTCTAGTCTGTCATCCCCTGTCTTTTGTTTGGTGTGGCTCTCGCCCCCTATTTGCCTCATGCCTAGGCTAGGCAACTAATTTTTCCCTCCCAAACAAAATGGTGTAGGCCTGCAACGACGAGTATATCTCGCCAGCGGATTTAGATCCAGGCTTGCTAGTGGCGACCACGTAGAGTTAAGACCAACCCTCCTGTACTTATGGAGGCGATTTGACTATGAGGGGAAAGGAGCCTGGCACCAAAAGTAAGAAATCTGGCTTGACTAAATCAAAAGACGCCAAAAAAGAAAGAAAGAAAGAAAAAGGGTCCTTCTGATGGTCCAAAGCCTAGCAGCCCAAAACGTAGCAAGGGGCCCAAAAAAGCAGCGCCGCGACTTCTAGTCCCACTTTTGAAATCAGGCGGCACGGCTGCTACCCTTGTGCCTTGGGTCCGCAGGCAGCGAGGTTGCTACAAAGACTATCAACGTGCCTGCATTTTTAAAATCAGGTGGCGTGGCAGGTGGAGAGGCTGCTACAAAGACAACTGGCGCAGCTGCTAGCCGTACACCTCTTGCGCCTTGGGCCTCTTCCGATACTTCGGTAAAGCCTCCTTTACAACCCTGCGACCAGGGCTTCTCAGCCGGCCATGAGCCCGTGCATGAGATCTTCTCCGGCGTGTCGGAGCAACCCGCCTCAAGCATGTGAAGATGGGTAACACCTCCCGGCGGTTCCTCAGACAGAGGGAGGTATTTTCAGCCCTAAGGTGAGAGCTGGCTGAATTAGTAAGGAGTGCCTTTGCAGACGGGCTTCAAGCCCTTCAAATTTCCTCCCCAGTCCCTTCAGTACATGTCTCCTGTCCCCCTCAGGCTGTACTACAGGCACCCAGGGTGAAAAGCAGTACGGTACACCATGACTGTCAAAGGTGTGAGGGTCAATGGGGGCCCTCTAAAGCCACCCCAAAAGCCCCCCCCAGACACCCAGAGCCTATCATATCCTCTACATCCTCAGATAATTTGGACAGGGAGGAGGGAGGATTTCTCCTCTGAGAAAGACATCCCACCTACAGAGGAAAAGCAAACTAGATTATTTGCTCAAGAGGAGTTCCAGACCCTACCACCTAAGGCTCTTGCCACCTCTAGACTTATCTGAGGGCTCCAACCTTCATTCTGCTGACAAATTATAAGGATCTGAGGAGTTTTTTCTTAGGCACTCCACTCCTTCAAGGTCTACCCTAGTGCCAGATTATTTCACTGCTCTGCCAAAGGCGGAAGGGGAGAAGCCTTTGGAAATTAAGCAGTTCCAACACACAGCTTTTGCAGGCGCCCCCTAGTGGAGGCTCTGAAATTTTTTACTCTTTATCCAATACCAACACACAGTTGTTGCAGGTCCCCCTGGTGGAGGCCCCAGCTACAGCACTCCACTCCTTTGACCTCGTTGCCAGACATGACCTGGGGACAATCTAAGACCTGCTAGATAGAAAGGGCGGTACTCGTCTTTCTAAGAGCCCATGAGGCCTCTGCAATGGCGATTAGCGCCTCTATCACCTCCGCCCTTATTTCCAGAGCCGCCTTAGTGCGGACACACATGTTGGGTCTGCTTATTCAGAGGATAGCAATAGGGCTTTAGAAGGAGTCTCTAGGGTACTAAGAGCAGTTCCCTTCCTGGCAGACTCTACTCTCGACACCGTGTCCTTCTCGGCATGGGCATTGGCCACACAATCTGTAGCCAAGAAGTCCTTATGGCTTTGCCCATGCAAGCCGACCCACGATCCAAAGCTGAGCTTTGGGGTTCCCCTGCCAAGGCGGCAAGCTCTTTGGGGATCCGCTGGATTCCATACTCGTGGAATCTAAGGATAAGAAGACGTCCTTGCCCAGAAGCGTGCTCAGGGAGCACAAGGGTTACTCCTCTCATTCCTTTCGCTCCTTCCACTCTCTTCCCTGATTCCGCTGTAACCAAAGAAGGGGTCAGTGGGCTCTTTCCTGAGGATCCTTTTTCAGGGGAGGTCGTTTTTTTAGAACATCACGCTACTCCCAGTTCCAGACAGATTGATGCGCCAGCAGCTCCTGTCCAGCGAAGCAGGGACGCCACCCCACCTCCAGTGGGAGGACGGTTGCGCCTCTTCTCCACCTGTTGGACAGCTGCCCAAGCAGATCACTGGGGACTTCAGATAGTCAATCAAGGATATCTAATAGAATTCTCCTATACCTCTCCAGATTGCCCGTCCCCCCTCCCTGACCTCTCAAAAGAGACAAACTTCTTCACACTGCCATTGCAGTGCAAACACCTTATGGGCAGTCAGGCTATCGAAAACGCCATTCCATCTCAACATTTCTTAGGTGTATACTCCATGCCTTCCACGGTCCCCAAGAGGAACGGGGCTGGCACGCCATTCTGGATCTGAGGTTCTTGTGACGATGGTGGCTCTAATTCACTAACAGGACATACTTATATGTGTCCTATCCCGGGATCAGAGCTGCTCGCATACGCAGCTAGTTCTGCAACTGCCGGAAGATCATGGGTTCTCAATCAACAGGGACAAAGGTAATCTGGAGCCCTCTCAGAGGCTTCTCCACCTGGGAATCCTGATAGATACAACCAAATCTCCTTCGTCCTACGGCAAGAAAAAGTAGCCAAACTTTATACCATAGCCAGACAGACTTGAAGGTCTCCGGCTGCTTGGCTCATGGCCCTCTCCAGGCCACCGGGTCTTAGGATCTCCTGCATTCTGGCAGTTCCTTGGGCCCAAAGGGGGATGCCTTGGGCTAGTCATGAGACTCAGGAGCACGTCTTGTGACACCCTCCCAAAGATCATCAACAACAAGGGCAAAGATTCTGACTATTGCTACCACCCTTTGAGGGTACTATCTGTTTCTGGGAAAGACTGGCAAGATTCTACCCTCGATAGCATGAGATTTGCTCAGATGCCTGGGTACCTTTGTCCTTAGTTTGTTTGCAGATATTCTACAAGGAAAGAGGGTTAAAGATGGTTATCAGTTAGATTTTAAAGAGTTACCAAATTGTTTGCCCCCCTCTAAGGCTCAAGGTAATCTTTTCCTTGAGTTAGCAACACAGCTTTTGGAGCTGACTGGCAAGAGAGATGTTCAAAGAGTTACTGAAGGTCTCCTGCAATGGGGGTTTTATTCCAGGTTTTCCCTGGTGGACAAAAAGAATGGTGGGCGTAGGCCAATTCTGGATTTACAGAAGTTAAATAAGTTTTTACATATTTCCAAGTTTAGGATGGTTTCTTTATCTATGGTGTTGGAGTTACTTACAATAAATACCTGGTTTGTCGTACTTGATCTCAAAGATGCCTATTTCTACATTACTATCCACTCAAGCCATAGAAAATTCCTTCATTTCAGATATGTCTCTGAGATTTACCAGTACTCTTCACAACCCTTTGGATTGGCCTCAGACTCCTGGGTCTTCCCCAAGTGTGAGGCTGTAGTGGTAGCTCACTTAAGAATGAAAGGTTGCTCCATATTCCCATATCTGTATGATTGGCTAATAGTGGCCCACTCCAAAGAATTGTTGACTTATCATGTGAACCTGGTGCTTTCTATGTGTCAGATGTTAGGACTCATTGTTAATTAGGAAAAATCTAAGTTGCAACCCTCTCAGAAAGTCCAGTTTGTTGGGGCTATGTTGGATTTGGTACAAGCCAGGGCTCTACTTCCCAATGAGAGGGGCAAGGCCATTCAGACCATGATTAGATCCTTTTAAAGGTCTCGCTGGCTAATGGTCAAGTCCATACAGAGGTTATTTGGCTTGATGGCCTCTACCACAGCTGTTGTAGGGCAGGCTAGGCTACTCATGCCGGTTCTGCAGAACTGGTTTATTAAGCGTTTTAATCCTATGAAATTGACCCAAGGTCATAATCTCGCCATCCCTCGCCGGGTGATACGCTTGATGGATTAGTGGCTATGGGACTGTAATTTATATGGGGGCCTCCCATTCAGTTATTGGGCCCCTGAAGTTACTGTTACCACTGATGCTTCCCTGAAAGGTTGGAGGGCACACTGTCAAGGGATATCGATTCAAGGTATTTGGGGGAATGATGAGACCTGTAGTCACATTAATGTGCTTGAACTGCAGTTACCTTTGCCCTTACCTTATTTGCAGATATCCTTCAAGGAAAGAGGATTCTGGTTCAGTTTGACAATATGAACATGGTGTACCATCTAAATAAGCAAGGGGCACAGATTCCCTCCTCCTCTGCATGGAGGCCTTATGGGCTTGGAAGGTGACCTAAACAACCAAATTTCCCTAAGAGCTATTCACATAGCAGGGTATACAAAACATTTTAGCAGGCAGGTTAAGCAGAAGTTATCAGACCAACCATGAGTGGTCCCTTCAGGACAAGTACCTTCAACCAGTATTTGAGATTTGGGGCATGCAACAGCTCTATCTGTTTGCAGTCAGAGAGATGAGAAAAACTCAGATGTTTTGCTCTCTGGCAGGGAACGACCCCTTGTCATTGGAGGATGCATTCCAGATCCAGTCATCAGGGTGCCCATTCTATGCCTTTCCACCCTTCCCGTTGTTATCCAGAGTCCTAGGGAAGGTGATAGCAGATCATTTGGACGGCATACTTATAGCTCCCTTTTGACCATGTTAGATTTGGTTCTTGCAACTCCTCAAGTTAGCGGGGCCATAATATATGACCCTCCCCCAGGAACCAGATTTACTACTCTGGGATCAGCTGTTCCATCATGATGTGCAATGCCTCCATCTGATGGCGTGGCAACTAAGGGTTTGCAGATAGCTCTTTCCCAGGAGGTTAAGGATATCCTTGTTCAAGCCATAAAACTATCCACTCGATATTCGTATACCAGGAAGTGGGATCGTTTTGAAAATGGGTGACAGAGTGAGGATTCTCCCCATTTATGTGTACCATTCCAATTGTATTGGAACATTTACTGGCCTTAGTGCATAAGGGGTTGGCTGTAGCATCAGTAAAAGTTCACCTTGCGGCTATGTCGGCATTCCATGACATGGTGGAGGGGATGTCTTTATTTACTCACAGTTTGTCTAAGCGTTTCTTGAAGGGGTTAATAAATGCTTTCCCTCCTTTACTGAAAACAGTGCCTCGATGGTCTCTGTCCTTAGTCCTGCTGCAACTTTTGGGACTACCCTTTGAACCAATGAAAACTTGCCCCTTGGCCACATTTTCCAAGAAGGTGGCATTCCTGGTTGTGGTCACATCCACCAGATGGATGAGCGAGATGGCCGCGCTAAAGGCTGACTCCCCGTTTTTGAAGGTGTTTACTGAGAAAGTAGTTCTGCACCATAGTTTAGATTTTCTGCCGCAGATATATCTAGGTTTCATTTGGTGCAAGAAATTGTGTTGCCAGTTTTCTTCCCAAATCCTGCCTCACAGGTTGAGCAGGCCTTACGCACGTTAGATGTTAGAAGAGCTATTCTTTATTTTTATTTATTTTTCATACTTCTGGCCCGCCCTCCCCCAGCCAAGGCTGGGCTCAGGGCGGGTTACAACATTAAAATTTACAATATAACAATAAAACCATAAAATCATTCCATTAATTATAAAACAATGGTCGCCATATATATAAAGTGCCCACTGTCGCAGATGAAGCCAGCCATAAAATAACGACTTAAAACTTGGTCGGCTATCCACTCCCAATAAGTTGGTTATAGGCGAAGAAGGGGGGGAGTAGGGAGGCCAGCACTGATCTCACTTGCAGCTGTCCTCAACCATAGGCCTGGCGGAATAGCTCTGTCTTACAGGCCCTGCAGAACTCTTTCAGGTCCCACAGGGCCCTGATGTTACGAGGCAGAGCATTCCACCAGGCCGGAGCCAGGGCTGAAAAGGCCCTGGCCCAGGACAGCCACGCACTCCTCAGGCCGGGGACCACCAACAAGTTATTATCAGCAGAGCGTAATGCTCTTCGTGGAGTATGCCAAGAGAGGCAGTTGCGAAAATACGACGGTCCCAGACCATGTAAGGCTTTAAAGGTTAAAACCAACACCTTAAACCTGATCCTGTACTCATCTGGAGCCAGTGCAGTTGTCTGAGCACTGACTGTATATGGTCTCGGGGCGAGGCCCCAGTAAGGAGCCTCACCGCCGCATTTTGTACCAGCTGGAGCCTCCGGGTCAGTCTTAAGGGCAGCCCTACGTCGAGCGAGTTACAGTAGTCCAGCCTAGATGTGACTGTCGCATGGATAACCGTGGCTAGATCTGGGCGGGATCTTTACAACATTGATAGGACAAAGCACTTTAGATTGGATGAATCCATCTTCATTTGTTAGGCTGGCCCAAAGTAGGATAAGGCTGCATCAGCGCACACAGTATCTAGATGGGTGGTCTCAACTGTTCATTCCTGTTACAAGACAGCAGGTAAGACTTGTCCCCGGACGTGAAAGTCCACTCTGTGAGAGCACAGGGCTCCTCTGTGGCATTCCGGTGAAGGGTTCCATTGGTAGACGTCTGTAAGGCTGCAACCTAGGATACGGAGGATACGTTCATGAAACGTGACGCTGTGGACCTGCAGGCAAAAAAGGATGCAGATGTTAGAAAAGCGATACTTCAGTTGTTGTTCCAGTAAGAGTGCCACCCCACCTCCTATGGGTGAGTATCTGGCTAAAATCCCAATGTGGGGCTGCACTGAAGACTGAAGATGAAAACAGAGTTGCACTTACCTGTAACTGTTGTTCATTGAGGTCTTCTGTGCAGACACGCATTCCCTCCTTCCTGCCCTGCTGTGAGCTCTCTTACTGTAAATACCTCTGCTGTTGGGAGCTTGTGGTGGCATGTAAGAACTGTGGGAGAGGGGGTGCGCTGCTCTGGAGCACGTGGCGGCTTAGGCGGGAAAAAGCTGTCCCGCCCCTCTGGAGGGGACGGGTGCCTCCTCATCGGCCTGAAAGCTAAAAAGTCCTGCCAGTGGCAGTCCCAATCCATGTCTGCACAGAAGACCTCGATGAGCAACAGTTACAGGTAAGCGCAACTCTATTTTTCTACATATAAAAGATTAGGATATTTGCTAGTAATTTATCATCACGGGGGTAAAACTTTGAGATTTGGTACCTTTTTGGCCTCTCACTGCTGTTGGCTGACTGCCTTTGATTCTAAGAACTATCAGATTATATTTAAGGCAGCATTGACACAATTAATGAGGGAGGAAGGGCATCGCATGACAAGCTCAGTTTTAATGATACAGGTCAGTGTGCAGTCTACAACTGCAGAGGGTCAGACAAGAGAATACCAGCCTTTAAGAAGTATAACCTATTTGCTCTCTTTCAGGATTTGATGAAACTGGACCAATAATGGTGTTTAGCCCTTGCAGCCAAAGTTTTGCTATAAGGTTACCATATGCTTGGTTCTCGCTGCAGAGTTGGTGTGGTTTCAATCAGTGTGTTGCTTTAGCACACGCCAGAAAGTGTATGCTGATGGATGTGGGACCATCTGCACAACAGTTCTGGCACCTGGCCTTTCCCCTGTGTACAGATGTGGGAATGAGTGCTTCCTCACTGCTACATCCACTCTCAAATTCCTAAAATAAGCTGTGTGTGCCTGCAAGTGAAGTTTCCCTGCAGCTCTTGGATAATCCCAGTTGTGATAAGTGGCTGTAGGTTTTCAGCAGGTCTTCTCAGTTGCTGTCCTTCTGTTTTGTGGCTCAGGCACTTATATTCTTCAACATTTTTGGGGTGGTGGATTGTTCTCATAGGCAGTTGTGAGAACAGGAAACCTATCTATGTCAAATTGCTATAAGGAAGGGCTAGTTTAATCAGCTAGGCATTGGCACACTGAGTAAAATATTAGTATAGTAATCTCATTTTTTTTCTCTACCTCTGGACGAAGTTGCGTGGCTTCATCTGTCTTTTCAGAAAGTAATTTCATTTGGATAGATAAGACAACAAGAGTTGCTAGCCGGGATTGTGATTTTTTTTTTTTTTATTAGCCTGTCTCCACCTACTATTCTGAGGTATTTATGGCTTAAAAGAAGAACCACAGACTTCTAGGAAATTTTCCTTTCTGGTCATGTAGAGGCACTTCTTACTTGACATAGGTAACCAGCCTATTGGGCGCAAGGTTGGGCGCAAGGGAATAGGAGTGTGCCACGTTAGCTCCTGACTTGCAGGACTGCACGAAACCTCTGGATTAGCAAAGCTTCTTATCATCATGCCTTGGCCCTCCACCTTCATTTTGCCTCTTCATTACGATCACTGTTGCAGAGAACCTGCTGTGTTGCTATGACGCCACCCCCTTTCAACCACTTCAATTTTCCACTCTCTCAGCCTGACTGTATATGCTGAGGGAAAAGCGTTGGCCTGAGTATATTTGTGAGGAGATTATTTTCCTTCTCCTCCAGTCCCACACCCGTATTTACCTCAGAGAGAAATATGACACAAGAGGCTTTTTAACTTCAACCAACAAAATAGGGAAGTTTATTGAACAGAACTCACAGAGATTGATTTTCAAGGAAAAGGCAGAATTGGAGGAAAAACTCAGAGTCAGATTTATATACATAAGATTACTTCAGAGAGATAGCTTAGATGTTTTCTTCACTCAAGTTCCTTCAGTTCTTAGTTTCAAGCTTAGTTCTGTCCCTCAGAACTGTTACTCAGATTCAGTTTCTCAGACTCTTTGTTCCCAGCCTAGCTCACAGGAGCGAAGGAAGTTTGAGTTCCTTTCTCTCCTCAGAGAACTCACAGAAGTTTGGGGAAATATCCAAAATCCCTCTTCCAGTTCTCTCTGACTACCCCACCTCAGTGGCTGTAATCCTCCACACCTCCCTGCTACCGGAATAGCTCTACCTCAGAGACTAATTCCCCTTTGTGACTTGAGAATGGGCCCTCTCTAACCCAGTTCTCACTCCTGTCACTCCCACAGGTTGTGTGCGTTCCAATAGCTTTGGCTTTAAAAGAACCCCTCAGGTTCACAGAGTACAGTCTGGCTTCTGCTCAGTCTCGCTACCAAGCTCAGAATCTATCACAGCCTTCTCTGGCTGGTTCCAGTCTTAGGACTCCTTTCACAGCCTCCTCTCAGGCTGGTTCCCAAGCTCCCAATCTATCATAGCCTCCTCTCAGGCTGGGTCCCAAGCTGCCAATGCTTTCTGTCTCTCAGAACTCACAGTGTCAGCTCTCTGGCTCCGCCCACTCTTGGTCTGTCGTCTCTTGCTGCAGATTAACCCCTCATCCGTCACATTGTTGTTTTTAAAAAGCCCCTTATCCCAGATGTAAAGGTACCATTTGTTCCTGTCTAGAAGCCTGTGGGTGGTGTTCCTATTTCATATATCAAGGCATTGATAGGTACTGATTGTGAAGACTTCTCTCCTGTTGGAAACATTTGGCTGTCTGTCTTTACAAGTGACTTTACAGCCGTGTCAGGAGCATTAGCAAGTACTTGGAAAAGGCTAGACTAGTCCTGATGATTGAGATGAGTTTAAGTAGCCCAGCGATTCTCACAAGCGATTCTGGCTTCTAAACAGTTTGCCTTGCTCCCCCACCTTAATACCTAACAGTTGTTTTCTAGATGGTGCAGAAGGAAGAGATGGAGGATTTTTCTGGTAGGTTCCCTTTGATGTTTGATAACCTGGTATCATTACTTGCATTTGGTAAGCTTTCTTACTTGTCTGTGCTGTAGATGCCATATAACTGCATAGCTTTTACTTGTTTCTCTTAAACAAGTCAATTTAGTCATTGGCTCTACAAAATGCTTTTTGCCTGTTTTGTAATAGGCTTATGATAAAAGAGCACAGGCTAATAGCCTCAATTTAATTTTTTTAAATGTCCAAAGGTTCATCTTTTTATAATCTGTTATCTGTATCATATTGTGGTTGTTGCTGAATTACATGGTTGCTACAGGGGTGGATGGGTATGCCTTTGACCAAGTGTCTTTGTTCTTAGAAAAATAACTGGTTTATCTTTTAGGGCCTTCTCAGTCATGGTGCCAAGACTTTGGAAGTCCCTCCCCTTGTCTGTCTCCCTCTGTCATTGGCTTCAGCCACCATGTGAAGACTTTTGGTTTGGTGTTTCCTTACTAACTCTTACTAGCCCTCCTCCGTGTCTTTATTTAATTGTTTTATTTGTTTTAAATATTTCCTATTTGTATATTTAAATGCTTTTTAATGTATGCAGTGTTTTAATATTCCCTCCTTGGGGACCTTTAATGCTTTAAATAATAATACATAAATAGTGCCTTGACTGCAGCTCATGTGTGTTGGAGAGGAGCTTGCTTTGATTCAAACATGTTGCCAGAAGTCTGTTTAATGGCAGGGGTTTTCATAGTGTATTTAGTTAAGTTGAATGTGCTGTTGTATGGTTTGTGTATATGTAGCTTGCAGTGTATTCAGGTATGTCTGGAGCTGCTGAGCCACCATTCAACAACCTTTTCCAGAAAAGGTTGGCTGGAAGTAGAGCTGTTTTAGCTGTATTCTGGTTGGCTACTTTTTAGCAGGGTCCAATTGAATGAAGGCTTGTTCCCTTCTGCCTTCCCTGAGCAATGCATGGATCCCAAACAAATAAATAATGCATTGTTGTCCAATGAATTTCTTCTGACAGGATGGTCATGAACGCAAATGCAAATTATAACCCATATGCCCACCTCTGTGAGACCAGTTGAAAGGTATCCAATTAAATGAGCAAGACTCATTGAACCTTACTTAAACAATTCTTAATTGAACCAAGTTAAGGTAGTTTGTGACTGTCAAGTAGATGGTATCCTTAGCACTGCTGGCATAACATGCTGGTCTCTGAAGGCCAATATTGACCAGGCTTGTCACATCACTCAAAGAGGCTTTACTGGATGTTGTGTCACAGGCTTATTAATGAGGGCAGGAGACGAGAAAAATCTTCCATGTTTTAGTCCGAAAAACTGCAGATCTCACAATAAACCAAATTTGGCTCAAGCAAAGAGTCAGCCATGCTCTAGCTGTCCCCTGACACTTCCTTTTTTTGCTTCAGGCTTTCCGCAAACAAGGGAGGTGGGAAACTGTTCCTGGGTGCTGGTGTTTCATAGTTTGGCCAAGTCTTTGGAAGCTTAATTCTCAAGGCCAATGAACATGTTCTGAAGAAAATTTTGGAATCCTATTGGCTATATAAGTCTCTAGGGGCAAGCCACCTATGTTACTCTCCTGCTCAGTCTGGGGCAGGTAAGTGGAGAGCTCTGCTTTCAGCTAGTGGTTAACTGATGACAGTAGTTGTATAGTTCTTGCACCTTCCAGTAGCCAAGTGACATGTTCACAAGGCATTGTGTAAACCTAGTGGGTATCCTACCATGTGTTTTAAGGTCAGGTATTATTTTGGAGAGCCTCATGGACATCATGGAGGGACCTAAGACAACTTTGGCTGGAGAGTCCGTTGTATACAGTCACTTGCTGATACACCAACAGGCTTGCAAACCAAAAAAGGACAAAGATGCTAGGTAACAGGGGACAGCAACTCAATTGCTGTGGAGTGGGTCAGCACAAAGGAACTCTGATCCCCCTGATGAAGCTTATATAATGAAACGTGTAGGGGCTTTACAAGACAATAAAGCTGTCACTTGTTACCTGGCAACTTCACATATACACTGATGGGATCTGTGCTGGCAGCGACAGACCAAGAAAGGGATCTTGGGGTGGTAGTGGATAGCTCAATGAAGATGTCAACCCAGTGTGCAGCTGCTGTAAAAAAGGCAAATCCCATGCTGGCCATAATTAGACGAGGAATAGAGAATAAAACTGCTGATATCGTACTGCCGTTGTACAAATCTATGGTGAGACCACACTTGGAATACTGTGTACAGTTCTGGTCACCACACCTAAAAAAGGATATTACAGAGCTTGAGAAGGTGCAGAAAAGAGCAACCAAAATGATTAGGGGACTAGACCAACTGCCCTATGAGGAGCGGTTAATACTCTTAGGGCTGTTTAGCTTGGAAAGAAGGCAGCTAAGGGGAGACATGATAGTGGTCTATAAAATTATGCATGGTTTGGAGAGAGTGGACAGGGAGAAGTTTTTCTCCCTCTCCCATAATACTAGAACGCGGGGTAATCTGTTGAGCTGGAGGTTGAGAGATTCAAAACAGATAAAAGGAAGTATTTTTTCATACAACACATAGTTAAATTATGGCACTCCCTGCCCCAGGATGTGGTGATGGCTGCCAACTTGGAAGGCTTTAAGAGGGGAGTGGACATATTCATGGAAGAAAGGGATATTCATGGCTATTAGTTAAAATGGATACTAGTCATGCTGCATACCTATTCTCTCTAGTTTCAGAGGAGCATGCCTATTATATTAGGTGCTGTGGAACACAGGCAGGATGGTGCTGCTGCACTCGTCTTGTTTGTGGCTTCCTAGAGGCATCTGGTTGGCCACTGTGTGAGCAGACTGCTGGACTTGATGGGCCTTGGTTTGATCCAGCAGGGCCGTTCTTATGTTCACAAGCTACTGTTTGAAATAATTCCAGGGACAAAACTTGGAGGTGCCGGTAGAAATGGGGCAATGAATTGTGGAGCTTTAGCTCTTTTGAGAAACAGGGTTAATAGCACAAGAGTTGGGGGGGGGGAAGTACTATATGTTCTCAACATTTAGAAAACTATGCCGTGATAACCATCCACACATCTGTTTCCCAACATTTTTCATGACTATATCTCCTGCACAAATGCACCTCCCAGTGTCATTGATTATCAGTGATCTCTCTCTGCCACACTACTATGCTAACTTTCTTGCTGCTTTGTCTCCTATTCCTGCATAACTTCACCAGCTTCAGCCTTAATTCACTGTTGTATGAATGCACGATTTCCAGTATCTCCTGCATTACATCATTGTCGCATTCCGTAGGTAACCCCCAGCAACAGGAATCAGTCCTCGGGGCTTAACACACACAACTCTCATCATCCCTCTTTAATCTCTCTGTCACTTGGTACTCTAATGTTTTCCTTCATATTTTGAATAGCTCTAGGCAATCTTGCTCCACTCTCTTTCAGTTAGTACACTGCTGTGCTGATATTACTAACACAGGGCCCCATGTAATAGCATGCCAGGTAGTGCCAAAGACTTTCTGGGCCTTGTTCCAAGACTCAGATACAGACTTCTCCCATCTTAAGAAAAAGCATCAAAACCTCAACATGTACATTGTGAGCTGGTCAGGCTAAAGAAGACTCCAGCTCATCATCATTTGCTTCACACACAACCTCCAGTGATGTGGAGGGAAAATTAATTTTTCAGTTAAAATTTTTCCTGCCATGTATGTAAATATAGTCTGCGTATCTAGAGCTGTCAGGGCTGTTGTGCTGCAACTGTTTGAAGGGTTAAATGTGGGATGTGAAGTATGGACAGACCGCAGTGCCTATACATGGTCCCGGCTTATACATGGAGTACCAAATTTGCCTTCTTTTGCTAATGTTATTTAAATCATTTATTTAAATTTGCATTGGAAAAATTTATGGAAATTTTTCCAATTCGTATTTTCATGGAAAATCCACATCACCGCCCCCTTTCCCCTCATTTTCTTGATGACCTGCGCCTTCTGCCTCTGAACTGCCTTCCGTAGCGCTGAAACTACTGAACCAAGTTGGGTTTGCATATCCAGTTAAACTTCTGTCAGTTTTTGAATAGGGGATCAAAGAATAAAAATTTCAGACTTGATAGAGTTCTGTGTTTCTATTAATCTAAAATAGCAATCTCTGCCTGCGTAGAAATGAGAATCAAAGCTTTATCCTGTCCGTGCTTATTTGGAAGTAATCGTTATTGACAGTTGGGTTGAAAGTAAACTGTGCATTCAGTTATGTGTTTGTGGCTGTGCTGCTGCTCCTTGTGTTCCCTTTTAATTGCTTTTGCCTCTGTGTGTGTGTGTGTGTGTGTGTGTGTCACATCTCTATCTTGTTCTTTCCCATTAAAAACACTGAGTAGGCAAGTGCCAAAGCTTCCATATTTTGGTGGGATCACAACTCTGGCTAAAACCCTGTTTGTATTATTTTGCAGGGAGACTTAGAAAACAAACCAGTAAATGGCTGCAGACCAGAGCTCATGGAATGTATTGCTAATGGCCATAGTGAAAAATACAAGGTGAAACCAAACCAACCATTGCCTTGGGAAAATGCACAGGCGTATGAAAAGGGAAGTATGACCGGTTTAGAAGCTGAGAAGTGGGCACAGAACGAGAAGCCGTTGCTCAGCGTTCATGTGAATGGTGACCTTTCTGGAATCGGAGCAAGGAATGAGAATTTGACGCATTCTGAAAAGGATGCAAAAACCATTTCTTCTTCCAGTGCGTTAGATGAGCCCAAAAAGTTGTTTGCACAAACTGTTAAAAACGGTATTAAAAGCATTCCTTATTCACCAGCAGAATGTGATTTATCACTGAAAAAAGACGTGAGCAGAAGTGCAGATTCAACTAAAAGCTGCGAAGAGAATGACTCCAATGCCTTTGAGACTGGTGCTTCTCCGCTGAACCACCTCAGCGCTTTGACAACTGGAACATGTGGTGCTCCTCCCCCCCAAAACAACCATGTTCTAGTGAAGCAGACGGAAAACGCTAATGCCATTCAAGAGTCTCAGAACTCACTCTTGCAAACCTTTTCACTTTTCGACCTGCAGGACAAGCCATCTTGTACTCCGGTGCTTGAGGAAGATGGCAGTCTTGAGGATGGTGCTTCAAACATATCAAGCAAGGATTTCCAGCCTGAAGATATGTCACTTCAATCAACTTTTTTATCACTGATTAAAAACAGAAATTTAACTGTAGAGCAGGTTGTTGCTATTGAGGCATTAACACGTCTGTCAGAAGTCTCTTTAGGTGCTTCTTCACCAGCTAAAACCGAAAGTGGTCAGTGTATAGAGCAAGAAACAACCTCTCATTCACTTAACAATTACAGAAAGGAGAATTCCCATTCTTTGACATCAGCACTGAAAGCAATTAAAGGGACTTGCCCATCAAAAGACCAACAGCTTTTTCCTTGTGCTCATTCACAGAGAAAAATTCTTCCAAACAATTTGCTTTATAATGGTCAAAGTGCTACTTCTGAACTCTATAATAAATCCACAGGTCCATCTAGTTTATTGCGTCGATTACACTTCTCTCCAAGAGATACTAAGCCTTTCACTGCATTAGTGTCCGGTGGAAATTCAAGTCATACTACCAAGAAACATCCTCTTCACCATAAAGCTGCCATTGGGCCATGTTCCAAAATCTCAAATACTGTCAAACAACGGAGGAACAGAGTGGAGATGCTTGGAAAATGGGAGGGAAAGACTATTCATGACCTGAATTCAAAAAGTAATTCCGTAATTAAGGATGGTATTCATAGCCAAGATGAAGAAGAAGTAGCTACCCAATTAACTCAACTTGCAGCAATAATTGAATCCACAAACCCAGATCAGAAGACATCATTTCTTAGTCGAATACCACCAGATATGCAATCAAAATATAAACAGGACCAGTGCCTATTGCAGAAGAAACAATCGGTATTTGTAAGGAACAATTATAGCTCTCTGTTAGTCAAACAAAGGCAACCTGCACGGAAAAACGATAAACCAGTACCCAGGGTAAAGAGATTAAAGAAGAAGCCTCAAGCCATGCCTGACCAACTGCAGCAAGAATGCCAGTTTAGTGAATTACAAGACAAACCAAGGAGGTCTTCTAAACTCCGCAAGCCTGGTCGGATTGTACTACAAGACTCCAAGCTAACTGTGACGGGGAAAAAACCTTCTAAAGCCAAAGTACAAAAGGTGCGGAATCAGATTACTTTGCCATCGCAGCAAAAAACAGCAATGTTATTTCTTCCCAAAACTCAAATAATATTTCCTAGACCTTTACCTGCCTCAGCACAGGACAAAATGAAAGACAAGCTGCTTGGCTGTGAGATGGCGCCGAAATACACAAAAACCATGGGCTCCAGCGATGCGCAGAATGCTGACCCGCCGAGTGGTGCATCTGTTGCTCTGCAACACAGTGGCCTACCCTCCAATAATCTTCCAGCTGTTTCTCACTTAGACACACAATCCTGCTTCAGCCAAGGAAGTGAAAATATGCAGATGTTTACACAAAAGGACAAGATTTCTCAGGTACAGCAAGCAATGAGTATTTCTCAGATGCATCCTTTGCCTCAGCCCTTCTGTCAGTCCACTCAAAGAGGGGATGAACTCTGTGCAGAAAACAAAGCAAAACTCCAGCTGGATGCTCTGGAACAGCAAAAGGGCCAGAAGCTTCAGGCCATGCCCGTAAACTGTAGGGAACCCCCTTCAGAGGATCCATTGCAGACTCACAGGAATGCTGAAGGTGCAGATGAAGTTAAGGTTCTCACATCAGGAAGTTTTGCGAGTGAGAATCCACAGAGTATTGGAATCTTAGGATATTCTCCAGCAAAAAATACACTCAGTAGCTTTCTTGAATCACCTATGAAATTCCTAGACACCCCTACAAAAAACCTAATCGATACTCCTACAAAGAGAGGACAGACTGATTTTCCATCTTGTGACTGTGTTGGTAAGTGCTGCTTGGTTCATTATTGCATAGAGTTTTCAAAAATGTGTTCAGATTGTTTTCTCACAGAAGAGTGCTTTAGGGGTTGGTAAGCTAAAACATTGATTCTTGCTCCATTAAGGCCACACAGTGTCATGATCTCCCATCCCAGCAATAATGGGTAAGATCATGCCATTGAGTCACTCCAGATCCTATGCAGGTAACTGCTTTGGGGTGGATTTCTGGGGTTTTCTTACCTTTTAGCTAATGAGCTTTGAACATTGTAAATAAAATGGCAGATCTGTTGCCATTGACCCTTACTGCTGATGTTTTGTGTCCTCTCATTGGGCTCCAATAGACCCTTATTATATATTGCATTTGCTACCAGATTAATAATGAATTGTTATCATTAAATTATATTCTTCAGCCTGCTCAGATTTAGAAATCTTTAATCCCAACCTGTAGTAAGTTGCTCTTTTTGAATTACAGTTATGTGGCGGACTTCCTCCCTTGGGCTCTTAAAAATAGGGCTCAACCATGATGTTAGTCATACTCTACCAGTAGAAGGGTGTAGTAGATGGCTTGGCCTCTGGCCACTGAGAGGGCCTTCTACTGACAATAGGAGAGGGAGCAACAGACATACCGATTGGGGAAATACCTGTGTAGGTTGCACTTCATGGTGGCATTTTGGCAGGCATTCTGAGTGGTTGAAATTAGTGTGTGAATGCATGAGTGCTTATGTAATATGTAGATGACATTGTTAATATCGTTTTTATCCTTTCTGTAGAACAAATTATAGAGAAGGATGAAGGGCCATATTATACACACCTGGGAACAGGACCGAGTGTTGCCGCTGTGAGGGAAATAATGGAGGACAGGTGAGGAACCAGTAAATTATTTAAAATATTTGCATATCTACAAGCAGCAAAACAGGGAGGACACCATTTGTTTTCTTACACTGCTTATACAGAGTATCTCATGTCTTAATATGGATGTCTGGATTTCAGCATCTGAGCTGTAGTAACTGGAATGCTTGATCCTTCCAAATATTTTGTTTATTTTATTCATTAATACCCCACCTTTCAGCCCTATGGGGACCAAAAGTGGCTTACATCATTCTCCTTTCCTCCATTTTATCCTCACAACAACCCTGTGTGGTTGGTTAGGTGGAGAGTGTGACTGGCCCAAGGTCACAAAGCAAGATTCCATGCCAGAGTAGGGATTGGAACCGGGATTTCCCAGATCTTACTCTATATTCATTGCACTACTTTGGCTGTCAGTCCTACCTAATGAATCATTCCTAGTGAGAAGGGCTGAATACCCCTAGTAAAAACTACCTGACCTGGATGGCCCAGGCTAGCCTGATCTTGTCAGATCTCAGAAGCTAAGCAGAGTCAGCTCTGGTTAGTATTTGGATGGGAGATCACCAAGAAATACCAAGGCTGCTGTGCAGAGGAAGGCACTGGCAAACCTCTGTTAGTCTCTTGCCATGAAAACCCCATAAGGGATCGCCATAAGTCGGCTGCGACTTGAAGGCACTTTACACACACACACACACAAACTACCACTGATATTAATGGTTGTTGGTGTTAGAAGTCATACAAGAAGTGGGTACAAGTAGTTAATGGGCTGGGAGGTCCAACTCTTCATTGTTGATTCCTAAGGGCTGTACCCTATACCGATAGTAACCCTCAGGAGGTAAATGAAGGGCAATGTGGCCAACTGGAGGATTGTCTGAAGACTCATTAGGACAGTTCAAGATACCACTCCAATAAGGAGGAAGGCTAATTTCCTGTAGAAATGAATGCTAACTACAATAGGGAGCATTTTCCCTTTCAGACCCAAACAACGCAATTACTGGTGCCTGGCAATTGCCACAATCCATAAGAGCTCATTTAGGTAATCCCAAAATGGCTTCCAAAATCTTCTAAGCTTTCAAAACAGGTTGTAAAAGTCAGGAGAGAAAGGATTTTGTTCCAAAGTCAAGGTATGAACTAGTTGTGTGGCTCTTCGGGTTTTATTGTTGCTTATCACCATTAAGATCTCCTTGGGTATGGCTATTGAATGTGGAGTGCTTCACTCCATATTTTGCAGGCGTTGCGTCATACCCTCTTTGCTAGGAGAGTGGCTGTCGACGAGTACTGGCTGACAGGGCTGCTTGTAAAAGAGCACTATTAGGGATGGGGCTTAAAAAGCAGAACTCTGTTTCTGTGGATAGGGTAAGGATTCTCTGGTTTTAATGGGAAGTTTCAGTTATTGGATGAGGAGGGGGGTTCAAGATAGGACTGTGAGGATAAGAGAGGAATGGTTTGACTGTTCACTAATGTAATGAGCGGGGAGTATTAGCAGGTGGGAGAGAATTTTAGAACTCTTTTAGTGGGCGCAAATGAGATTCCTTTAGTCTTGCCTGTATCACTGAGCATGGCATTGGAAAGAAGCTTGTGTGGTAGGCAGGGATCCCCCCCCATGGAAGGAATGGGAATGATTGGGACAGTGGTGTTGCAGTTGATGAGAAAGTGAGGGGGAAGAGTGATGATTTACTTTGCCATTTGTAGCGTAAAGATGGTAGGCAACCCTAATGATGTTGGGGAAATATGCATGTAGGGCTCACTTCGGCAAGTATCAGCTTGTCCTTATCTGCCCTTGCATCTCAGAGCCCCAGTTGCAGCCGTGGCCAGGTGTGCCGTCTATATGATAAGGCTGAAGTCCTCTCTCAGACCAGATCTGGCTACCTTCATTCATATGTTCACCACCTGTGTGGCAGGCTACAGTAATATGCCATATGTGGGGCTTCTTTTGATGGTTATTACATGTTCCCCATCTGGTGCAGAATGCCACAGTCTTCACCTTGACAGGGGTGGCTCATCAAGATCTGCTTAGAATGGTGTGCCCTGTCTCCACTGGGTTCCTGTTCTCTTGCATGTGCAATTTTAAAATGATGATGTTTTTGTGTGTACGAGGTTTCTTTCTATCTTATGTCCCCTTGTTATCTTTGACACACACCAAAGGTACTATCTTGGTAACTATGTCAGCATGTCAAATTATAGCACTGTGTGCATGTGGGAGAGGTATCGTCAGTGACTGCATTACAAGATTCAGACATGGAAATTCATCAAAGCCAGAGTTTTTGGAAAGCTCTGTTAGATCTTCCTGTTTACTGACATTTGATGATGGGGCAAATGCTATTGGGGGTTGAGGTTTTAGCATGGCTATTTTATGTGGTAGTGGTGTCGAATCAACTGTGCTAAGCTATATACATAAAACATTCTGAGAACATCTTTTCTGTATTCTGGTTTTTCCAAAATTAAATATTACCTCCAGTAGTTTCTTAGAGGCAGGAAGAATTTTGTAGTAGATTTGTTACTACCCCGCCCTTGTTAACATTAATTACTAAAAAACTTTGTAATTTTCATACCTTTTCTTATAATTTCCCCTTTATACAGGTATGGAGCAAAAGGAAGCGCTGTAAGAATAGAAGTAGTAGTGTATACAGGCAGAGAAGGAAAAAGTTCCCAGGGTTGTCCGATTGCCAAGTGGGTAAGTTTTTATTTTATAGCAGTAATATATCTATTTGAATGCTTGAATTTTATTTTCTTTAATACATACCTTGTGCTTATAAACTGCTTCTCTTCCAAAGCCTTTTCCCCAAACGTTAGGCTTGATTGAATCATTATCTTTGCTGAAAGTATTAACATATATTCTCTCAGTAGTTCTTAGAACAGTTGTAGGTAGTAGGGTTGCCAGTTCTGGGTTGGAAAATACCTAGAGATTTTGGGGGTGGGGCCTCAGGAGGGTGAGGTTTGGGGAGGGAGTTGAATGGGGTATAATGCCATAGTCCACCTTTCAAAGCTGCCATTTTCTCCAGGTGAACTGAAATCTTGCTGCCTGGGAGAACTCCAGCTACCACCTGGAGGTTGGCAACCCTAGTAGCTAGGCCAGTATTATCCCCATATTTCAGATGGAAGGGGCTGAGCCACTGACTTCATGGTTGGGCTGGAGACTTCCCAGATCATAGTTCTTAACCACCCCAGCTCTCAGTAAATTTATGCCTTGTTCATACGAGCTTTTCAGGCATTTATAATACGAAGTTGCACATATTGCATTTGGTTTTAATGGTCCACTCATGTTCTCACTAACATCCCATTCTGAAGACTTTCTGCATTAGCAAATGAATCCTTAGATGGGGCATATCACAGTCCTAAGTATGTGTATAGAAGTAAGACCCATTGAGGAGAGTTGGACTTACTCCCTATGTTTAAGGTTGCATCCCTAATCTCTGATGTTGTTCTAGCATTTACACAGCTATTTAGGTTTGGGTTGGACATGTGACCAGCGAAAAAAGGTTTGGTCAATTGCATGGTCAGATGTCAATATTTTATAGTAGTGCCATCAGAACAATAAATACCTTTTAATCAAAAGATGCTCGTGCTATTAATAAAATTAAACTAAGTGGTGTTTTGTAAGAATTAATTTTTTAAAAATTGTAACATTATAACTTGTATCAATATCAGGCCACATTTCTATAACTAAGTTCATCTTCGGTCTTCACATGGGGACTGCGCCTTCACGCAGGCCCGCCACCAGCCTGGTTTTTCATAGCTAAGAAATTCTACAGAGTGGACACCCCTCCCCCAGCACCTAGTGCGATGGCTTCCCACCTGAACCGTCACGTGACTAGGGGAGGAATATCCCCCTCTCCCTCAGTTCCTTTTTTGCTGCCACCGTGTCTGGTCGTTCTTCTACAGTGTGCTAAGCAGGTTGGCGATATTTCTAGTAGTTTCATTGGTTTTCTGCAAATTGATCTGAGATAAACTTGTTTGGCTTAGCCCCGTATTTGTTGCTTGCTCCTCTGGCTATGGATTCTTGTTTGTCCCATGTGAAGGGAAAATGTTTTTTCTCGTTCATTCATTCATAAACCTTTAATGGCATATAAATTGTTACAATTAGTACGAACAATGGTCATAAATCTTAAAACCGATAAGATAAAATCATAGCCAGTAACATCAGATATCAGAGGTTATACGTTTTTGGACATTTAGCACTTCTACTAAAAAATAGGTGACATCCACAGTAACCTCTGGAACTGAATCATTCATTAAAAATTGACATTTAACTTTATTAGAAAGGTAAAACTTGGGATGTAACCAGTTTTTTAACCATTTTCTACGAGGTGTTTCATATAGAGGGCAATCACATAAAATATGTTCAATTGTATCCAAGGAATTTGAATTACAGGGGCAAGTCCGTTCATGAATTGGGATTTGATGGAACCTTCCATACAGTATCCTAGATGCTTGCTCCTCTGGCTATGGATTCTTGTTTGTCCCACGTGAAGGGAAAATGTTTTTTCTCGTTTCGGACATCTTTGCCTTGTTTCCCCAAATCTCGGAAATATGGCTTCCAAGGCACTTTTCAAAAAGTGTGCCATGAAGATGACTCACACTGATGAGCATCAACTGTGTCTTCTGTGTTTGGGTGAGACCCACAATGTGCAGATCTGTCCGGGGTGCTTAAAATTTACTCCGAAGGCCAAAGCATACAGGGCTGCCTGACTGAAAGCAGCCCTATGGGAGAATGCCATGGTTGCCCCTGCCCAGGCAGAGCCAAATCACACCCCGTCCAGACCACCATTAGTGCAGTCGGTCCTGACACTTCCAACGGCGACATCAAATATCAAAACTGCATTGATCCGATCTTCAGCTTCCCTAAAGACAGTTCTGAGCTCGGTTCCAGCTTCAGCTCTGAAGGTTCAAACGATGCAACCACAGAAATCGGCGCTCAAATGCAAGGAGAAGCATAAGGCGGAATTGGAACCAGCACCCAAGATACACCCGGAAAAGAGCAAGCATAGAGAGAAATCAGAAAAGAGAAAATCCCCTGAGTTCGAAGTGATCCTGGTCTCCCCGAGGACACATTCTTTGCACTCCAGCTCTCCATTGCACTCCTTTTCTGAGGTGGTTCCAGAGGTCATCTTTAGTGGCGAAGCAGAACTGACCCTGGTTTGCTTGGAACTGACTACCAACCTACTGGACCCTCAATCCTTCAATCCAGTTCTGATCCAGGACTGGGTTGATTTTTGTCGGGTCCAACAGATGGAATGGATGGTGAGTCAATACCAAAATACACTGATCCTTACTGTCTCAGGTACACAGCCTCCCTTCACCCAAGTATCCAAGTATGAGGAGTCGGAACAGGATGTTGAACTAGCACCATCCACCTATGGTTCCGAGAGCTGTTCAGGGACTTTGCCTGATGAGAATATTGGGGACCTCAGCCCTATGTCCCCTAGTGAGGACATTAGACTTCACAAAGAACAGACGTTCTGTATGGCAGAGGCCTTGGAGACAGATATGTATACCTCTCAGGAGAAGCCAAGGGACAAAATTCTAAGCAGGCTTCACTCAGGTACACCTTCGGTAGCAGCCTCCCCAGTTCTCGTAGGCCTCGTTGAGCTAAAGGAGGTGATTTGGAAAAAAAACAAAAAAAACTTCTGCCCCTCAACCACTAAGAAACTGGAAAATCTCTATAGAATTAAGTCAGGAACAGCGGAGTTCCTTTCAATTCACCCTCCCCCATCTTCTATTGTGGCTACGGAGATGCAGCAAAACAGAGAACAGGACAGTACTACTCCCCATCAGACAAAGAGAGCAGACGTCTGGATTCTCTGGGAAGGTGCTTCTATACCGCAGCAGCTCTCAATTTTAAGGTAGCAAACTACCAGACCATTATGGCAGGCTACCAATTATTTTTATGGGAGAAATTAGTGGCCCATTTTCAAAATGTACTGGAAGATACCAGGATACTCATGCATACTATCCAGTCAGAGGCTGTCACGCTCTCTAAGCAGGAGATCTCGACTGGTAAGCACTCAGCAGAGGTGGCTGTCAGGGGCCTCACAGCAGCAGTTATCCTTAGAAGACACACCTGACTACGTACCACAGCCCTGCCGGTTCACACGAGAGCTCAGATGGAGGACCTGCCATTCAAAGGGGAAACCCTGTTTGCCCCCTCAACAACTGAATTCCTCAAAAATAGGACAGAGGAAAGGAAGACTGCGAGAACTTACGATGTGCTCCCCTATGGACTACAGGGAAGGGACATGCCACCCTACCAACAGGGATATGCGACCCCCTTCTATAGAGGCAGCCGTTTTCAACATAGTCAATCACAGTACCAGCAGTATCCTCAACAATGATCCTACCAACAGCAGCAATACCATTCTCCCTACCAGTTCCAACAGATTGGTAAATACAGAGGTGGCTCCAGACCCAAGTCAGCCCCCACCCCAGCATGCTCAGAAAAAGCAACAGTGCCAAACTCAGAGATTCTGACTATGCCATCTAGCACCATTAGAGGGGAAACCTTTTGGGACCAGGTTGGCCTATTTTTACCCCCAGTGGTCACATATATGTTTGAATTTTTGGGTTCTACAAATAATAGCAGAGGGCTACACCTGCTCCTCTCCCAAATCTGCAAGGGAAAATCCCTTCCCAGAGTTGGCCGACCAACCACGAGACCTCCTGGCAAAGGGCGCAGTTGAAAAGGTTGAAGTTCATCACCACTGTAGGGGCTTTTCTTCCAGAGTATTTGTCATTGACAAAAAAGATGGGTGTGTGTGACAGATCTAAGGGAGACTTGAATTTCTCTGTCAGAAATTTGATGGCATTCAGAGGCTTGTGGTAAAAGTTCAAAACAAAATGATGTTACCCGCCCTGAGTCAGCTTGCTGGGGAGGGAGGGCTATAAGTCAAATAAATAAAAAACTAAAACTAAAACAGGAATTTATTTATAACAGAAAGGCAGGATGAGGATTTAGGCAGGTAAACTTGGATTTCAGAAAGATATTAGGATATTCCAATCACAGAGAGTAGTCACTTCACAATAATATATATTTATACAAGAGAGGTTTGGTTCTTTTAGACGGAATGGCTAAGATTCACTTTAGAATCTTTGTTTTCACTGAGAGGCTTGTTTTTGTTTGTCAGTTTGTTGTTTAGATTTTGCTTGAGTTGACTTTAAAACACGCTCCAGTTTCAGTTTCTGGTGTAAGGAACTACACGTCACTCTTCATCAGTTTAACACTTAAACTGGACTGAGATTACTCAGGACTCTAGAGACTAATTCTCCTCAACCTTACTTAGGGATCACTCAATACACCTGAGATGAATTCCCTCTCCCTGGTTTTCGAGAACTCTTTTTCCTCAGAGCTAACTCCCAATGTCAAAACCCAGACGCACTCTGTTCACTCAGAGTTAACATCCTTATTACCCAGTTGCTGATTCTGTATTAATCAAACAACTTAAAATCCTCATGCAGTACACAGCTGCTACTAGCTTCTCAGAGCTCTGCCTGTCCTGATCTCAAGCTAAACTTCCCCTCTCACTGACTGAGAGCTGAATGTAACACTTTCACTAGCCACTCCCAGGACTCCCTTTAGTTGTCAATCAACTGCCTCCAAGGCAAGAACAGCTTCCTGGTTTCTGTTGCCTTCTTCACAGGGGCATAGACCCATCCTTGATTTAAGGGAGTTAAATAACTGTTTGAGGTTTCAGAATTTAGAATGGCCTCCCTTCCTGAAGTTCTGGAATTGCTTTCGGTCAATTCTTGGTTTGCAGTGTTGGATCTTAAAGATGCTTATTTCCATATTTCCATATAGCCGTACACCCTTCATACAGGAAATACCTTAGATTCTGGTATGGAGAGGCAACATACCAATACACGGTTCTACCCATTGGACTTGCAACAACCCTGAGAGTATTTACCAAATTTATGGCTGTAGTAGTAGCGCACCTTAGGACTCTAGGATGCTGTGTTTTTCCATATTTAGATGATTGGTTAATAGTAGCAGACTCTAGGGACACACTCCAGAACCGCGTTGAATTGGTCATTGATGCATGCTCTAACTTGTGCTTGCTTGCAAATTGAGAAAAATCAAAACTCCAGCCATCACAAAAGGTCCAGTTTGTTGGGGCTGTTCTATATTCAGTTAGCGCAAGATCCGTTCTCCCTGAGGATAGAGCTTTAGTCCTTAGGAACATGGTCACTCTTTTAAGCAGTCTAGACAGCAATCTGCCAAAGCTATTCAACGTCTTCTAGGCCAAAGCTATTCAACGTCTTCTAGGCCTTATGGCATCCACTACTGCAGTAGTTGGACTCGCAAGATTGTACATGAGAGACCTTCTAAATTGGTTTATCAGACATTATGACCCGCGGGTAATCCCTCAACACCACCATTTCTCCCTCTGAGGAACGGGCATCTTGATTGGGTGATTTTCGCTGCTTGCCCAGGGAGGGTGGGACTAATTTCTGCTTCCTGTCCCTCTGGCAGGAATCTCCCACTCATCTTCAGTTTCTATTCCTGCCTTAACCGGGGAAGGCTGCTTGGAGAGCTCTCTCCAAGGCTTCTAGATTTAGGATAGAAACTAGTGATTTTTTTCCTCACCTTTCGCTTCTTAAAACCTTCTCAACCCTACCTGTTCTTTAAACTAATCCTTCTCTTTTTCAACTTCTTTGTCCTCCATTCTTTCGTCTGCCTCCCCCCCCCCCCGATCTTCTACTTCTAAACGGGGCAGTCTGGGAGGAAACAACATGGCCGACGAGACAAGTAGTCGGGCAGATGAGCTCCTTTCCAAGGAGGATTTCATTGATGGCGGGCTTACTTGCGAGGAACAGGAGCTCCGCTGCTGAAGACGTGCCTCCTCGCAGCAGCACAATAGCGGAGACGAGGAGAGCGCGTGAAAGAGAAAGCGATCCGACGCACCTGTGTCTTTTGGCACAAAATTACTGCAAGTGGCCAACCGCCCTCCAGCACCTCCCATTTGCCCCCTAGTGGCAATGTGGGAGTAATTACAGGCCCTAATACATCGGCAGAGCTGGAGTCACTGAGCGGTGACTCCTACAGTCTCCAACCTCCCACTGACCGGAGAAGCATCTCCGGACCTTAAAGGCCATAAAGCATTTAGAGTCTATTGGAGCAATAGAGGAGGTGCCCCGGGAGGAATGCCGCACTGGGGTCTATTCGGTGTTCTTCACTGTCCCCAAGAAAAATGGGGATTGAAGGGCGATCTTAGATCTAAAATTTGTAAACTGGTTTGTTCAGTACAAGAAGTTCCGGATGGAGACGCTTTGCTCTATCATAGAAGCACTCTGCCCAGGAGCATACCTCTCATCCATAGACCTCACAGAGGCATGCCTCCATGTGCCCATTCATGTTGCCCACAGAAAGTTTCTCCAGTTTGCCTACCTGGGAGAGCACTTTCAATTCCGTGCCCTCCCCTTCGGATTGGCATCAGCCCCCAGGGTCTTTACCAAGGTCTGGTTACCTTGATAGTGGCACTACGCCAGGAAGGCCTACAACTGCACCCCTACCTGGACGACATTTTAATCTGTGCCCTGTCCAGGGAGTTGGCCCAGGTTCACACACAGGGGGTTACTCATTTTCTACAGAAGCATGGGTACCTCATAAATTGGCAGAAAAGCAGCTTATCGCCACAACACAAGTTGCTACATTTAGGGGTAATCCTAGACACAGTCAACAACTCAGTGACTACCCCCGGAAAAAGTAACTAAACTGTATCTAAATCAGCCAGCAAGGTGGCACGTTTGAGGTCGGCCAGACTGATGACTCTGGCCAAGCTCCAGGGAATAATGATATCCTGCTTAGGTTGCATGCAGTGGGCCAGATTCCACTCCCGCCAACTGCAGTGGCTCCTCCGTCCCTTCCAGAGGCAGATATTTGTGAGGGAGGACCCTCTGATATACCTGTCATTGCAAGTACGCAGGAGTATTCGTTGGTGGATGGTCCTCCCCAACCTAAACAAGGAGCAAGTCTACCTACACGAGGACCCAGTCCAGATCTATATGGATGCGAGCATGGAAGGACAGGGAGTGACCCTGCAGGGACAGCTAGCCCAAGGTCAATGGAACCTAGAGGAGAAGTCTCTACACATCAGTCGGTTAGAGATCAGAGCCATCAGGAGAGCCCTGTCCTTCTTTGGCCCATCATTACAGAACAACCACATGTTGATCAGAACCAACAACACCACAGCAAAGGCCCATATCAACAAGGAGGGGGGCTCATGATCTTCAAACCTGCATCAGAAAGTTCACCCAATTCTGCAGTGGGCAGAGAGACACCTTTGTTCCCTGTGGGCCGAACACATCCAGGGAACCCAGAATGTCCACGCGGACTGGCTGAGCTGACAACGGGTGGAAGAAGGGGAATGGTCCCTTCCCAGGGAAGTCTTCCAGCAAATAGCCAACAGGTTCGGTCCCCCTCCCCCGGTGGGCCTTGTCGCCTCTCCGACGAACCGGCAGCTGGAGCACTTTTACTCCAGGTACCATCACCCAGACGCAGAGCAGATGGACGCCCAGCTGACCCCCTGGCCGAAAGGTCTTCTGTAGGCTTTCCCTCCTCTACCCCTGCTCCCGCAAGGAAAGCGCCACAGTACTCCTGGTAGCTCCGGACTGACCAAGGAGACCGTGGTATTCAACCTTAGTAGAACTGTCCATCAGAGATCTGTGGCGGCTACCTCTACAACCCGACCTACTACCAGGGTCCCATCTACCACCCCAACCCAGGCTGGTTCCAGCTGACTGTGTGGCTATTGAGAGGAGCAGGCTCCTAGAATTGGGCTACTCCCCAGAGGTGGTGGATACCATGCTCCAGTCATGTAGACCAGCAACGCGAAGCATCTACAATACTACCTGGAAGGCCTTCGCTCAGTGGACCAGGAGGAAGCGTCTTGACCCACTTCACCCCTCCACAGCGGACATCCTCGCCTTCCTGCAGGATGGAGTTTCCCAAGATCTCAAAGTGAAAACTCTATGAAGACAAGTCTTGACCATTGTTACGGTGATCCCTCACCTGGACGGGTTTGAGATTTCCAAGCACCGCACATCAAGTCTTTCCTAAAAGGGGTCATGCAACCTAAACCTCTACCGGTCCACCATTTTCCCACCTGGCGGCTCCACGTGGTTCTGCCAGCTCTTACTAAGCCACCGTTCGAACCCCCGAGGGAGGTGTCACTTAAGTTCGTCAGGATGAAGACTCTTTTCTTAGTCACAGTCATGTCGGCACGCAGAATGTCGGAGCTAGGATCTCTCTCCATTAGTGAAGGCTTATGCATCTTCCACGCAGATAAGGTAGTTCTCCGCCCAGACCCTACCTTCATACCAAAAGGGAACTTTTTGTTCCATAGACAACAAGAGATCCACCTCCTATCTTTTTGTAATAACCCTCAACTCAGCAAGGAGAAAGAATGCCATAGACTAGACCTACGGAGAGCCCTGTGCATCTACATCCGGCGCACAGCCCCCATTAGAAAAACTGAGACCATGTTTATCTCCCTTTCGGGCCCAAAGAAGGGAGACAAATGTTCTAGCCCTGCCATCAGCACCATCATAAAGCAATGTATTTCAGAGGCATATCAAGCCAGTGACATTCCATTTCCTGCAGGGATAACAGCCCATTCGGTGAGAAGTGCAGCAATGTCAGCGGCTTTCGCAAGACATGCCTCTGTGGATGAAATTTGCAGGGCGGCCACATGGTCATTGGCCTCCACATTTGTCTGCTACTACAGAATTAATGTGTTCTCTTCCACTGACGCGGCCTTTGGGAGGAGTGCTACAACAGGTGGTAGAAGATTCATAAATCCCACCCGACATTATGGACAGCTCTTGCAGGTCCCAATCAAGATATCTGTTCCTCAGAGGGAGAAGGGTACCCTGGCTACTTACCGTGAGGGTCCTTTCTCCTCTGAGGTATAAGGGCATCTTGCCCTCCTGAAGTAAATCAACGGCAAGATCTTCTACACACACACACCAAAAAAAGTGGGGGAATATATTAATGTTCGGGAAAATTCCCTGGGTTCCCTTATCTGAGCTAACCACTCTGTTATACTTAACACTCTGTTTTTGGTATTCTTTCAGTTGTTGCCACGTTGGCTAGAGTTTTTATTGTCTTGCCAGTAATAGTTTGTTAGCAGGGTTGTGAGTTCCTGTCCTTAGAGACTTGACAAGTCTGGAAACTGAAGATGAGTGGGAGATTCCTGCTAGAGGGACAGGAAGCGGAAATTAGTTCCTGCCTCCCTGGGCAAGCAGCGAGAATCACCCAATCAAGATGCCCTTATACCTCAGAGAAGAAAGGACCCTCATGGTAAGTAGCCAGGGTACCCTTTTCGGTGCCCAGGGCAGTCAGTTAGTCTCTTGACTGGTGGCTCCTTGACATGAACCTTTTTACAGGAGTCTAGTTTGGTAGATGATCCCCACAAAGATTAGTGACTACGGATGCTTCATTCACAGGTTGGGGAGCTCGCATGGGAAGCAGATTGGCCCATGTATTATGGGATGAAAGTTCTACGGTTTGCATATTAATGTGTTAGATCTTCGTGCTGTCAGATTTGCCCTAACTTCCTTTGCAGATATGCTCCAGAACACCAGGGTGTTGATCCAGACAGACAATACTTCAGTAGTATTATGTCAACAAACAAAGGGGGACAGGATCTCTGTCTCTCTGCGGGGAGGCTCAGAGGACCTGGCATGTGGCTCTGTCATACCACGTGCAACTCGGGGCAATACCCATTGATGGAGCGCAGAACACCCTTGCAGACAGCCTCAGTCGTGCCTTTCAAACAAACCACGAATGGTAACTTCAGGCGAAGGATCCCACTGAGTGAAATCTGGAGGTCGGCAACCTGGTCAACAGAAGAGGCATTTGTCAAGCACTATGCACTAGACATGCAAGCAAGGAGAGATGCGGAAGTTGGAAAGGCACTGCTTCAGACATTATTCCAGTAAGATCGCTGCCCACCTCTTTGTTTCGGTCAGCTTGCTACAATCCCCATGTGGAACTGCACTGAAGACCAAAGATGAAAACAGAGTTGCACTTACCTGTAACTGTTGTTTATCGAGGTCTTCTGGGCAGACACACATCCCTCCCTCCTGCCCCCTTGCGAGCTCTCTTACTGTCATTCTTATGTGTTACTGCCCTTTTGAGCTTGTGGCGGTGTTCAGGAACTGATGGAGAGAGGGACGCTCCTCTCCTAGTCACATGATGGTTCGGACGGGAGGCCGTCATGCTGGGGGAGGGGCATCCCCTCTGTAGAATTTTTTAACTATGAAAAACCAGGCTGGTGGCAGGCCTGCGCGCAGGTCCAGTCCCCGTGTGTGTGTGCGCGTGCACACAGAAGACCTCCATGAACAGCAGTTACAGGTAATTGCAACTCTGTTTTATTCCGTGAAGTGTCCGTCTCTTTAGATTTTATTCTGGGACGCCAGGATTATCAACTAGCTTTTGACCCCCATCCTTAGCATCAAGTTCATCATTTGTGTTCCCTTCTCCCTTTTTACTTGAATAATGACTATTGCAGAGGTAGAGGGCAAACAGTCCTGACCGTCTATCCTTGCTTACAAATGATGCCATGGTGAAATTAGGAAGATACTGGTCACCTGCACACATTTTTGGTTTCATGGAATAATTTATGGTGATTTGACTTTGGTCAGCTGACTGGGATGCCAGTCCTACTTGGATTCAAGGCTTTAGTCACGTGGACACCTTATCATGTGGACACCTAATTTTCAGTAACAGTTAAGTACATCATAATGCAGTTCTTTATGTATGGAGTTCCTTTAAACTATTTAAGGAGCCTAATAATTCAAATGAAGAACCAGGTTCCCAGACAGAAACATCCAGTAAGATCAAAGGAAAAGGTCAGTCATGGAGACAAGATGTCTTATACAGTTCTAAAACTACAACTTGGTTTTAGAAATTTCATAACAAAGAAGATCATTGTGTGGTTTTGTATGGATTGTATATAAGAATCATGAGCAACAGAGAATCCAAATAAATGTTGATAAACGCAGCAGATAATGAAAGTCGCTCTGAGCTCAACCTTCAGGTTGTGGAGGGCGGGGTAAAAATGCAATAAAATAAATAAATAGTAAGGCATTTATAGGTTTAGGGGTCTCTCCACCCCCCCCCCCATGAACACTTCTGTGTTAAATTCCCTGGGGGATAGACACTACCTCAATGGATTTTGCCCATTACATTTTCCTGCCTAACCCATTGCACCAGGGTTCCCAGAGGGTTTTACAAAAGATTCTGGAGGATAGAATCTAGGCCTGGATTGATATCAGGAATAATGAGACAAACTGGTAGGAACAAGAATGAAGTTTATATGGACAGAAACACATGACTGATATAAATAGGAACAACTAACCAGTAATTGTGGGGTGTTAGGTTTTATGCAGCATATGCCCAAGGAAAATCTCTCAGGCAGGCTTATAACAAACAATACAACACTACTGCAACATACTTACACACCAGACCCAGCAAGCCCTGCTGGCACAGTGTAACACTTAGGGCTCTCAGTTCCCCAGACAAGGACTTAACCAAAGATCTGGTATTTTCACAGAACTTTTAATTCCCACTTTTTAATTCCCACTTCCACCCTCTAACTCTCAACCTTCCAAGACCGAACTGACCAAGCTTCTCTCTGTCATAATTTAACATTTCCCAACCTACAGCTATTGGCTGGTTCAGAGCACGGCTGTCATTGGCTCTTGAGTTGCTGTAGTCCATTTCTGTGTTCTGCCTGTCACAGCTACCCTTTCAAACAGCACAGAAATCAACCATGTCAGACCTTGCTAAGCACTTCACATTTATGTCCATACAGGAGGCTGAGTTTGAAAACAGGACATAGATTTGTTACTCCGTACTGTTTAATGTCACAGCTGTTGGAATGAGTCACTTGCAGTGTTTTACACTTGTTTGCACATGAACCAATAATCTGATATTTGAAGCTGAAGCTTTCTGAAATAAATGCCACTGGTCTCATTATCTCTTGTGTGCAACTGTGGCACCTTTCATAGAAAAATTAATTACTTGATGAACTTGCCTGCTTTTCTGTTCTGGGCAAGTCAAGGTTTGTTCCATTGGATTCACCATTTTATAAAGTCAATTTATTACGTAAATAAACACACATTAGCTAACAACTATTTGCTTTGAGGCTGTTCTTGCACCTTTGAGGCCAATGAGAAAATCTCTCCCTTACTGACTTTCTCCATTTATTTGAGTAGTATTACTGGAGGTACGCAATCAAGAAAACAGGCAGTTCTTTGCAGCAGAGTTGTCTGTAGGCTGCTCATTTGTCATAGAATACTAGCTCAAGCCATGCCTTAGAGCAAGACAATTGAGTGGTGGTGGTGGGGTTCCAAATATATGCTAGGAGCTGCATTTAAATATTGAAATGGCAAATAGTGACTTTTTAAAGCAAAGAAATTATTAAAGAAGCTCTGTGTATGATTCTCATAAGTGTTGTTTTATTTTAAAAAATTCCTTGAAGAGCATTTTAATTTTGAATATTACCAGTGTGTTTAAAAAAAACAAAAAAACTTTGTACTTTAGCAGGGCATATCTGCAGTTCCCCAACCTGTAAGTTTCTGTGGCTGGCTTTGCTGTGAGCTTTAGGGCTTGCTAACATTGAGTTTTCCCCAGAATAGAGCAATTTGTGTTGTACCTTTACAGATGAAGGAATTGGTGCCAATTGCTACTCTGTGCCTGTTTTTGCTCTTAAACTTAGAATACAGCAGACAGTTTGTTGGCTGGGCCTGGTGGACTTGAGCCCACCACCAGCTCACCTAACAAAAACTGTAGCTTTAGTAAAGGGCTATGACGCAGTGATGGATGCAGTGATGTTCTCGCTCTGAGGGAAGGGCATCTTGCAGACTTGTGGGTTTTTCCATCACATGCCCAGGGAGGCAGGACCAAATTAACATCCTGTCTTCCTGGGTGGGTTCTGCTCAGATAGCCCAGTTTCCATCCTGCCTTAATCAGGGAGAGCAGCATCGTCGAGTGTCTCCGACTTCATTAAGAAACTTTTCTCTAGTGTTATCTGTTTTGACTTCATTACTCCTTGTGTTTTATTTTTACCACCTAATCTCCTCTGTATGCCCTTCCCAGCCCATCTGGGTTCTTCTCTGCCTGACTATCCCCACTTTGTTTTCTCAATCTTACCCCCCACCGCTTCGTTCTACGAGCAAGATGGCGGACGCTAGGAGAGATATGGAGGATGATCTTCTCTCGGAAGAGTACTACAATCTCGCCCTTGTCACCTTGACAGGGCAACCCTCTGCGGTTCCACAAAGGCAGGCGCCAAAGGGCCTAGCGTGCCAAAGAAAGCACTCCCTAACGAGCCGCAAGAAAAAAGAGCCAATACCGCTCCAAGCCACACCTTGGCTGCAGAGCCAAGCCATCGTGCCACGTGCGCAACAATAACAGGCATGGCGGATTTAGACGCACCTCACCACTTGGGCGGTAACATACCTTCTACAGCAAATGGGTCCCTCTCCTGCTCCCTTTCCCAACAGGAAGCCCTAGACTTGATTAACACGACAATGGATAGGCAGTGTCAGATGCTACAAGCCTTCAGGGAGTCGCTTCCAACAGGGAATTACCAGGCCCTCGGCTCCCCCCCCCATACCATCATAGTGTCTAGTGGGGAGGAGAAGTTAATTCTAGCATTGAAAGAGCAGGAACCCCATGGCCCACCAAGGCAGCCATGAAGGCACCTTGCATGGAGCCTGGCACCAACACTCAAGAAGAGTGTTCCTTGATAGCAGTAGAGTCAGAAGACAAAGATAGGGAGGAAGGGGAGTTTGCTTCGGATGAAGAAACACCTGTAATTCTGGAAGAGCAGCAGCCTCGATTATTTTTGGATGAGGATTTTCAGGGTCTTGTAAATAAAGCCTTCATTGCCTTGGATCTAAATGAAGATCCAGACACCGACGCAGAGGCCAAGCCAAAGACAAAAAGGAAGGGTACAAAGGAATTTTTTCCCAGGCCGCAATCTCAAAGCAGTGAAGTTCCCTTCTCAGAGTAGTTTGAAAGGTTTGTGAAGGCAGAACTGGATTAACCTTTTGCAAACAGACAATTCCCAGCTAATGTCAAAAGGTTATACAAAATGGTACTCCAGGCCATGGAACTCTTCCAGCTGCTACTGGTGGATGCCCCAGTGGCAGCAGTCCAGTCTCCCGACCTACCAGCAGAAGATGGGATGGGTTCCATCAGGGATCCCCTAGATAGAAAGACAGAAATACTTTCTAGAAAAGTACACGAAGCCTCATCCCTGGCCATTCAGGCTTCTGCAGCCCCCTCCATAATAGCCAGGGCATCTATAGTGTGGGTTAGGAAAATTATCCAACTATATTCCGGGGAGAACTGTAGAATTGCAGAGGGCCCTAATAGGCTTCAAAAGGCGACTACCTTTATGGCGGACGCTTCTGTGGATGCTATGACATTCGCGGCTGGGGCAGCTTCATCCAACATAGCTGTCAGGAGGGCACTGTGGATTCACCCCTGGCAGGCAAAATTTAAGACCAAAGCCCTTACCTTGTCCTACCCCTTCACAGGGGGAAAGCTGTTTGGGGAGAGACTCGAAAAGATCCTTTTAGAGAACAAGGACAAGAAGGAGGTCTTACCCAAGTCTGCCAGAAAGGAGGGGAGATCCTCCTCATCCTTTCCAGGTTTCAGGTCTTTCCACACCCTTCCATTCTACAAGTAGGATCAAAGGAGGGGGTCCTGGTCCAGTGGCAAGGGCTCCTTTTGCAGAGGCGGAGGCAGACTCTCACATTTCCCACAGGGACAATAACATTTCAGTTCCAACAAGGAAGATAAGTTCCCCAAGCCCTCAAAACAGTGATGCCAGGTCACCAGCGGTGGGAGGGGGAGGTTTCAGGCCTTTCATCACCGATGTGCTCTATCCCACCCGGACGCGTGGGTCTCTCAAATTGTTTCTGTAGGCTTTCTAATAGAGCTTTCAAGCATTCCCCGAGACAAGTTTGTGGCCTCCCCAAGGTCCTAGAAGCCAGAGAAGCATTTTAGAACACTAGCTGCAATAGAGCACCTGGTCCTCATCCAAGCCACAGAACCAGTTCCTCTCAGGAAAACAGGTCAGGGCGTATACTCCATATTCTTTACGGTCCCCAAAAAGAACGGGGACTGGAGGGCGGTTTTGGATTTAAAGCATGGTGAACAGGTTTGTCCAGGCCAAGTTGTTTTGAATGGAAACCCTCCTGCCCATCATGGAGGCGCTCCAGACAGGTTGCTTCATGACAGCCCTAGACCTGAAGGAGGCTTACTTACATATGCCCATACACCCCATGCACCGGAGTTTCCTCGGGTTCACTTATGCAGGTTCACTTTTCAGTTCAGGGTCCTGCCCTTCGGCCTGGCCTTGGCATCACACGTCTTTACTAAGGTCTTGGTGACACTGGTAGCCCTCCTTCGCCAGGAGGGAATAAAAATCTTTCCCTACCTGGACGGCATTCTAATATGTGCCCAGTCCAAGGAGGAGGCCAAGGTACACACAGACAGGGTCATTCAGGTTCTGGAGGAACACGGGTATCTGGTAAACTTAGAAAAGAGCAGAGTGGTTCCATCCCAGAGGATGCAGCACAGGTGTGATAGTAGACACAAGAAGGAACCTACTCGTCTTTCCCCCAGACAAAGTAGCAAGGGTGAGGTTGGTGGTCAAGGCCACAATGAAGGCCAGGAGGGGCAGGATTATAGCACTGGCCAGATTACTAGGCCTAATGGTTTCTTGCATTAGTTCTGTCCCCTGGGCCAGATTCCACAAGAGATCACTACAGAGTCTTCTCCAGCCATACCAGAACCTCATCGTGCAGATGCTGGACAAGTCTGTGACCTTGCCTCCAGCCTGCTGGTCCAGCCTCCTGTGGCAGTCCAGTCAGAAAAATCTCAGCAGAGGGCAAACCTTCCTCATAGAGATCAGGTACAGATTCCAGCTTAGAGGGTTGGGGGCGACTGTAGAGAACCACATAGCCCAAGGCCTGTGGCCCCCAGCGGAGAGGAAGCTCCATATAAACATCTTGGAGCTCAGGGCCATCCGCCTGGCACTCCTCAAATTTCAGCCCCTCATTCAGTCCTGCCATGTCCTCATCTGCACAGACAATGTGTCTGCCAAGGCACATTTAAACAAGCAGGGGGGCTTGAGATCCTCCAAGCTACATCGAGAAGCAAAGGTTCTCCAGCCTGCCAGTCCTGGGTGGACTCCCATCTACTCTCACTGCACATCAAGGGTGTTCTCAATCTCCAAGCATACTGGCTCAGCTGGCAGGTGTTGAACAAAGGTGAGTGGGCACTCAATCGTTCAGTCTTCAATCAGATAGTGGAGAGATTCGGCCTTCCTACAGTGGATCATTTTGCTTCGGGAAGCAATCACCTTCTGCCACCGTTCTTCACCCTCTACTTCCACCAGGAGGCAAAAGCAATGGACTCTCTGCTGAATCCCAGGCCGGAGGGAGTCCTATACGCCTCCCCTCCCGATTATCCCGGGAGTCCTCAGAAAGATCAGAAAGGAGAAGGCAGACATCATTCTAATAGCTCCCCACTGGCCGAGGAGACCGTGGTTCGCAATTCTGAAGGAGCAATCCATACCGCTGCCTTAGGACCTTCTGATCTCTCGCAACCTCCTTCACCAGGGGCCTCTATTCCACCCCGACCATCGATGGCTTCGCTTGACCGTCTGGAAATTGAGAGGCACAGACTCCTAGAATGCGGTTACAGCACAGAGATCGTTGACTCCATGATCGAATCCAGAAGGCCATCCATGAGAAGAATTTATAACACTTCCTGGAAGGCCTTTTGCTGTGGTGCAGAAGAAAGCAAACTGACCCTCTGGCACCAGGTATCACAAAGTTCCTAGAGTTTCTGCAAGACGGAGTGGATCAGGGTCTGAAAGCAACTACTCCTCGCAGACAGGTGGCAGCATTATCGACCGTTCTTCCTTCAGTCAAGGGATTCTCATCCTCAAGGCACCCTCATATTCAGACCTTCCTAAAAGGAGTCATCCAAGTCAAACCCCCAGCCATTCACTGTTTTCCAATGTGGTGACTGAATGTGGTGTTGTCTGCACTTACTAGGCCACCATTTGAACCAATTCAAAAAATTCCGTTAAAGCTTCTGAGGATAAAGGCCATTTTCTTGACTGCAGTCATGTCTGCCCGTCGAGTATTGGAATTGGGGCTCTCTCGGCTCGCAATGGGTTTTGCACCTTCCACAAAGATAAGGTGGTCCTTAGACCAGACCCCATGTTTATTCCTAAAGTGAATTTGTTTTTCCATTGCAAGCAGGAGCTACACCTGCTGTCGTCCTTTTGCCCAGATCCTAAGCATCCCAAGGAAAAGGAGTGGCATAACCTGGACCTGCGTAGGACCCTCAGAGTGTATCTCAAACGCACGGCCCCCATCCGACGATCAGACGCCTTGTTCATTTCCTTCGTTTTATTTCTTCCCTCTAAGGGGAAGAAGATGTCGAGGTTGGCCCTGAGCTACGCAGTAAGGCAGTGCATAGCCAAATTGTACAGAGTAAGCAATGTTCCGGTCCCGACGGGAATCACTGCACACTTGGTCCGCAGTGCGGCCACATTGGCGGCTTTCGAGAAACAAGCATCCTTGGAAGAAATCTGTCGTGCGGCAACCTGGTCCATGGTCTCCACATTCATAAAGCACTACAAGATCGACACGATGGCATCAGCCGACGCAGCCTTCGGAAGAAGGGTGTTGCAGCACGTCTTGGAGGAATCTTAAGACCCATCCACTTGATCTAGCTCTCGGAGATCCCACAAGTCTGCAAGATGCCTTTCCCTCAGAGCGAGAACAGAGCCTTTCATTACTGTGAGGGCTCCTTCTGCTCTGAGGTCAGAAGGGCATCTTGCCCGCCCAGAAGAAGGAAGATGAACATCTCAAGACTACTGCAACTTCTCAAGTGTCTTTAGGGCGGCCTAGACCAGTGGGATCAGTCAGTTCCGTCAGCTAGAAATACAAGATTCTCACTATGTCCGCCATCTTCTCCACTTTATACTCATGTCCTGAGAGTTTTAATGTTATACTGTCACATGTTGTTGCAAGTTCTCCACTTCTCTGATGCCTTTGTTATCTTTGTAGTTGTTTTTTCTGGTTCTTACAAATCTCCTTAGCTCAATGAGTTGGCAAACTGGGCTATCTGGGCAGAAATCGCCCAGGAAGACAGGAGGTTAAGTTTGGTCCTGCATTCCTGGGCATGTGATGGGAAAACCCACAAGTCTGCAAGATGTCCTTCTGACTTCAGAGCAGAAGGAGCCCTGATGGTAAGTAATCAAGGCTCCGTTTGTTGCTTCTACCTGCCAGACTGCAATAACAATGGAGAGGGGAAGATCTTTCTGGGTAGGAAAGATCTGGCCACTATGGTACATGCCCTGGTAACATCTAGATCGGTGGTGGAAAGTGCCAACAAGTTGCAGCTGATTTATAGCCACCCTGTCGGGTTTTCAAGAGAAGAGACAAACATAGGTGGTTTGCCATTGCCTGCCTCTGCGTAGGAATACTGGACTTCTTGGTGGTTTCCCATCCAAGTACTAACAGGGCTGATCCTGCTTAGCTTCGGAGATCTGATGAGATCAGGCTAGCCTGAGCTATCTGGATCAGGGCAACATCTACATGGGGCTGCCCTTGCAGAATGTTTGGAAACTTCGGTTGGTACAAAACGCTGCTGCCAAGATGTTGACTGGAGCTGATCATAAGCACCATATCAATCCAGTCTTGGCCCATCTACTCTAGTTCCCAATTTCTGAGCCCAATTCAAGGTACCAGTGATCACCTTTAAAACATACATAGTTTGGGACCAGCGTATTTGAAGGACTGCCTACTCCCATACAAATCTACCCAACTGCTATGGTCATCTTTTGAGGCCCTGCATTGGGTGTCCCTGCCTTCTGAGATTAGGTGGGTGCATCCCAGGAATGTACTTGCTTGCTTATTGCACCAAAACTACAGAACTATCTCCCCAGGATATTAGTCCTGTCACTGTTTTTTGTCTGCGGATGAAGATTTTTTTGTTTGTGTTGTCTGGCACTCTCTCAATGATCCCTCCTTCCTGCCCAGTGTTTTAATTACTGTTTGTCTGTGCTTTTAAATATGTATTCTAGTTTTGGGTTAATCGTTTTTAATGATGTGTTTTTTATAAACCTTGTTTTAATTGTTAGCTGCCTTGGGGACCCCAACAGAGCAGAAAGGCAGGATGCAAATTTTGTAAATAAAATTCTACAAGATTGCCCATGGGCTGTTCAGGGCGCTTCCTCTCTAGCCTTTCAGATTTGACAATTCTGGTTGCTAATCATTAAGGCAGACAAGGGTGTGGCCTCACTGACCCCAAAACAGAGCCTCCCCCCCCCAGTTCATTCAAGTTGTTGCCCAGATGGGTTTATAGCTTTCATTCCTTGTGTCAAGTGTTCTGTGATGCATGTGTGTGTGAGAGAATCATGGTTTACTCAAATTGTTTTTTAAATATTCCTGATGATGTTATTGCTACAAATGGGAATTCTTCACGTGTGTTGAATGAGGTTGGTTATTAGGACTTTGGTCCTTGATGGCATGCTGAACTCCCAATATATTCATGATCAGTACACCAGAACGTGGAGTATGGCTGAGGAATGGAAGAGTGATACCGTCTGCCCAAGTAGCTCCCTTCCTTTCTCCACTGGGGCTGCTGGTTGCTTGTTTAAAGAGATGAAGGGCAAGGAAGTGGAATGAGTAGGGCTTATTTATTGAGCTTTTTAGACTAGCTTCTTGGAATGCTAGCTAATGGATGTGGGATGTGAGAGACAACAGGTTGTGGCACATTGACCTGAAGGGGCACACTCTCCTTTCACAGCTATTGTCCAGCTTGAAACACAGTCAGGAGGCCGCTTAAAGATCTGAAGGGGTACATCCTCTCTCCTTTCTCTACCATGCTTGCCTAGAGTAGTGCTCCAAGGTGATATTTTTTTAGATCAGGTATTGGGGTTAGAGATGTGAGAATGATTGCCAATAAATTTTAATAAAAGCTTCTGTCTCAATATTTTTAACCTACTTCAGTGATATTGTCTCATCACATGGTAGTTCTCAAAGTAAGAGGGTAATGAGAAATATAGAAACCTATATCATATAGGTAACAATGGGAGTTTGGAAATTACTGTTTTGCAGCCTCACAGACTGGAATGCAGCAGAACAAAAAATTCTGTTTGGAGAAGAGTTGCTTCTCTTCCTTTGTAGCTTAATGAAGATGATCTTAACATTAATTTAATTAATTATGCACAGGCATAATTATCGTGTATGTTGGAAAATAGCTTCGATTATTGAGCAAAGCGGAGAGGTAACCCTCCCAAGTCTGTGTATGATTATCTAAAACATGATCTTGTTCTTCTTTCCTGTGGCTTTGAGCCTGTTACTATAGTTATATCTGAAGTTTGTCATGCACAGTTTAATATTGTAAATAATCAAAAGACAGGTTTCTGTTGCTGAAGTAAGGCCCTTGTTCTGCAAAGCAGGGATGTCCTGTCTGCATTCTAAATCAGACATATTAAACATTGTTTATTTGATTTTATTTGATTTTTAGGCCGCCCTCCCCAACCAGGTCAGGCTCAGGGCAACTTTCAGACCTTTAAAACAGTTCCAACAATCCATAAAATTAACAATTAACAATCTCAATATGCTTAATAAAAACCAGGCGCTCCTACATTATAGCAGCAGTAGACTCAGAATTCCATAAGAACAATAACAATAACCGATAATAAATGGTTGGGGCTACAGTGGCCAGTTAATGGGGCCCACTGCTATACTCATAAGTACTTTGGAGGAAGCTGCTTTATACTGTCATGCTACAGTATTTCCAACAGCAAACTGAACAAAATTTGAACAAAATGCCACTTTGTTTGGTGATGGAGAAAAACAGGTTATGTTCTTTGAAAATACAGCTTCTGGTAACAAAGTTAAATGCACGACAACACGAACCCCTCATTCCTCTGGTGATGACATTTGGTAGCATCCCTTCATCCATTGTTACTAATCATTGTTTCTGCCTCTTAGTTGCTCATTATGTTAGTGGGAGCAAAACACAGTAAGCTGTGTAAGCCTCTGCTTTGCAGTCTTTCCTGGAGTTGGACTCTTACCTAACAGTGTTAGAAGCTTATGGACTTGCTTGCAAGTCTGTTATATGGTAGAGAGCATCTCATCCTTCACTTAATGTGCTGATCCTTTAGTAGTGCAAGGTGATTCTTGCTTTTTAAAATATGTTAACCCATGTGTGTTCATAGTTTAGTTAGTTTTTGGCTTATTTTGAAGGGACCATCAACATCAAGTAACCTTTATTTACAGAGAACTTATTCCTTATTCCAGAGCTCCTGCCAAGGGTTGAGAGTTGCTTCAACAAACTATAAGAGATATTTCAAGTAAGTAGAACTCAAGGAGCTAAACTGCTATAGGAAGTATGGTTGCTTTTAAAAGCGTGCGTTAAACATCGGGTTATGTGATTTTTTTGAGGGGGAGGGGTAAGAGAACCACTGTTAACTTCAGTAATTTAACAAATAGTGTTTTCCATATATAATTAATACAGTTTATGGAATTAAATAGTTCTGGCTTATTAGACTGTATAACCACTCTGACATAGCTGTTCCTGATTATATGTTGTCATGAGAGAACTGCACAGCAGGAAGGCATGTCAAGTCAGGAATATTCCATTCCCTAATCAATACTATGCAAGAGTCTTTGGTGGGTAAGAGAGGTGGCACTGAAATAATCTCTGAGTGGAACCCAAGAAACAGTACATTCTCTTATTTGTAAAGCTTGAAACTCCATTGGAAATGCAGGTAACCTAAGAATCAAACTAGACATTATGGCAGCCATGGGTACAATTCGTAACCGCCAATGCTATTTTACAGGAGAATTCAGCCATTTAAAAATCGCTGCAAGGGTTCGGTGGCACCATGTTAACTTATCCCCACCCCCACCCCATGCCTCAGGATTGATGGCAAGTACAAAAAACATGATGGCAAGTACGGTGGAATATACACAAAACCCTTGGGTGATTTTGGGGGCTCTGCTTTTTTTTTTCCTTGAAGGTTTTAAAAGCTACTTACGTATTACTGCAATACTGCATGTCATCTTGCTCTGTTTTGCAATCCCTTTAGCTTTCTATATCCGTGCAATAAACCTCCAAAATTTCAATTAACCTAGATCTCTGTGGCATTCAAGTAAATGTATTTACTTGTATAAAGCCTTGGTATAAGAGTGAAGACTTGATGTATAAACAACAGTGAAATGATGCTTAGAAACACTATGCTCTACTGCATATTCCTACATCACAATATTATGGTATGTCTGTCCAGATTCCTCCCCCAATGTTTTCTTTGGAACCAGTGATAACAGAAGGATCTTCGTATTGAGTACATCTAATACATGCTCTCTTTAGAAAGCCAAGGGTGATGCAACTGTGCAGAAATAGCATACAGTGAAGTCCTGTCTGTACACATGACATTAGAAGGATGAGCCAGTGTGCACAAGGAAAGAGAGAACATACTGGCTTGCCTTCCTCTCCCAACCAAATGCAACGACTCAGCCTCCCTCCTACAGGCATTCACCCAAAAGGGGGAGCAATATCTGTTTTAATCCTCAGCCTTCATGAGCAGAAATAGTGTTTTTGCAATGTTCCTAACTACAGGGATAAATCTTAAGCTCATATCACTTGTACAAACACAATCATGATGTCCAGGCTTGGGTGAAAGTGCATAGGAGAGGCAGAATCTGCATGCTCTCTCCCGTTCCTACACTACATACAGTTGCTTTGCCCTACATATAATCACCCGTCCAGGATTACAGTCTTCCCTGGATTGGACCACATCAGATCATTTGTGGATGTGAAGTTCCATGTATGCATGTAGGTTAAGAACTCCCTTCATGTGAAAAGGAATCATTATGTCAGGCAGAAGTGCTGCTATCTATCTGACACACTAACTTTCCACATGCAGATACTGTATATACCCATGTATAAGCCGACCCGCGTATAAGCCGAAGTGCCTAATTTCTCCCCAAAAATGGGGAAAAATTAGGCACCCGCGTATAAGCCGAGGGTCGGCTTATAACCCCTCCCCCCCCGCAGGCTTACCTGACAGGGTTCTCCAGCGGTGAGGGTCCGGTGGCGGCGCGGCCTGGGGGGGCCTGGGCAGCCTTCCTGCGGCTGCAGGAGGCTGCCCCAGGCCGCTCCCGGCGGGAGGAAGCGGCGGCGAGGCCCAGGGGGACCCGGAGCAGCCTTCCTGCGGCTGCAGGAGGCTGCCCAAGGCCCCTCCCGGCCGGGAAAAATGGCGGCGGGGGCCGGGGGGACCCGGGGCAGCCTTCCTGCGGCTGCAGGAGGCTGCCCAAGGCCCCTCCCGGCCGGGAAAAATGGCGGCGGGGGCCGGGACAGCCTTCCTGCGGCTGCAGGAGGCTGCCCAAGGCCCCTCCCGGCGGCAGGAAGTGGCACGGGCTGGCGGCGGCGGTAAGTTTCCCCCCTCCCTCCTCCCTCCCTCCCCCCGTATTGACCCGCGTATAAGCCGAGGCCGGCTTTTTCAGCCCATTTTTGGGGCTGAAAAACTCGGCTTATACGCGAGTATATACGGTAGTTTTTTAACTGTAGGGAATCCTACAGATATCTATGTCTAGCCTTGCAGTCTGTGATGGTGTGTGTGTGTGTTAATTGCCGTGTGTTAATGTCCTTCAAAATGTCCTATCCTTAACAGCCTTGTTCAGATCTTGCAAAGTGAGGGCCCTGGCTTCCTTTATAGAGTCACTCCATCTCTTGTTGGGTCTTCCTCTTTTATTGCTGCCTTCAGCTTTTCCTAGCATGATTGTCTTTTCCAGTGACTCTTGTGTTCTCATAATGTGACCAAAGTACGACAGCTTCAGTTTAGTCATTTTAGCTTCTAGGGTCAGTTCAGGCTTGATTTGATGTATAACCCACTGATTTGTTTTTTTGGCCATCCATGGTATCCGTAACACTCTCCTCCAACACCATATTTCAAAGGAATCTACTTTCTTCATTGCCCAGCTTTCACACCCATACTTAGTATCAGGGAATACTATGGAAGTGGTGGTGTAGTCCAGGTTTAACTGGATCTAAGGACCGATCTAGGCATTATGGCAGCCATCGGTCCAACCTGTGGCCACTAATGCTATTTTAGAGGAAATAAATACATTTTAAAATTGCTGTAAGAGAGGCAGAGCGGCATGGAGGTGGCGACGAGCCCCTGGGCTGGCCAGAACTGCGGCTGCATCTGAAAAAAAATCACAGAGAGGGATGAGAGGCTACCTCGCCCCTGCCTTCCCCGAAGGCTCTCTCTTGGTGAGGGCAGGTGTGAGCCTCGACAATGCCAACAGTTAGAGTGGAGAGGGAAAGTCTGGCGCTCTCCTTCAGAGGTGGTCGCTCCCCTGAGCCCCCCACCAGAGAGGGCAGCTGGAGGAGCCATAGCGCCAAGAACCCCGCCTGGGAGTTGGAGCGAAAACCATGCACAGTCCCCGCAGAGAGGGGAGTTGGAGCGAGAAAAACGCAAAGTCCAGACCCCCGGCACAGACCGGCAGCAGACCGGCACAGACCTCACCTACAGTACTGTGTTCAGTTTTGGGCACTGCAATTTAAGAAAGATGTAGACAAGCTGGAACATGTCCAGAGGAGGGCAACAAAGATGGTGAGGGGTCTGGAGACCAAGTCCTATGAGGAAATGTTGAAGGAGCTGGGTATGTTTAGCCTGAAGAGGAGAAGACTGCGAGGGAATATGATAACCATCTTCAAGTACTTGAAGGGCTGTCATATAGAAGATGGTGCCGAGTAGTTTTCTGTTTCCCCAGAGGGTCGGACCAGAACCAACGTGTTGAAATTAAATCAAAAGAGTTTCGATCTAGACATTAGGAAGAATTTTCTAACAGTTAGAGCAGTTCCTCAGTGGAACAGGCTTCCTCGGGAGGTGGTAAGCTCTCTTTCCCTGGAGGTTTTTAAGAAGAGGCTAGATGGCCATCTGTCAGCAATGCTGATTCTATAACTTTAGGCAGATCATGAGAGGGAGGGCATCTTGGCTATCTTCTGGGCATGGAGTATGGGTCACTGGGGGTGTGGGGGGAGGTAGTTGTGAATTTCCTGCATTGTGCAGGGGGGTTGGACTAGATGACCCTTTTTGGCGGCAAAAGTGGGCGTTCCCGGGCAGAAAGTGCCTTAGGAGGCCTCCCAGCTGGCGGAACACCCCTGGGAATGCCCCCATGGCCGCCCCTGGCCTCTTAGGCGCTAGTGCGGCTCTTGCACTGGCGCAGCCGCGCCATCCCCCTCCACCACTGCAGTAACTTGTCTTACACTGGCGGCAAGGCTGTTTGTGCCGTCGCGAGGCCCCTCGGGCCTCCTAAGCACTTTTGCCACCCAAGCTCAGGAATGGGCTGTTAGATGTTTTTCAAGATCTCCTCCTTCACTTAATTTCAAATTAAACAGTCTTTCATTAAGAGTGTTTCTTTCATATAACTCTCTCAAGCCCGACCATAGTTCCTTGGCAGTTTTAAAATCTCTTATGTGATATAAATCACTGTCATTTACATATGAAGAAATCTCTGCTCTTGCCTTTCTGTCCCGTTTTTCCCATTGAGCTTTCTGATCTTCTTCTGTAGGTGGAGACTCTTCAACTGTCTCCCAGAGATCCTTTTTCACTAGCTCATTTTCCATCCTGAATTTCCACAAAGCATAGTTGCTTGATGTGAGGACTGGAACAGCAGGCTCTAAGACTTTTACAGCTTTCATATACGTGGCCATTTTTATTCAAAAATTATTCACTCCACTTTGGCTGGGCCCAGGACCCTCTTGTAGGGGGTGGGGGGAAATGGAAATTAATCCAGTCCCTCATGTGGGGCAATATCCCAGCACTCACTTGTTGCAGGATATACCACCTGTGTAAATCAGCAGATTTAGAAACAGCCAAAAGCTATGTGGAGGAATATTAACAGCACACGTATTTAGAATAAAGAAAACTGTATTTAATAAAAGATTATAAACTTCTGTAAATAAACAACATTCTCCTTAAGAGGTTTGTACTACTTTTGTCATATTAACTGAAGCATTGTTACTTCTTCATAGCGTTTGAGGCAGAGCGCTAACACAGAGTTATACTTAGAGTGAGACTTCTGACTGAATCAGTTCCATGAGTGGTGATCAGGTCACAGTCTAGGACGGTGGACGAAGGACAGTGTCCTGTTTATGGGGACCCCATTTGGTCTTTTTTCTCATGAAACAGTGGTTACCTCAGATGCATCAAAGGTGGGTCGGGGAGCTCACTGTGATGGGGCATGGGTTCAGGGTATGTGGTTACCATCAGAAAGAGGGTGTCACATTAATCTTCTCGAGCTCAGAACTATTAAAAATGCCCTTATAACTTCGTTTACAGATACTTTGCAGGGAAGGGTAGTGCTGGTCCAGACAATACTGCTGCTATGTATTATCTCAACAAGCGGAGGCACGGGCTCCTGCTGATTGTCTCTGGAGGCTGTGGACATACGGGAATGGGCATTAGAGAACAAGGTAGCCTTGCAGGCTATTCATATTGCTGGTTGCACCAATGTGGAGGCAGACCCTCTGAGCAGGGTAATGCTGACGAACCATGAATGGGTATTGCAAGTCTGATTTGGGCACCCAATTTTTATGGAGTGAGGGTTCTCTCAAGTGGATTTGTTTGCAGCTTGGCAAAATGCCAAGGCCCAGCAGTTTTACTCCATTGCAGGAATGGAGCTGGGTTTGCTGGGAGATGTGTTCCGAATCAGATGGACAGAGCGCTTTTTTATGCTTTTCCGCACATTCCTTTGATAGGCAGGGTAGTGGCAAAGATATTGCAGGACGATGCTTACTTTATCCTTGTTGCCCCATTTTGGCCTTGTCCAACGCTGATTCATTTGGCAGAGGGAACATACTTACGCCTGCCAGAGGACCTAAACCTAATTGTTGTGGGGTCATTGTGGCATTACAATCTAACTCATCTACACTTGATGGGCCAGCCCAGGGGTTCAGTTTCTTTTCAGAAGTGACAGATACTATAGCTCAGGCTAGGAAGCCAGCTACTAGGTGTTTGTATAATCATCAATGGAGTTGGTTTTCAGAATGGTCAGCTTCAAGGGGTTGGTCCCCTTTGACGGCTTCACTGCAGAATGTACTTGAATACTTGCTGGTATTACATCAGCAGAGTTTAGCTTTCTCATCAGTCAGGGTTCATTTAGCGGCAATTTCCACATTTCATCCCCCTATCCAGGAACAATCAGGTTTTTTGCATTCACTAACCAAGAGATTTCTTGAGTTCTTATTTGGATGCGCTTCTTGCGCTTCCCTACACCTTAAAGTCGTGCCACAACGGTCTTTATCTTTAGTGTTGACTCCGCTAACGTCTAGGGGATGTGAACCATTAACTATGGTTTCATTAGCACAGTTGTCCAGGAATATTCCCTGCGAGAGTAGTTTGAAGAACCAGTTTACAGTTCCTACCAAAGGTAGTATCTAAGTTTCACCTGGCTCAGGATATTGTGTTGCCTGTTTTTTTCTCAGCCCTTCGTCCGAGGCTGAAAGAAAGATACATAGTTTGGATGTTAGGAGGGTGTTATTGTTTTATTTTAAAAGGACAAGAGAGTTCAGGAAAGACAATGCTTTATTTATTACTTATTCTGGTCCATGCAAGGGGAAGAGAGTTTCCTCACAGACATTGTCTCACTGGATTGTGTCCACAATAAAGAAGTATTATGCTGAGGCGGGTGTGAGTTGTCCATTGGGTATATGTGCTCACTCCACAAGGGCACAAGCTCCTTCCACAACTTTTCTAGGTGGAGTCCCAATCCTGGACATTTGCAGAGCTGCAACGTGGTTTCGGCTGATACCTTTGTGAAACATTACGCCTTGAATCTAGATGCAAGAAAGGAGGTATCAGTAGGGAAGGTGGTTCTGCAAGCTGTGTTTCATGAAGGTCAGTCATAGAGCTTTTCCCACCGTCTGGTGAACAGCTTGCTAGAATCCCAATGTAGGACTGCACAGAAGACCGATGATGAAAACTTACCTGTAACTGATGTTCATCAAGTGTCTTCTGTGCAGGCACACATCCCTCTCTCCTGCCCTGCTACAAGCTCTATGCTTTATGTTGAGAAGGGTTTGCAGTGGCTTAGGCGGAACTGAGGGTTGGGGCACTGGTCCATTGGTCCATGTGACTCTTGGAGTGGGAAACGGTTGCAACGGACCCAAAGGAGGGTTTAGCGCTCCCAAGAGTTCAAAAGTTAGTAGAAACTGTCTGAGGCAGGCTGCACATGCACAGTCCCAATGTGTGCCTGCATAGAAGACACTTGATGAACATAAGTTACAGGTAAGTGCAACCCTGTTTTTTAAAGACATAGTAACTAGAATCCTTTAACTCGCCACCTAGTGGCAGTTGCTTCCCTTGTAGGAAAAAATATACTTAAATTTGAGGTTACTGAGCTTTTGTTCAATTGCTTGAAAGAAGGAAGCGAAGAATTACTACTGTATTCTTAATCTTTTGTGGCCAAGGTAGACCATGATTTCTTTGTCAACTTGTGAGTTGAATATATTTCTACACAACAATACAGAAGATATATATTTATGAATAAACTAACCTACATTCATATGTACAAATTAGGACAGTACTGATTTTTGATAGGGGTTAATTCAGAAGTGTAAGAGCCCCATGGCGCAGAGTTGTAAGCTGTAGTACTGCAGTCCAAGCTCTGCTCACGACCTGAGTTCGATCGTGACGGAAGTTGGTTTCAGGTAGCCAGCTCAAGGTTGACTCAGCCTTCCATCCTTCCGAGGTTGGTAAAATGAGTACCCAGCTTGCTGGGGGTAAAGGGAAGATGACTGGGGAAGGCACTGACAAACCACCCCGTAGAAACAAAGTCTGCCTAGAAAATGTCGGGATGTGACGTCACCCCATGGGTCAGGAATGACCCGGTGCTTGCACAGGGGACGTTTACCTTTTTTTAAATTTAGAAGTAACGACTTATGTTTGCATTGGTGACACAATGCACAGGAAACGTATGAATGATGTTTATTGGGAATGTTCCATTTTTTTCTCCATAAGGAGAAGAAATAAGGAGTATCATGTTTGTGAATTCAGTTGCTATCATTGTATTGTAATGACTATAAAAGTTAATAAATTCAGGTTTTGGTTGTTAGTACACTGCTAGAATCAACTGAAGTATGCCTCACTTAAACTGAATATCAACAGTCCAGAGCTCTTAGCTCTGAAACATTACCTGATGACAGAAAGCAGTCCTATATGTCTCTTCAGTTACACAGAGGAAGAAAAAGTTCAAGATTCCTGGGTAAGGGGGGAACTAAATGTTACAAGGAATACAGGCTGTTGCCCCAAAACATACATGTGTTTCCCTGTGTTCAAGTAGCATTACATAGTTCCTTTCCCCACCTCTGCTCTATATCATTGGATGGAAGAATGCATAGTATAATAATATCCAACATGAGTTTTATGGAGTGGGAGAGGACCTTTACATGAGGCTGCCACTTTGGAACATGGCTCCATGTTTCTTGCTAAGTGAGATCTGCCAAAGTGTATTTTGTACAGCTAACAGTGGAGGCAAAGCCAGTGAAACTACTTCAGCCGCATTCATGCAATAAAATTTGAGAATTTATGGGGCAGTGAGGGTGATAGGGCGGCTGTAGACAAGACAACTGACAAATCCCTGGGCTGCCTTCACTTCCTGAATGACAAGTGTATTATATTGTGGCGGGTGTCTAAGGCATACACAAGGAAGTAAACTCCAGCAATATTTAACTTTAGGGGAATATAAGGGTGGTTAAGAGGAAATACAAACCCCACCTATGCCTATCTTTCACTTTGCTCTGGACTGTACTTCTGAAGTTTAGAAATATTTTGTAGTTCACAAAGGAGAGCTTTGTACCAAGCAGCTAAGCAAGAGAGAATCTGGTTATGTGGCTTGAGAAATGGAAGGCAGAGAAATTGCACAATCTTTTCTTACCTCGTAAAAGGAAAAGCTGCACAACGCATGGCAGATTACACAGCTGCTTTTTTCTGCTCTTTGTGTGTGCGCCATCAAGTCACAGCTGACTTCTGGCTACCCTGTAGGGTTTTCAAGGCAAGAGACGTTCAGAGGTGGTTTGCCATTGCCTGCCTCCATGTGGGCTAAGAGAGTTCTGAGGGAACTGTGACTGGCCCAGAAAATTACAAGGGGTGTGAGAAAGAAACACCACAGCATAACTTTACTAAAAGCTGAAGAATATGCGGAGTAGATTCTTGCAGAAGATTAAACACATACTTTAATCATTTTTTCCCCACTTTTCTCCAATTAAATTTGAGCCCGCTATCTGGGCAAGGTTAAATTTCCATACATTTGTATTACCTCTCGTCACCATTACCTCTTGTCACTTTCGGAGGTCCCGAAGGCAATGCATTGGGGGTGGGGGTAGAGTGCAAGGCTGACTCCTTCCATGATGTCACCTCGGGATTAGATCTCTTGTGATATATTTAACAGTTAATAGCCACCTTGGGAGGCCCCTGTTTGGTCAGAACCCCCAGTTCCAGGAATGGGAAGGAGATTGACCATGGTTTTTCTCCCACACTTGGTGTGACGGACAGGTCCAGTTCGGCCTCTCTCTGCGAGCAGCCAGTAAGAGTTGTCGGGATGCTGGGAGGAGGGCCGGCAGAGCTTTAGTTCAGTTAGGGGTGAGTTGGGCTAGAGAAGGGAGAGGGAGAAGTGCAGCCTGATGCTGGCTGAGGTGAAGGCAACTTGTGGCAAATAGGCTTGGAAGCATGAATAGTTCAAAAGCATGAATAAGAACATGGCTGAGTGTCTTCACGAATCACTCCAATGTTGTTGGTAGCCTGCAGTAAAAGTTATCTCCTTGATTATGGTTAACCCAGCAGACTGAATGAGTGTGGAGTGAGGGAGAGACTCACAAACAAACCTGTTAGATCTTGGTGTGTGTATATAGATAGAGTGTCACACACAAGGAAATGAATAAATGGTAGCATGTGATTGAAGCAGCATTTGAGTCCCAGTCTCAGCAGCTCTGTGAAGTACCTGAGTGAGGGGCGGTTGATAAAAGGTACTGGGCTGCCCTGTCTGGGGGTGTCTCTGTGAATGAGACAGGGAACCTCCGGTGTGAAAGGGTCAGGGCTCTCTATATAATGAAAAAGAGAGCCGAGTGGCAAACTGTGACCTACCTATATCCCTGAACCTGTGTGACAGAGGTCGTGGTAGTGTTTGTGAGTAGAGAGTCACACTTGGTTTTGGGGCAGCATAACCAGTCTTGGGGCAGCAGTTTGCCCTGTGGGGGAAGCAGTCCGCTTTGGCCCTAAGATAGCTTATGCTTATGATTTAACAAACTATCAGTGCATTCCTAAGGAGAGTTACTCCAGTCTAAGCCTATTCATTTCAATGGGCTTAGACGGGAGTAACTCTCCTTAGGAATGCACTACAAAGATACCAGGTGTTAGACCACTCTGCCACCTTTTCCCATTGTAGTAACATGCAAAAAAATAGTAGTCTTAACTCATAGCACCACTAGTTTAAAATTTGCACTCACTAATTACAGCAACAAGTAAAATTTAGTGTTAGTTGGTTAATCCAGAAATTAAGCTGATTGTATATATGCAGGGCTGCAAGGTTTGTTTAGTAGAAACATCCCCCTCATCCTTATCAGAAATTCAGTGCAGTTTACAAATGCAACAGCAGATTACAAGGAAGATAAAATGGTAATTCAGTAATAACACCACTATAAGCATCACATTCAAGCAGAAAGTCCACTAGAACCCTGTGAAGTCTAGACATTTACTGTCCTCCAAGAAAAGCTCTTTGACAGGACAGCTTTGCATGCCCTGTGAAATACAGAAAGTGAAGGGCCCTTCTGCACTTCTTCAGGCAGGACATTTCACAGCACTGGTACTACCACTGAGAATATCCCTTTCTGGGCTGGAGCTCAGCAAACAAAACTCATGGGGGTATATATAGCAAGGAAGAGGTCATCTGAGGAGTGCAATTGGCATGTGGGAGTACGTTGGAAGATGTGGTCTGAAAAGTATGAGGGTTCCTGCCTGTGATGGGCTTTAAAGGTAGGAACCAACATCAGTAGCATCTGGACAGGAAGCTAACTTACCAACAAGATGTAACTGAAAGAAAGAGCTCAGCAACAGTGCTGACCAGTTCTTCACGAACAAAGCTGGGTCCAGGAGCTTCCCTAGATTCCCCTTGATCATACAAAGAGAGCTTAATGCCATCTAAAGTTGATAAATCAGTCTCAGTTAGAATTTCAGTTTGTTCACCCTCAAACATCTGACCACAGCCTCAAGACACTGGTCCAGAATGGTCCATGTGGGTTCCAGAGCCTTAGATAAAGAAATGCAGAACTGGGTATTTTCTTTATATTTATGAAAATAAATGTAAGCAAACGCCAAAGCTGCAGATTATTTTACCCAGTGGTTTCACCTTAATATTAAAAATGAATAGGAGATTAAATGTATCCTTGTGGAACTCCACGTTAGATCCCAGCTTGTTGACTTTGACTCCTATCTATAAGGAAAGAATGAGACTACTGGAGTGCTGTCCTCTCATACCTATCATGGATTCCAACCATTCTAGTAAAATATGATCCACTGTGCCAAATATCACTGCTGAGCTAGCAAAATGCAGAGAAGCATTGCCCCTATTCAGTATCCAGCACAGCTACTAGAGTTGTTTCTGTCCCAAGCCAAATCTGATGCTAGATTGAAATCAGTCAAAGGCAGAGGTGGTATCCAAATATGCCTGAAGTTGTTCTGTCACCACCATTCAGTCACCTTACTCTAAAAAGGGAGGTTGGTCAGTGGTGGGTAATGGTACACATCCCTCTTGTCTGGAGCTGAGTTCTTCAGCATGGGCCTCCTTCAGCTCCTTCAGCCTGCTTCAGCTGTTAAGTGAACCTCCCTTGAACCAGGGACACATTAATAGTCTTTGCCAGAGGGCTCTCACCTGTTCACTGCATTATTTAATCAGCCATGATGGGAAGCAGTCCAAGGCATAGGCCATGATTAACAAACAAGCAGTCTGTCAACATCAGTCTGATAAACCACCAAAAACTATTAATAGAACTCTGAGTGGATATCACCAGCACTCATATACAGAGAGACTTTATCAGCAAAGAATCCTGTAAAATCATCACAGTCAATATCAAAATCCGATTCTTGAAGGGTGCTTTGCCCAGATGAATGACCCTAGGCAGCATTGCTGGACATTTCAGCTGATGCAGTGGTGGCAAAAAAGAACCTCTTCTTCACCCCCATCACTTCCACTTCACAGGCTTGCAAATAGGCTCTTTAGCATGTTTTGACTAATGTGGCATGAGTTTAATCCACAGTGCATTCTAGTTAAAATGAAAAATGGTTAGCTGTACAGTAGGCATTCAATTGTCCTTCTGTCTACTAAGGTACATGTAATGAGTGGTGAGTCAGTCTCAGTTGCCCCAGCAGCTTCTGGGGCATCTAGAAATTACAGTGATCTAACTTGGAGTGTTGCTGTTGAAGGGTTGGTTCCAATCCAACATTTCTGAGAGCACAAAGACTTCCCATGGAGCACAATCTTCTTGAGTCCCCCTTTTTGTGGCAGCCCAGAATCCGCCCCCATCTTGTTTTTGAGGGAGAGGCTATCCCAAGAATAGAATTTCAGGGGGCATGTTGAGCTGTTGTGAGAGGGGCAAAGCCAAGAAAGTTGTGTTCTGTAGGCAGATGTTCTTGCACCATGAAAATTCTCTGCTGGATCCAACCTCGAAAATAGTATGGTATTAAGGATATTAAAAGTTTAAGCTTTATTTCTGTTTTTTGTCTAGTACTTTCAAATATTGGCTTTAAGGTTTGTAAATGGGGGGCGTTGTGTTTGGATGAGTTCCTTGTTGAATTTGGAGATGGATGACACTTTTTACTGATGAATATCCAGCAGTTGGGTCATATGCAGAGATTTATCAGCTGAAGCTACTGCCTTGTGATGATGCCGTGGGGGAAAGATCGTAAATTTCTGTTTCATGTAGCTATTAAAGCTTCTGCCAGGGACCAGAAGATGGAATCCCTGTGCCACCAATAAAAATCAGTGAGATTTTTAGACAGTGAGACCTGTCTTGTATACGATACTTTTTAATTTTGGTGTCTCAGTTTTAAATTACCTTCAGCTTGTACTCTTCTTGTAAGGTTGAACCTGTTTGTCCACCTAAGCATACTCTGTTGGATTCTGAAAGTTTTTGTGGCAATTTTGTGGCAAGTACGTCCAACTTGTACTGCAAGGAGGGGAGATATCTCAAAGGCAAATACGCTACACAGTGACGGCTTTGCATTAGGATCCTATGTTACTGTTAAAGTCATCTGGATCACTGGTTGAGGCTGCAGGACCTGACGGGTCTTTCTTTGCAATCCATCTATTAAAACCGCTACTGAAGCAGCTGGGGCTTTCTTTTGGCCTTCTTATGTCTCGTCTGCTTTATTTCATCTGTATGTGTGACATAATATGCTTGCAAGCCCAGTACTTTATGATTTGCAGCTTCCTAAGAATCTGGCTTGCATTTGGTTTGATTTGTGTGTTCTCCCATTATCAGTCTTAAATGATTTAGCTGAGTTTTATTCAGATAGGACAGATGCACACATTACCCTTTCAATAATGCTTGACCATGGTTATCTTTGGTGAAGAGGTACAGAATCTATTTCTGTTAGGCTGCTGTGTGGATACCTGAGCATTAACTACTTTTTCTGTTTTGTCTTTCATTGTCTTCAGTGTTCATTTGACAGCTTGTGAGATACTACCAGCCAATTTTTACTATTCTGTACATCTCCTTTTTTAGACTAATTGGCCAAAATACACAAGGCACAGTCTTTTCTTGCAGAACAGACTTTCTTAATGTATGCATGCACTGCATCAATCTGTTATAAGGAACAGGAGATCAGTACAGACTTTCCTTACCGCCAGCCAGCCTGCATGCCCCAGTTCAGGAGCCCCCAACCATTTTGAGCCTGTGGGCACCTTTGGAATCCTGACACAGGTTGGAGGGCGCAACCACAAAATGGCTGCCACTGGAGGTGGAGCCAGTAATGAAATGACTGCCACAGAAGGCAGAGCCAACCAATAAATGCTAGGGAGGGAGTTTATGCATAACTCTAATAGTAACTCTTCAACGTTTCAGGCAGTAGCTCTGCTTAATAAATACTTTTCAAAATGAATGTATTATTTAAAAATAATTTTCATGCATATACCCCGCTTACCTTCAGTCACAGTGAAGATTTTTGTGCCTGTGGTGGCAGCTGCTGCCAAAACATTTCTTTTAAAAAATCGTACAGTCAATCAGCTCTCCAGTGGCTCTGCTGGGCAAAAGGCCCACTGGCCATACCCATTTTCTAAAAGCCTTTGGTGGGCACCAGGAAAGGTGTGGTAGGCTCCATGGCACTGACAGGGACCATGCTTGGAGCCCCTCTCTAGCTGGTTGGGAAACATGACCTTGCAGAGGGTTGGGATATCATTGCCACATGCAGACCTCCTGTTTGCTGCAGTAGGCCTACACTGATAGTATGTGTGCACATCTGGTGTGCACATCAGAAATGAAATTTTGTTCTAGCTGTCTGTGTGTATAAACACAGCACCCATGCAGGGAACTACTGTACTCTTCATGAGGATATCATTTTCAGTATTTGAAAATCAACATTTTAATGTAGTTAGGAAATTATGTTGTAATTGATGACTGCACAATTTATTACACAAGTGGCCCTCATTATTTGAATGGAATGTTGTAATAGAAAAGGTGGAATAGTGTTTACTGTGTTCCTTGAAGAAGTCTCGGAGAAATTGGTACTGAAACCAATCATATAAAACCACAATTTTAGAAACCACAAATGTTGTCTGCAAATCGCATTCAATCTCAGATGCTCACAGTCTTGGCAGATTCTGGATATTTAACAAGGAAGCTATGATGGTGATGGACACTGCAGTAGCAAATAATGTAGTAAGTAAGCAGTAAATTGGTGTTAGTACAATTACTGTCATAGAAGGAATCCGGCACAGGAGCTGGCTTTTTGTGAATAGTTGTCATCAGAACCTTAAATCCTTTCTGTTCAGTCTGAAGACAACTAAATTTGCTTTTGCAGGTTATAAGAAGAAGCAGTGAAGAGGAAAAGCTGTTATGCTTGGTCCGACAGCGTGCAGGACATCACTGTCAAACAGCAGTCATTGTGATCCTTATTTTGGCTTGGGAAGGGATCCCCCACCTTCTGGCTGACACCCTGTACAAAGAATTGACGCAGAGTCTCAGAAAATACGGCTGTCCAACAAGTCGTCGATGCGCACTCAACGAAGAGTAAGCGAACCCTGTAACATTGATACTGTGACGCACGAAAGTCTTATTATCAAATCCAATTATCTTTCTGAATCTGATTACCCTTTTTAGATTTTGGATTAGTCATAATATATACCGTTTGGGGGGAAAATACAAAGGACCTGTCATTTTGCGATGGTGTTCCTTCTGTATGGTAGGATTGAGCAAACACTATGAAGTGTGTGTGGGAGGACAGCATGAGCTTCCTGCTCTGCATTTCCACAGCTGGCAAAGCAGGGACTATATAAAGGCAGGAGCATTAACCTTCATCTTTTAAGGGGTTGCCCTTGGCCAGGCCCACAGCTTGCCATGCTTCTTTTGATGCCATCTAGGGATCATAACCAACCCTTCTTAAATCAAAGCATGGGATCTGTCTCCATGTCTTAGGCTGTTCTCAGATGTCACAGCAAATGGACATTAAGCTGGCATGTGCACAACCATAGCTTTTTGCCATGTGCACCTTGCTCTTCACTCCTCTCTCCTAGCATGGGACATTGGTTTAAAACAAACTCTGGTTACTAACATCATATGATTGTAGGCTTAGCATCCTGGCTTGGAGAAGGGGGGAATTAACTGTGATTAACCTTCATACCTATCTTCATACCTTTGTGGTATCCAGGGTATGTTTTAAACTAGGGTGAAGAGGGACATGGGAAGGATGTGCAAGCATGGTGATAAGCCAGGTCCATGTACAACCCCATTCTTAAATTGGTCGTGCTGGTAAAACTGTTGGTGAACAGTTTTCTGAATATTCCTTTCATACTTATACCAGGCATGCATTTATAGAATCTTGCTGTTCAGCTAGCTGATGGCTGCTCCTTATTTTTCCATAGTCGTACATGTGCCTGTCAAGGTCTTGATCCAGAGACGTGTGGAGCATCTTTCTCTTTTGGCTGTTCGTGGAGTATGTATTATAATGGCTGTAAGTTTGCCAGAAGCAAAGTCCCTAGGAAATTCAGACTCCTCACAGATGATCCCAAGCAGGTAAGTGTCTCCCCCTCCACTCACATACTCTTTTGTCCTTCCATAGAGTTTCTACTGTTACTTTCAATGGCTAATAGCAGAGACAGTGTACCATCATCTTACCACTCTTCCAGTACACTTCATTAAACATTCAAGACAACTTGGTGTCTAATGCAATGCCATTGTCCCCCCATACACCTATCACTTCTACATGGATTTCTATATGTAGATTCAGCACTAAGAGAGCTCTAATAATAACCAAGCCTCTTGTATGTTGTCAACTTATAGCATGCTTTCCTGAATTTTTTTTCATTCAATTGTGCAGTTTTTCACACATCATCCTCAACTGCCTCAAATACCTCATAGTTCTTCTGCATCTGTTGGATGGGTACCAGCAATCTGTAAGTGGAAGGCACTGATGGCTGTAGATATCCTCCCCAATAGTTCTATCCAACCCTAAGTTGATTCATGGGGTTGTAGGACCCATATGGACTAATAGCCACATGGGTTAGGGGACTGCAGTGATGGAGGGTAGGGTAGTGGAAACCACCCTCCTGCCTCTTCTGCAATCTGAGCTGCACTGAAGAAGGGAGAGAGGATGATTTTACCCTCATTCTCTTGTTCAGCACAGCCCCCTGACCATGGCTGTCCATTCGCATGGATCCCCTAACCACAAAAATCAGCCTTCTCAGGGTCAGAAAAGATTGCAGTGAGAAGAGGAAAAAGATCTCTTTCCACCCATGGGCGCAGTGTCCTGCCCCTTACCACTCTGCTCAGCATAGTCTGACGCCTTCCTCCAGCTTAAGTAACTTTTCTGCCAGTGGAAGAGCCTCAAGTTGGAGGAAGGCGCCACGTTTTGCTGAGCAGAGTCATAGCAGACAGGTCATCGTATGCCCTCTGCCCACTCAAAAATTCATCATTCACCTTCTGCTTACCTTCAAGGTGTTTAATATAAACATAGTACCGATGTTATAGATGAAAATGTCCCTGGGGGAAAAATCACTTCTTGGAGCTGTCTTTCTCTTCTTGTACCTTCGTTTTAGCTAAATGTTGATTATTGATCATTTTGCAGATGACATAAAACTAGGATGTATAGCAATGCAAATACAGAAGAAGATAGATTCAAAGTACAGACAGATATGGATCATGTGAGGAATTGGATGGAGTGAGATGAGGTTAAATGTAAAGATAAAACCTTTTAGGTAAGAATAGCATGTAGTATAGTTTCAAAGATAGAGAGATCAATTATCTCGAAAAGAGTCAACAAAAAATACTGGGCTGTTGCTCTTTTTGTTTTTGTATGTGGGTGAGTTTATGGTATGGTATGCTCATGCAAAATCCATACAATATCCCCCAAAGCAGTGTAATCAGAATTACTGTGTTATGCATACATACTCTGGATTCCTCATGCACACAGAGGTGTCATTGGAGAATGGTCTAGAGTTACATATGAATAGGCTTTTACTCACAAGGTAGCTAATACTTGGCAGTGTTTGGCCCTGCCTACCTTTAGGTGCTCTTGGGGCTCAGTCCTGTCTTTCCTTTTCTCCTGGTAACTGAAGGGCACCCTCGCTTGGGGCCATTCTTGGGTCCCCGTGCTGCACACCCTGGCCCATTGTGACACAATTGCACTGAACATTCCATACCAGACTTTGGCTTTCATGTTAAGGCAGAAACTGGGGAGAAAGGAACCTGCCACATCTCACTAACCACCACCTGTCATTCCTTTATACTTCCGTGTCTTCCTGGGATTAGCCACTCCAGTCTTATTTTGTGATTTTTTTTAAACATAAGGAGGGAACCCCCAAGAACTACCCTTTCATGAAAGGTTGTATTATTTATTCCGTTTAATTTTTTAGTATAGTTATTGAGACGGGGATGTTTTCCTGTACTCAGAGCTTATTGGATTGCCTGAATTCAGATCCTTGCATTTCTAAAGCCACCAGTGGCCTCAAATCTGTTAACAACAGATATTAATACAGGTAGACTATCCCTTCTCCGGACAACCCATATCTGGACTGATCTGAAAACCAGACCCTTTGAGCTGACGTGCAGGCAGATCCGTGCTGCCTTTCAATGTTTCCTCTCACCTAAAAAAATAAAATACAGGGTACACTACATCATAGGTGGAGACTGAAAGCCTGCCAGTGTTAGTTAGTTTGTTGTTGTTCCTGTTTGACAGTTGATACAGGTATTCTGGTGAGATAGTTACACCTTTGCTTTCTGATGGTTCAATGCACACAAAGTTATTAAAAATATTGTTTAAAATTACACTCACTTTATGTGTATAAAGTGTATATAAAACATAAATGAATTTGGGTCCCATCCACAACATATCTCATTATTTATATTGAAAATATTCCAATATACGTAAAGATCCGAAATACGGACCACTTCTGGTCACAAGCTGTCCGGATAAGGGATACCCAACCTGTATGTGCATTTAATGTTTTAGCTTAGCTAGTACAAAACAGGGTGATAAATCTTTATTAACCCCCATCGAAATGAATTTTCTTCATCAAATATAAAAGCTTAATTTAAAACAAAACCTTTTTTAGTCTTTGGGGTTTTTGTTGTTGTTAAACAGACCAGATTGCGGGCCAGGACGTCCCTAGCTCGAATGTTGCACTGATCAAGAACTCAGTGATCGGCCTTAGCAAATGTATCATTTCTCTGCTTTAGCCCCCTTGCTCTCATCTCCAGTATGGAGATTATGGTAATGCTGATTTACCTTATGGGGCAGTTGTAATGGTTACTGAAATAATGTGTGGGAAGCACTTAGAATTCTTTTGAAAATGCTACATCAACTCTACTCCTATTAAATAACTAAGATGGTTGTAATGATAAGTATTATATAGTGGGTTCCCAAATATGATATTCTGTATATAGAACAAATATGTGTCCATCTTTTTTTGCCACCAGGATGCCTCTTCAAACATCTCTGGTAGCCATTGGACTCAAATGAAACATGGGCAAAAGAGAGGGAAGCTGGGCTTGCAAGTCCTTTGCGAATTCCTTTTTGTACTAAGTGATTGATTCGTTGACTTTTCCATTTGCTGCTCAAAGTATGTCATGGTTTACTATCATAGCTTTAAGAGTGCCTATAGGCTAGTCTTTCAAGCCGCAGGCAGTTGAAAAAATACCATACCAGGGCTGTGTTCATGTTGCGCTCATAATTTTACTGACTTGCCTCACAAACTATAAAATGTATGATGTTCATTCTCTTTCTCTTTGTCCAGGAAGAAAATCTGGAAAATAATTTGCAAACTTTAGCTACTGATGTGGCTCCACTGTATCAGAGACTTGCCCCTGATGCTTTCCAGAACCAGGTAGGTTTCAGAAAATAACAAAATTTAGACACACAGTGTCCCTGTACTCATAATTTTAAATACTGCTGATACAGAAAATTCACACAGCCCTGAAGGTATGAACTAACAAAAATATCAGTGTATCTATTGACAAGTTGGTCGTATAGCAGAATGGTCAATTCCTGTTTAAAATGTTAATCACGGTAGTCCAAAAAGACTTTTACAATAGATAAAATTACATCATGAAGCAATTTGCCAATTTTGCAGCTGTACTGCATCTCTGAACTATTATCGGGTTTTTATGTCCATTTGCTTTTATATACTCACTTTTGCGAGTCCTCAGCCTTCAGTAAGGGTCAGAATTCATAGATACATAAACAGCAGTAGTATACCAGTATCTTTCATAAAGCGTTCATGCAACCGTTTATTAGCCTCCTTCAGATGTCACAAGCTGACTGCAATTTAGTTGTAACTAGAATGAACCTGAAATCCTAGACTATCACACCGCTCCTCTCCCCCCCCTTGCACCATTTACAGTGCTGAACTTGAACCTGTAAGTTCTCAGTCTAACTGCAATTTGTTTGTGGCATTCAACTTCAGACTCTGTTGTTGTGTTAATGATGTCTGAAAGCAGACATCGTAGGGTGAGTTTAAGTGATCGCCAAAGAGTGGCTGTAACCATGTAGGGTGCTGAGTAACTTCAGCTATGCAACAAGCCAAACACTGCTGTGCTCCTGCAGCTGTGGAAATCTGCAAAAGCAGAGAGCAGGCTGTTAATGCCTGTTGGAGAGTGAGGTTTTTTGTGTGTTTACTGAAGGTACTTCATTGAGCATGCTTGCACTGCTAAGTGCTAAGATATGGGACTCTCAGTCATCACGTGCTAGTAGCTGATTCCAAGAAGGCGTTTCACAGGCTTAGATAAAATGTTAGTTAAAATACAATCCTGAATGTAGTTATAGCTTTCTAAGCCCATGGCGCTTGAATTTTGCTGAGGATTGTATAGTTAGCGTGTTACAACTCTCAGATTTCTGCTTCTAGGTTTTCTACTTGCTAACCATACTAAGTTGTCCGCTGCAACATTCTAGGCTCCTAGCGCATATTGGTTGAATGGTTATAATTGATTCTAACTGCTTGCTTGTATATTGTCTTGTGCGCTTGTGTGTTATGTGCCATCGAGTTGCTTCCAACTTATGGTGACCCTATGAATTAAAATATTGTCTTAAGTTCTTAAAAGTTAATTTTATTTTCAGATTCATTGTCCAGCGGATGAGTCATAAACGTTTGTTAACAACCATTACAAGAAAATGTATAGATTTATTTGCTTGGAATGAAAAAGAGCCCTGAAACTGATGGTTGTGTGATGTTCTCTCATATCACCTTACAATAAAATCTGATTATCTTGCGCTTAGGTGGAAAACGAGCACCTGGGACCTGACTGTCGGCTTGGGTCCAAGGATGGTCGTCCATTCTCTGGTGTCACAGCTTGCATAGATTTCTGTGCCCATGCCCATAAGGATACACACAACATGCACAATGGAAGCACTGTGGTATGTAATGTTTCTGGATCCTGTTCCCAAAGTGCTTAATTATTTCACTTGGAGCCTTCCTGTGGCTTTCTTGTTTTATGGGATTTCTCATGGGATTTCCTTCATCTCTGAACCTTTAGCTCTCTACTTTTTTGCATTGCAAAGTTCAGTAAAGGAACCTCACTTACACAGTATGGAATTGCAATAAAGCTTTCTTGGTTTGTTAGAGTTTATTGATGTAAATATTGCTTAACCAGAGCTGTAATTCTTTGGTTTTTTCAGTGCTATGCCTCATTCAGTGAAAATCACTTGCAAGGGGCCCTTCCAGTTGACAAGATTAAAGCTCATGTTTTTTTAGCTTGAGAGAAGTCTGGATCCAGAGTGTGTGTATGTGTGGTTTTTCTAGAAACTGGTTTGGTACAAGAGCTTTTTAAAGGGTATCTGTGCACATGTGCTGTCCCTCCCCCATGTCTTTTGGATCCTGGCATGGATCTGCCACAGTAAAAATCCACCTTTTGTTTTTTTTATCCTAGAGGATCAGAGGTTTGGCTGCACAAGGTAAGACTACGAGAGTCCGTATGAGACTCTGGTTGTAGTCAAGGGAAGCTTTCAACATGTGAAGGTTCTCCACTGCAGGGCTCAGAGCTGCACTTACTGAAATGATTTTTTTCATATCTGTTTTTTTTTAAGTATAGAAGACCTGTCCTATGTTGACTCCAGAAATTCAAGCATTTGGGTCTAATGAATTTGAGAAATAACAGTGGGAAGCAAATAGTGCAAGTCTGTTTCTTAATTTTCTGAGTATCTCTCAGTACCAATGCGCTTGTTTTCTCTCATTGGTTTATCTTGAACTGTACATTGGAACTGGTCATAGGAAAAGCAGAATGTATTTTTCTGCTTTACAGGGGGAGGAGAGAAGAAAATGAAAATTCAGACAGCCCCATAACCACATCAATTTGAAGGCCTCATGCCAAACCAAGGGGACATAACTCCAAACCTCATTTCAAATCTAGCACCACCTAGTTCCTCTTGACCAGAGACTCCTTCCCTTGAATCTGCACTGTGGAACCTCAGGAAGCTGTGCTGTCTTCCTTCTGCCTTTGGACCACCCAGAAAGAGAGGGAATGGCATTGCATGGCCATCTTTAACACAGTCGTCAAAGTCTGCTTTTCTTCTTTGTGACCTCTGTCTACTTCCACAGTTAGGTTGCGCACCGATGGGCAGCTCCACTGGAACCTTTTAGAGCTTTACTTCAGGACAGAGCTGATGCTCTTTTCCCTTGGGCAGAACAGCAAAGTCTCCCAACACTTCCTCCAAGGAGCAAGCGCCTTCCCACTCAATTTCCTTCTGACCAGAGTGGGTCAGCTACAGACCGTCTCAGCAAGCTTTGTTTTGATCTGTCCTCTTACAAGTGCAGTCTTACACAGAGTTACTCCAGTCTGAGCCTGTTAAAAGTAACTCTGCATAGGATTGCACTGCCAGTTAGAGCGGCTTCTTGACCCCCCCTTTTGTCATTGTTGTAGCTAGTAGGGCAAGATTACTGTCTTATTTCGTTTGACTGTTGCAGACAGCATTGTAGAAATGGATTTATGGACAGAAGTTCAGCATTGCCAGATTTGATTAACTATTATGAAGGTAGCAGCTGTGAGAGAATGTTCATAAAGAAAATGAACTAGAGCGAGTAGGTCTGTCTAGGCTTTATTGTGGCATCGCAACTGTGATAAATTCTTAGTGGGGTGGGGAAGTGAGCCCTATCATTATAGGCATTGTGCAGTGTTGGAAAACTCAAAGTAGATTTAAGCATCAGCATTTCATTGCTAACATCAGTACATTATTGTATAATGAAGCTGCAAGTAAATGTGTTGGGAGGCATGACTGTATGGAAAGCAAATTATTTATATAACATTATGGTGGAGAAAACAATAGGATAGAATACTACTAGGAAATGGTGGACAAAATGCAAGGTGATAGACTCTCTGATTTCCAGGAATGCTCAAATATAACATCATCTAAATTAAGGCTAAAATGTAGTCAAGTTAGGCTTAGATCACATTTCGAAGAATTTGTGACAGGAGATAACAGGTTTATTTGGAAATTATATGGCTGGTTTTTGGAGTTGGGTATTATGGAAGCCCATTTGCACCAGATTAAATGGGAGGGGAGATCTTACAACAGAACACTCTCAGTTTGACATCCTGTTCCCTCCAAACTGATGTCTCTTTCCCTAAAGGAAACTTCCTGCAAAGGACTATTTTAGTGGCTATATAAAGTTTAGTCGATAAGAAAATAGGAAGAGGTAGATGTGAATAACAAGAGTTTAATCTAAAAAAATAAACGTATTTTCCCCAACTGGAAAAGTATGTGGGAACAGATTCGGAACCGATTTCCTTTTTCATGAGCTTCCTTGTATACTTTATCATTTCTCTAATATGGAAAAATTGAACAAGGAAAGTGCCAAAGTATGAAATTAGCCTCTTATAAGGCCCCAAAGGGCCAGAAAGAATAATTAAAGTCTTGACGCAAGTCTTGCAAAGGGTAGGAAAGTGTGAGCCAAGATTTTCTCTCAAATTCTTAAATACAATCCCAGGGGAAGAATGTAATCTAAATTTATGACCTGAGATAAAGGAAGTTGTTGAAAGATTATTAGATGATATTGACATACATAGGAACAATGGTCTTTGTTTGCCATCTCTGTGATCTTGTTGAGTTGAGAGTTTCTTATGCATCTAGTTTGATTTGTACTGCAGAGTCCTTATGGGATTCTATATGGGTCAAGCAGATTTGCTGCCATAGCTCAAACTAATGGAGGGTTCGAATGGAATTACTCTATTTATGTGAAAGGTCTAGATTTTTTTTCTTGTATGTGTCATCAGGAAGAAGAGGGGACCATCTCATATTTACATACAAGTTACAGTGATGTATTGTAATAAAACACCTTTTGTATATAACTTGTTTTAGCAGGATCATTTTACATTCAGTGTTGTCTTCTTTCAGCTAAATATAGGCACTGAATTCATAGTATGTGGAGGGCACATTTTAGTTCCCTTTCCTTCACGTTAGCTGAGACTCCAAAGAATTAGAACTTTGATTCCTTTAATAAGCTTAGTAATGCCTGTGGCTATCCTAGTGGATCATCATTATTATTCACTACTTAATTCAAACTAGAATATTTTAATAACTGTGTGTTGTTCCAATCTCACTTTAATATTAGGCAGTTGAATGTCTTAAAATTTGGGCCATGTTGCATAAATCAAAACAGGTAAATCAGTATATAAAATTGAGGTAAATTTTGTACAGAAATGCCTGTATTTGAAACATATGCTTGTTTAGGCTAAATTATTCTCCAAGCTGAAGCAGGGCATGCTTTGGAGGGGGGGGCGTGGCTTTTCCTATCTTACTGAAAGTATAAAAGGGAAAATCATGTCTAGTTCTGAACTGGGCCATAGAGTACGGATGAAAAAAACACATAATGGGGACAGACAGAGAATTTTTCTACAAGCCTGGTGGAAAGCCCCAGGTTTGCAGAAATATATGAAAAGTAGAAAAATACATTTGCAGTTTTAAAAAAATCCAAATCATAGAAGCAATGTCTGCTTCTTTAAGAAAAGCATGCTAGTGAGATGTCTTGAGACTATGTTGGGAGATCTTGATGGCCATTTTGGAAGTTACTAGGCAACCCGCAAAATATAAATTATAGGAGTGACGTATGGTAAAGTAGGAGGGGAGGAGCAAAATATGTAAAAACGGAAAGCTGAAGTTGCGGGAAAGGAACCGAAGAAGGTGGCAGGGGAGCAGAGGTTGTGAGGAGAAGAAGCAGACAAATGAAGAAGGGCATGTGAGAAGAAAAGGACAGAAACTGTAAGCAATGCTAGGGAGAAAAGATTAAAAGAAAGAGGGAGAGGGAAAATGAGATCCCTACCACGTCCTTACCGACTTGCACTATGAACCTGTTTTTACTTCGTTTGCTTCTGTAAAACCTAACTCGGAGTTGATGGTACCATTTGTTTTTTGTTAGGTTTGTACTTTAACAAAAGAAGATAACCGTACAGTGGGAATGATACCAAATGATGAACAGCTGCATGTGTTACCCCTTTACAAAATTTCACAAACGGATGAATTTGGCAGAGAGGAGGGACTGGAAGCCAAGATAAAAGCTGGAGCAATACAGGTGCTCACTGCTTTTCCCCGAGAAGTTAGAATGTTAGCTGAGCCACGTAGAGCAACAAAGAAGAAGAAATCAGAAGCAAAGAAGGTGCCTGTTGAAAAGCAAACATCAGCAGAAAAGAAGCATCCCACGCCTGTAAAGGGGAAAAGTGGAGTGCTGCAAAATATGACTAAAACGTCACAGAGTTTAGGTATGTAAAACATACTGAGTTTAAAAATTTTCCTGTTGTTGTTAGAAATCTGCCAGTTAGTGGGTGGTGCTGACTCTAGAATTTGGAACTGACAATAAAGTTCCTTGTAGGATTTGGCATCAGTATATTTAATAGTACCCAAGTGGAGCTGAATGCAGTATGAGGAGGGACAGTGTCTTGGCTGTAAAGATCTGAAAATTGCTGTATGCTTGCACTAAAAGGCAGAATGGCAGTCCTATTGATTTCTTCCAGTTCTTTTAAAATCCGGGACAGAGTACTAGTAGGGGCGCAGAAGTGGCTAGGAATGGTAAACTTCCACTTATGTTGAAAGGATATAGGCTTGTGCCTGTGAAATATTTGTTGCAGTTTTCATACCACTCAGAAATAGTTCCCACATGATTATTTCAATGATGCTGTTCTCAAACTTGATTAGCAAATTATTACTGTTGACAGTATATGGTGTCTTGGAGTCGTCTTTGTTCTCCTTGTCCTTTGTAACCTCACCCTCCCCAAACCCGCAACCTTCTCAGTTGTATTTTGGACTGCTGATGCCTTTCCATGATTCGTTCACCTTCTTTCTGTACCACTGCAACCTCTTCTTTCTTGTCTTTCCTTCCTGGTCTGTCTACCATCTTCAGTTCATTTTCCTCAGCTACTTTTTCTCTGCTGCTGATGCTTTCCTTCTTGCCATGTGCTTCATAATAATTCAGAGGTTCCACTTCTGACTTCCTTCTCAGGCCCTTGACTGTGGGCAACTTCACATGTAGTTTCTTTTTTCATAGACATCACCTGTTTCCAGGCAGAAGCCTCTTTTCCTGTACATGTAGGGGCAAAATGCTGTTGTGTGCAAACTTGCGTGAATGTCTGCTTTGCTGCAGCTATGCTTCTCCCTTACAGCCCATTTTCATCCAGCAGTCTGTTACCTCCTCTTAAACAAGATCCCCCATTTTTAGTTCCTGATCTCTCCCTTTAATTTAGTCTTCCACGTTAGATGCACCATTTGTCGCCCAGGCAGGGGCATGGTCTCTTCTGTGTTCTCTACCGTCATGTGTCTGATGCATCATTAGTACTAAGGCTTGGATAAAATCCAAATCTGCCTTTGCAACAGAAGAAGGGCACTTCTGTTTGTGTGTTTGTAGGGGGGATTTCATCCTTCCTGCTATGGCTGCCCATGCTACCTCCTTTGCCATTCCTTAGGGTTCTTCTGTTTGGCAGGGAGGCACAGGGCCAGGGGGTGGGGGCTGGATCAGGAAAGGGGAGAGAAGTTCATCCAAGTTACATGGCTGGAGCACTGCTTATGGATCACTAGATCAAAATCATAAGTATTTATTTAAAACAGCTTTATCCTGCCTTTCTTCCTGATCAGGGTCTCCAAGGCAGGGCACATAAAAACATTAAAACATTTGAACAATTAAAAACATTTAAAATTATAGAATAATTCAATATAAATATATAAACAAACACCAAAACCAGAGAGGAGGGCCAATAAGTATTACTGGAGATATGTCAAATGAAACAAAAAAAGTAGTAGTAGCGGATATTAATTGAGCTTTGATTGTTGTACTTTAATATAATCAGTCCAGAAATTAGGAAAGTGCTCTATCATTCTGTATGTGTCTGATTATGGACCTTAATTTAGGATAGTGCTTTTATTACTTGTTCATTAAACACGGCAGGATAGTTCTTGGCCAGGGATGGACAATGAAGACCCCATGAGTGCATGTATGTGGACCTTGAGATACTTCCGTACAACCTGCAAGCCTTATTAGAATTCTGAGAAACCTAACTTTCTTTTCATGACAACAACATTTTTTGGCTCTCATAGCAAAAGAGGTGGTTTTAAAATGTAATCGGAAAAATGCCACAAGGTTGTAAAAAACAACATTCAGGAGAAGTTGAAATTGTAATTCTCATAATGCAGTTTTTATGAACAGTTTATGGGAAAATTAAACCTTTGAAACATTTTTGTGTTTTCCCCTTAGGGAGCAAAACTAATACATTGCAACCTGGAACAAAAATGGAAACTGGTGATCACCTTTCTACCATAAAACATAATTCAGACACTGCTAAAAATTGCTCTGTGTTAAAAGAATATGCTTCTTCCTCCTCTTTAAAGCTGGATAGCTTACATTCTTGTTCCCCATTAACTCAAAAACCTGGTGGTTTAATGCCAGTGACTAATAGTCAACAAGATTTTTCAACTCCCTACGGGTATTTTCAGTGCAGTAGTAACAAACCTCATGTGACACCCAAAGATAAGTACTTTGATGTGTCAGCCAGTGATCATACTGAAATTTTGCTGGATGAGAAGAGGAATGGCATGCCCCCATTCCTTCAAGACCGTACTATTTCAAAGCCTGCATCTTACAGAGAATCTCTTCCCTGCACACTTGAACAGGAAGTAGTCAACGAGCAAAGTTGTGAAATGAAGTTGGAAAACTCTTCTGCCTCACACTTGATGAACCCTGATCCATCAGTGCTGTTGAATGCTCCAGGAGAGGTGATCAGAAGTGAAATTTGCTCTTCCCAGGAGAGTCCAGTGAAAAAAGGTGCTTTCAAACAAAACCCAAATTGCAATTCCACCACTGTGGATAACAAGCCAAGCAGTGAGCTCCTAAAAAGCACCGATTCTGAAGAGAAAGCGGAGGAAATGTGGTCTGATAGTGAGCATAATTTTTTGGACAGTGATATTGGCGGGGTAGCTGTGGCACCATCTCATGGCTCCATCTTAATCGAATGTGCACGCCGTGAACTACATGCTACGACGCCTATTAAAAAGCCCAACCGGAATCATCCCACACGGATCTCTTTAGTCTTCTACCAACACAAAAACTTAAATGAGCCAAAACATGGGATTGCCCTGTGGGAGGCAAAGATGGCTGAAAGAGCAAAGGAGAAAGAAGCAGAAAGATTGGAAGCGGAAAATACCAATCTGCAGCCCAATGACAAGAGCGCACAGCAGGCCAATGCCACCAGAGAGATTTTCTATGAAGACAATGAATTCAACCAAATTCCCTCCCGCCGAGCATTAACAGTAACTCATGATAACATCATAACGGTGTCTACTTACGCCCTCACACGGGTTGCTGGGCCATATAACCATTGGGCATAAATTTTCATAGCAACTATACAACCTTGCCTTGGAGCAGTGTTATACAATAATTTTTAAAGGTGCTGTTAAAGAACAAAGCCTTGTAAGGCTTACTCTGTTCATCTCAACCGTTTGAAGGCTGAGATTTAAAAATGAGCTTTTTTTCTTAAACTGTGACTTTATATATTTTAACATCTGATGCTCAAGCACATTTTAAACAAAAAAAATTGTATAGCTAAATGATTTTGGCTAGGTTATTTAACCCTGATTGAATTTATTCAGTTTATTACATTTTTGGAATTTATACTTTGGTGCTTTGAATCGTCTGTTTACTACAAATGGGCTTTTTATAGAGATTTTAACAAATTTCACCTTTTATGATGTAAAATCAAGTTAAACAGTATTAGCTATACAGAGCTCTTGGTGCTTAATCACACAGAACAGTTAAGGATAAGCTGATTTATTTCTTCATGGTGCCATTGTTCTGACCGCTTCCAATCATTGCTATAAAGCCCAATTTTAGGATAAAGAACCAATGATGATTTTAATTGTGTATAGATTGTTCACATATGTATAGCTGTATGTATGTGTTGTGTATAAGCACGCACACATACTCTGTCACACACTATCACTAGTGATGGTTGGGGTTGTAAGCTGTAAATATATATATTTAAAAGCACTTTCTATTTTTAAAGTTAACTTGAAATAGTATAAGGATCACAGTAGTCTAAAGTTTGTGCATTCTCTACCAAGGATTTTTTTTCTCACTCGGTAAAGTTCCATACAGCTATAACAGTGAATATATACTAAGAATATTTGTTTTTTAATTTCTTCTCCCGCTCCTTTTCCCATTGAATATTTCTGTTTCTAAGGAAAAGGTAATTAAAATGCAGAAAGTTCAATATTTCCAATATTGAGACATTGTGTTCATATCTGTATTGGTATGGAGTGATCTTTGGTTTTAAGCATGAATTGACCATGGTTTATTTTAGCAATAAGTGCATAAGTCTCTATTGTATGGAACACTGCAAGTTATATGACACAACCAAATGTTCCTAATGCCTCAGGGGTAGAGTTGTTATGGGATCAGAAACTGCCCCCTTGAGTTGCCTTATTAATATTTTGGAAAGTAGAACCTTTCCAAAAGAGAGAAATTTGCAGTATGAGTGGCTTTGGAATAACTTTTAGTTTTATTAAGCTTCCCAAATCTTCATCAGCTGTTGTCAATTAAATAACATATTCTGTAAAATCTTGTCTGCCGCCTCCTCTATACTAAAACAAACAGTGGCATCTAAGGCTGATTCCCACAAAATGTTTCATGTTAGAGGGGCCATAACTGAGTGGGCAGAGCACATGTTTTATATGCAGAAGGTCCCTGGCATCTTCAGTCAGATTTTAAAAAGTGTCTCCCATAGCAGGGCTGAGAAAGATTTCTGCCTAGGAAAAGCAGAACCAGTATGAACGCACTATATTGGGCTACATGGACCAATATTTAATTCAGAATACATATCATATACCTATCTCAATTTGAAGCCAAATTACATACTTTTCTACGTTTAACATCATAACTGTTGAGCTTGTTGACAGACCACTGCATTTTTACACACACATTTCCTCCCTTATGTGAATTATGTCTGTTTTGAATTCAAACAACATACTTTTCTATGTTTTACGTGCTCAGATCCTCACCACATTTTTTATCAGGTACAAACTCAGCCACATGTCTTAATATTGCTGTGGGGACTTTGATCCTTAGGTGGCACCTAGAGATTTCCTGCTATTACAATTTATCTCCAGAGGATCAAGATCAGTTTATCTGGAGAAAATGACTACTTTGGAGGGTGGATTCTGTGGCAAACCCCTCCCTTCCCAGGCTCCTCCCCTAAAATCTCCAGGTATTTCCCAACCCAGAGCTGGCAATCCTATTGGTCCTACAGTGGGACTTGGGTCTTGCCATTTTCAAAGTGATTACAAGAATTTACTGATTTGTTCCTTAAAACATGGTTATAGGGTAGATCAATTAAGTTTCTTGATCAAAAGGCCATAGAAAAACATAATGATCCAATTATTAAGCGGGGCTGAGCTTTAGTGGTCAGTCATAAGCTCTGGATGCCTCTTGCATCTCCAGTTCAGAATTTCAGGTAAGCTGGGCTGGGAAAAACTCCTGACAAAGACCCTAGAGAGCCATTGCCAGTCAGGTTAGACAATACTGGCCTAGAAAGATGATCCAACTCAGCATAAGGCAGTGCTACGGGCTCCTAAGACTTAAACAACAGAAACAGTCCGGGCCAAGATGTGACTGTTTGAAATGGACCCCTACACAATTCCATCCCTAAGCCATCTCCAAGCTGTTCTTAACAAATGTCAAAATCTAGGCAGCCTTGTAATGCAAATTGCTAGGTGTCAGAATGTCGCCCCCACCCCCAAACACGCCTTGATTATTTTAATTCCCAGAAAGGGGCAGGAATAAAAGTACAGGTCAGTACAGAGTAAGAAAGCGGCACCTTTCATTTCTGCCTCAAGGCTCCCCATGAGAGCTAGTGCTGTACAGGTAAGAAATTTTTCAAGTTAACTTTCACCTCTAGGAAGAGGAGAAAGCAAATCAAGTACTTGACTAGGATGCTCACTGGTTTGTCTTGGAGCAGTTTATGCTAAACAGTCACAGGCGCACAACAGCCCTGCGTCACAGTGGGAGATAGTCATTTTTAAGGTAGATGCCATGAGCAAAACATTGTGTGAATCAGACCTTAGTTTCAAATGGTGAATTAACTGATTTGAACTAGTCGTGATGGTGAGATCCTAATTAAGTATTAGGAGAAGTAGACACTCCTCTTTGGAATACTGTAGCATCCCACTTCTCTCTCTCTCTTTCTCATCTTCTTGTACAGTTTTATTCTTGATTAATTTGATCGCAAACAAATGTCAACCCTGTTTGGGGTTGTGCCCTGGCTGGGCTATAGTCAAGAGATGGAAAATGTGTTGATATTAACCACTCCAGCTAAAAGCAGTGTGCTCTGAATTGGCATAGTTTGTATGAATAAGGGTCTCAGGCCTGAAGGGTAAATGCTGTTATTCCTGTTTATCTCTGCAGTGTATATAAATCCCACAGGCATAACCAGAGCTGGAATGTTTTTTCCAGTCTGAATTTTTGATAACATACTTGATGATAGTAGTGGTGCTGTAACAAAATGTAACTGAAATGTCTAGATCTGCTTTCTTGCAAAAAACTAGACATGGTGCTTTATTATTATTTTTTGGAAAATGTCTACCATGGTTGTGGTTTTAATCTGACGATGTTCTGGTTTTTAAAATATATGTATGTGAATACTATAGCTTACCCTTAAGTCACCTCAGACTCTGGTCCTGCAGAAATGAAGTGTGGGGGTTATGATTTGCATAATAATTAGATATGGATTAAGGAATGGAGCATCGCAGGAGACCGTGAACCTTCTGCTGCACTGTGGAACTCCTTGGCCTCTTTTATACAGAGGATCCCTGCTGCCCTACCAGCCAGTGCGGAAAACTTGTTAGGCAAGGGGAGGAATGGGGCAGTGGTGTCTGCGACTGAGTCTGGTCCCTGCTTTCCTTACCCCTGTCTAACAGGTGACCGACTGCTGTTAGAGACAACAGTTCTGCTCCTGTTTAAGTGATCTCTACCTGATGCAGTAGCACTATGTGTGAAGTCCGGTGCTATATGCAGGATTTACTGCCCCTTCCCCTCTCCATCACCAGAATTTGCACTCCCAGGATGACAAATGTATCAGCAAATACACACTTCTGCTTATAAATAGCTGTTGTGAACTTGCTGAAGCAATCAAGCTTTTTTAAAAAATGGACTCGGTGATATGGAAGAATATAGTAAGTCCTGCTAATTTCTGCCGGGGGGGGGGGGAATTGAACTGGTCTTATTTTTTCCATTCTGGGTTGTGTTTGCAATCTACAATCCTGCAGACATTTGCAGAGTCTTAAGAAAATGAGGCTCTGTGATTGCATTGAGGATTTAAGCCCCCACACTTCACTGTTAATTACAATGTAGTGCTGTTCAGACCAGTTCTGCAATTCTTATGCCACAGCCTATTGTATCACCTGGAGTTTGAATCACACACATAAGGAGGGGAAGATTTCCATCCAGTCTTTCTGTCTGTACAAAAAACAAACTTTGTAAAAAAAAAATGCTGCAATTTTTTTAGTTCAAAGCTTATGATTAGCTGAAATAGAGGATATGAAGGGACTGTAAATAATTTAGAAGTCAATACTATATCATCATTTTGTACCAGCAGTTTTCTGCTTCTTGGATATCTATATACATTGAATCATTATGGTATTTTTGTGTGCCTTAGATTTACATTTTAAAATTTGTATATTTTTTGTGAGCCTAAAAGTTATTACAAAAATAGCAGCTGTTTGTACAGTAAGCAGGATTGTGAATTCTTCCACTGCTTGTCTTTGCGGGTTGATTTTTGTTTTTTGTTTTTGGTGGAGTACTGTGGTTTAGTCAAGCTTTATGACAAATCATTCTGTAGGAACAAGACCTTGCTGAAGGGATCAGCTGAAGCTTATGAAATGTGTTTTTAGCTTTGCTATCAGAGTTGGGTGCTGTCAAAAAGGAAATTATTTTTCCCACAGCATTTAATACCTATGCTGAGAGTATCGCTGTTCCTTGTAAATTTATCCTGTAACACTTGTGAAACTCTAATGGAAAAGCAACCATGTTGGATGGACTTCTCTATACATACCATATCACATGCTAGGCTCTAGTAACGCTAGAAAATGCAGAACCTGAAATGAATCCATTAAAATAAGGATCACTTTTTTAAAAAGGCCAAACATCAAGATAGATACATCTCTAAATATCACTTTTGTGCAGTGCAGAATTTTCAGCTATTGGTAAAAACTGTACTGTTTTAGCGGAGAGAATCCAATCCTAAAATGACAATAATTGACAGGAAGCAACACATATTTAAACTATGAAGTGGCACTCTGATAATCCATAACCTAGAAATCCCACTGATTTTAGCGTTCTGATAACTTCATTGGGACATACTTCTGCCTAATGAATGGGAGTGAATGGTCCCTTTTAGCAGCTAATCCAACTTTGTTGAATTCATCAGGCTATCAAAATGTTTAAAATATACTACAGAATTGGTTCTTGTAGGTTATCCGGGCTGTGTGACCGTGGTCTTGGTATTTTCTTTCCTGACGTTTCGCCAGCAGCTGTGGCAGACATCTTCAGAGGAGTAACACTGAAAGACAGTGTCTCTCAGTGTCAAGTGTGTAGGAAGAGTAATATATAGTCAGAAAGGGGTTGGGTTTGAGCTGAATCATTGTCCTGCAAAAAGTATCAAAGGTAATGTGCTAATCATTGTCCTGTAAGTATCAAGATAATGTGCTAATGAGGGTGTGGTATGTTAATATGGAACCATTGTATCCTGCAGTGATCTCTTAATGTGTGAAATCCAAAGCTAATCCGCATGGCTGTTGTGGACTGTAGTCTTTGTTAGTCTGGAGGTTTTCAGGACAGGAAGCCAAGCCTTATTCATTCTTAAACTCTCTTCTTTTCTGTTAAAATTGTGCTGATGTTTATGAATTTCAATGGCTTCTCTGTGCAATCTGACAAAATAGTTGGTAGAATTGTCCAGTCTTTCAGTGTCTTGGAATAAGACCCTGTGTCCTGTTTTTGTCAGTCCATGTTCAGCTACTGCTGATTTCTCAGATTGGCCAAGTCTGCAATATCTTTCATGTTCTTTTATCCTTGTTTGTATGCTGCGTTTTGTGGTCCCGATGTAAACTTGTCCACATCTGCAAGGTATATGATATACTCCTGCAGAGTATATCGTAGACTACAAAGACTACAGTCCACAATAGCCATTCGGATTAGCTTTGGATTTCACACATTAACAGATCACTGCAGGATACAATGGTTCCATATTAACATACCACACCCTCATTAGCACATTATCTTGATACTTACAGGACAATGATTAGCACATTACCTTTGATACTTTTTGCAGGACAATGATTCAGCTCAAACCCAACCCCTTTCTGACTATATATTACGCTTCCTACACACTTGACACTGAGAGACACTGTCTTTCAGTGTTACTCCTCTGAAGATGCCTGCCACAGCTGCTGGCGAAACGTCAGGAAAGAAAATACCAAGACCACGGTCACACAGCCCGGATAACCTACAAGAACCAATGAACTCTGACCGTGAAAGCCTTCGACAATATACTACAGAATTTTTTTAAGATTTTTTTTTCATTTCCAGTCCCTTTTAAATAAGTTGAAATGTAAATGGCGCAGTTTATGAAACCGTTCTTGCACCCAGAAAGCGTAGCCAATTGTCTTCTTATATCCCATGATATAGTTGCTGTTTTACAAGCATACTTGTAGTGTGAGAACTGACAGTGACTTACTGTAGATACAGCTGTGTGCTATTTATTGTAGCATTTCAGAATATTTATCATTTTTACATAGAAACTGATGTAATTTTGTGAATGAGGTTATAGCTACAAAGGATTGCAATAATATTGTTGTCTTGTAATTGTGATTCTTGGGAGGGGGGCTATGACAAGCAGCAAAATCCTCAGACTGCTGCAGCAATCTGTCCCTTTCAAATCAATGGTGCTTGTGCAGGCAATGCACTTTTTGGGGATAAAGCAATTTGATTTCCAGTTTCCTGTTGCTTTCAGCATGGTCCTACCAGACTCTCTGGTTTAGGGACTAGGAAACAACAAGGTTAAAAAAACAACTACTAAGCTTTCCTTGGTTTGTAACATACATATTTTATATTAATGGGCTTCAGCCCTGCAAGGGTGCTGGAGATGTAGGCTTAATTTTGGTCCTGCAGCAGATAGTTTCTTGTGTTATTCAAGTGCGTAGTTCAACCCACTGAATTCTATTAAAATGTTATTAACAGAAAAGCAAAGCATGTAGGTGGGCTGTAGGTAGTTGCATTAATTAGGCTAAGTCTGTGTTCTTCACTACTTCAGGCTATGATTCTTGGCTGCCTTGCTGGTGCATAAAGCACATTTTGTATTCTCAGTCTCTTACTGGTTCATCTAAGGTTGCATTTTGCATTCGCATTTACTTCTTGCTGGGACTGTCTCTGGCCACCATGATGTACCTTTAACAGCCCATTTGGAAAAGTCCGTGCTAGGAAGAAAGGAGACTTTTTTTAAAAAGCAGGATTGAATGAAGCCTAAGGTTTGCAGTTACCAGGATGTGTGAGAGCATTTTATGAGGAGAGCTTGGGCAAGGGAGGGGCACTTCTCTGTGTAATTGCTTGCAAAGTAGACTTGGAAGGGACATATATGTTTCTGGGATGTTGAAGGGCCTACTCTCCTGTGGTGGCAATAGCTAACGAGGGTTTTAATGTAAGGGCCCACAGCCAATGCAGCACTGTTTATTTACTTCATGTATACCTTTTCTTTCTGGGGACCCAAAGTGGCTTTTATTTTGTTCTCCTCTCCTCCATTTTATCACAACAACTCTGTGAGGTAGGTTAGACTGAGTGCGGGTGGCTGGCCCAAGGTCACCCAGCAAGCTTCCATGGTACAGTGGGGATTCGGACCTGGGTCTTCCTAGTCCTACACTCTACACACTACATCACACTATGAGGTCACATAACAATTAAGATAAATTTAGTAGTTCCCCCCTCACACACACACTAGTTGCAGTTTCTGTTTTTCTGCAAATTATCCAGAACTTCATGGCTCTGATTTAATGAAAACTAGTAGATGAGTTCACAGAAATTAATCAGATCACTGATTTCAGTAGGATTTAAGCACAACTAGCAATTTTTTATTGGGACCAATACACATCTAATGCTGACTCACAATAAGAGGGATATCAAAAAATTGGGTATTGTCCTTTCTTGCTCTTGAGTGAGTGCAAAAGGATTATGAACTGAAGGGACTTTGCTAAGCCAGACATGAAGCAGCAATGCCATAATGGGAATGCCAATTTGAAGGCTGTTCTGCACATTATGGAAAACACAGGCACACACACAAACATGTAAGATGTGCTTGCTTCTACACCTTCATATGAGGTTACTGCATTCCTTTATATTTAACTACATGCACTGTGTGTTAGATTACCTGCAGTACCTTCCTGTGCAGAGTTACATCCTCCCAAGTCCATTGTAGTCAGTGTACTTAGTGTGTAACTCTGTTTAGCATAGTATTGTTGGTCAACTGTGGCTCCCCACATTGTTTCCCCTTGAGGTATGAATAGTGAAACAGCCTAATATTTCGCTATGCAGGAGGAGCGTTACACCTACATGGAGTTGCCCTTTGCAAACGCACCAGAGGAATACCTACTAATTATCTATCTGATCCTGCTTGTCTTTCCTATTCATTTAGATCGTTGTCTTACACAAAGCGTGTGCTACAATAAACATGTAGTTCAATATTGTCTGTCTCTTCACCTCATTCGCATGTGTAAAGTGGCTGTAAGATTCATCCTATTATGTAATAGAAGTATTTCCCCAGAACTGGAGGTTTGGCCCTTCAGATGTGGCAGTGCTATTAAGCCTACTGTATCTTGGCCACTTTCAAGTGTAACTAACGAACTGTATACAAAGTGATGAACTGGGAGAAAGCAACTGAGATCACATCTGAAATATGCCAGTTGCACAAATGCCATATAACCACATTAAAAAGTGGTTTACTTTGCACTCCCTATCACAACTGTTGGTCCACAACATGAAAGGGTTCTCAAATATCATGAGTCACAAACATGAGCCTCTTTTCAAGTACCAGCTTAAGGAACTTTTAATTTCCGAAGAGTTTTAATCCTTTATGTCAGTCTTGCAGGGTAAAAAGAACATTTGAAGTACTGTAGATATGAATAGGAGTGCCACCTTGTTATAAGATGAAACCAAAAAGTCAATTGTGCAATCAAAGATTTTAGTTTAAGTTCTCTGTTTCCCGCATGCTACGTAAATTCAAACTATGATTCTTTTCTAGGGTTGACAGTTAGAGATTAAAATTCAGCCTCTGACTCAGAATTTAGGTTTATAGCTGTAGACCAATATTGCACTGTTTTGTCAACAAAAGGATTGTGGTAATTGATTTGTGCCATGAAACAGTTTCCTGAACCATGGTACTGGTAGAATATGGTATTTTATGTGAATAATTTCCCCAGTTGTGCAGTGTTTAATTAAACTAATGGTTTGTGTTCCTTGAGTTTTTAAGCTAGGATTGAATTTTCTCCAAGTCAATTTCTTATTGCAATAAAATCCAAAATATGTTGATAGTAACTTATTCATACCAATTCCAAATTGATTTGAGTCGAGCCTAGTAAGTAGGATTAAATATGCACACACAATTTACAGGATTGACATCTTAATGTGGTAAGGCTAACAGCAAAATAAATGCCTCTGACCTGAATGTCTGATACTGAATTTTGGAGCTGAAGAATGACTCCACTAGCAATCCCCTATGACATCCTATGTGGAATAGGCTTCTTGCATGGAACTTGGCGTATTAGCCTGTCACACAACTATTGCTACGTGCATGCAGTTGCAAGCAACATTCCAGGACAACAAAATGCAATTATGAAATCAAGCAAATGGTTGGCAATGGACATTCATCTGATCAAACATATTCCTTTAAAAAAAACCCAGTAAGAACTGTTGTAGCATCAGTTGCAAGTACAAACTCATTTAGTTAAATGGCTTGGTGGGGGGGGAGGGAACACCTAAAATTTTGGGCTAATCAAAATTAATTTTTAAAGAAGTGGTTGTAGGAATACAGTCATATGCAGTTACACTTACTCTAATCAGATAATTGGGTTTCTGTTGTGTATGTATTATAACCATATTTAATGCACAAGTCATGGCAGAAATAACATGTAGTTCTTGCTATTGTGAATGCCATTTTATAGTTCTAGCAAAACATGGCAGCTTTGAGATTCTGTATGTTGTGTTCAATGCTAAATGTAGCTATTGCCCAAGATTTTAAAGGCTTCAAAGAGAGAAAATGTTGCTAATGCTTTGTACAATGTTACAGATATTCCATTTATAGTTTCATCAACACAGAGACATTTGATATTAGACATTTTAAGGTCTTACAATATTCAGGTGTTTTTTTTTAATAAGAGCTGTTTTTTAAATAACATGACAAAATATTTCAGAAGTGGGATGACTGTGATTCAGAGATTTGGGTGGGGCTAAGCTCTGCATCCCACCTTTCTGCCAGAGCAGAAAGACAGAAAAGAATTGCTGTGTAGGAAAATGATGCTGCCCAGTCCATAAGGGGACTTCCTGGATATTGGCCATTATAACCAGAAATGAAGGGTGCCATCCGATGAAAGGAAAAAAATGCAAAGAACTGCTGACCTGTGCATGTTTACTTGGAATAAATCCAAGATAATTGTGCATAGTAATACGACCTTAGTACTGTCGAAATCAATTGGCTTCTAAGCATACTTATTCAGAAGTAAGTTGCATTGTATTCGCTGGGACTTGCTTCCTAGTAAGTTCTGTTAAACAGTCTGACTGATATCTGAGTAAAAATGCATAGGACTGATTTCAGTGGATTTAGTTGTGATCAGCCACCAGTGGATCATGCCCTGTAAGGAGCAGCATGATCAGATATGTTTTAATAGCCTCAGAATAATAGGAAAATGCATTATGCTAAAGCAGAAGAAACTTGATATATTGTTTGACTAATTCTCTGTACCTTTCTTCCTTAAAAAAACTGGGATGTGTACAATATTTATTTTTCAACATTTGTGTTTTATTTTGGTAGATTTTTTCCCTTTAACAATCTACTGTATCAGATGATGGAAAATTAAAGGCAAATACATTTTTAAACCATTTAACACTTCTTAAAAGATTCGAATAGAGGGGAGAAAAGGCACTTCACTATTTCACAATACTTACAGGAAAAGGAAATAAAAGCTGCTTTATTTCTTTTGGGGAGAAATGCATTTGAATATACTCTGCAGACTAGGGAAAGCTTACCAGCAGTACTTGAAGAATTGTGAGTTCTGACTGCATGTTACTTGAAAGATCTTACTAAGCTACACTTTTTGGTGCACAACAGTTATTGTACATGAGTTCGTTTATGTAGCAAGATGCATTGAAATTGTATTGAAACATATGTGTAAAGATTGTTGTTGTGATGATCTGTTTTTTTTATTTTCTTGTATGTGTCATATGTTTAGACCGTAAATGTTCCTTTTTTAAAAAGTCATAACTGATTAAGACAACGGATTACTGTCATTGAAAGTATATTTTAAATTTGTCATGATTTTCTTCAAAAATATTATTGCAAAGTGTATCATTACTGATGACACAGAACATTGTGGATGGTTTTAAATAAATTTTATACTTCTATTTTGCACTCAGTTGTCTTAATTATTCGTTCCTATATTTTTCAAACAATTCTTCATAGTAAATCTGCTTTTCCAAAACATGTGTACAATAAAACTTATCGATATGAACACATGTGTCTCATTCCTTCAAATATAATAAAGTAAATTTTGATAACAGCTGATAGTGGACTGCTAACGTTTTGCTGCCTCTTACTCCTACTGGATCTGCAGCCATTAGTAGGAGAGAAATGCTATTTCCATGCCATGAAAAATTTCTCTTGTTGATATCTGTAGATGACATGCAGCAAGACAGGATGTCTTTTTCTAATTAAATTGCAATACCAGATACAGTCTAAAGTTTATCATAATATTTTACATTATTTAGTTCACCTTTCTCAATTAGACTCCAGGCAGATTACACAATATAAGTAAGTGCAATCAATAGAATAAGACATTGGATAAATGAAGTAATAGGATTGGGATTACAGAAATTTTAAAACAAAGCATTAGACATGTTAACAATGCCAAAAATCGGAATTATACAGGTAGAAAACAAAGAGAAAAATAATACATATGGTAACCAGATAATGTACACAGTAGTGTAACCCACAATCCCTCCCCCTTTATTAAAACACCTTGAACCATGGCAGCCCTATATAATTCAGCCCTACTCGTTTTGAGGATGTAAATGTTATGGGGATGCTGACCGTTCCCCCAATACCCATTTTGGGGTATATTGTGATTGGGTTAGCTAGTAGACTAGTTTTCTTCTGTGTCCCATAACAGTAACATGGGCATTTGTCTGCCTTTTTACTAGCGTTGGTAGGTATTGAAGTTCAGTAGAGTGGTTCTTATTTTATTATTGTATGACTAATGTGTATTAAGTTCGCTGGTTGGGGGGACACAAATAACTGCCAACTGTCCTCCATCCCTTTTGACTTAATTTATGGATCTCATACCTTAGAAAATAGCAAATTCTGCTGGCCAAATAGCCTGCCCATTTAAGACCAAATGTAATTTCAGGATGTCTCCAGGCCCCACCTGGATGTTGGCAACCTTAGGTCAGTCCAAGGATCTGAAGCCCCTTTTGCAGAAAGGTGCAGTATGAAGAGCTAGATCAGTCCCTTCATTAAGGGGCCATCTAAAGACCTTAAATTAAAGCAGCTTCACTTCTGCAGATGCTATGATATCCAGTAAATTCTCCATAATTTGTTCGATATGTCCTCACACAGCTGAACCAATTACTTGTGACATCCACGTGTGGTAGGATCATGATTAAAATGTTACAAGACCAAATGTGACAACATGGTGTTTCATGCCTAGTATGAGAAACTGCTGGTTGGGTATTCTCAGAATGATGACAGATCTGATGAAATGGACATAATGTTTATTTTTTAAAGATCTTAATATAAAAGCAATGTTTACCCAGGATATTCTCTAATAGTAGAAAGTAATGGCAAGTATACAAAAATACTCAAATGAGAGTGACACAAAATTCTTGGTTGAGCTTTTAAAGTATATGTCTATCTTAAATGCTTAATAGCCCAGACTACATACTGCTAGGACTAATTTTATTAATTTATTAATATTTAATTTATACCCCACCCTTTCCCAACCAAGTCAGTCTCAGGGTGGCTTCCAACAATCAATATAGACAATATAGGTTAAAAAACAACTAAAAACATTTTACTAATCAAGTTAAAAAGATGGCAGTCTAATATACCTACTGTATAATACTAAATTTTGTCCTGATGGCGAGGTGGGTTCATAAACGGTCATAGGCAAAGGACTAACAATGATCTAGAAGTAACAAGTCCTCAAGGAGTTGAGACAAGAATACAGGAAAAAGAACAGGGCTGGATCTTGGGGGAGGGGAGTCTGACAGGGGCACTTGCCTCAGGCGCAAGGAGAGGGAGGGCACCAGCACGGGCATGGGGAGAAGGAGCGCCACCGCAGCATGGGCGCAGTTGCCTGCCCTGCTCTCCCTCTTTTTTCAGCAGGGGCGGGCCCTGCACACCCACCCAGTGCATTTCTCTCTGCTCCTACCCCTGGCTCCGTGCCCGGCCCATGGGGCTCCACAGCACACGTATGTGCATGGCACACCCCTCCCTCCGCCAGCTCCATGCCTAAACAGGAAATAAGCCAGCAGAGGGGAGAAAAGGGGGAGGAGGGGAAGGGAGGCCAGCTGATCTAGACTGTTGCTGCCTCAACCATATGCCTGGTGTAACATCTCCCTCTTACAGACCCTGCGGAACTGAGTTAAGTCCTGCAGGGCCCGGGTATCATTGGACAGAGAGTTCTACTACGATGGGGCCAGAGCTGAAAAGGCCCTGGTTGAGGAAGCCAGATATTCCTGGGGCCAGGAACCACTAGTAAGTTGTTTCCTAAGGAGCATAAAGCTTTCTGGGGGGTATATTGGAGAAGGCAGTGCCGTAGAGACAGAGGTCCCAGACCGCTTAGGGCTTTAAAGGTAAGCACCAGAACCTTGAATTTGATCTGGTATTCAAACTGGAGCCAGAGCAGCTGGTGAAGCATAGGTTGAATATGGCCAACTCCATGGGGTCCCCATCAGGATCTGCGCTGCCACATCCTGGACCAGCTGCAATTTCTGGAGCAACTTCAAGAGCAGCCCGTGCATAGAGTGAGTTACCATAGTCCAGTCTAGAGGTTTACCAACTGTTAAGACTACCATGATCTAGCCACTCATGAGTCAAGACAGGACATATTTTGGCTATGCTGGCATAAGTAGAAAGCATAGCATTTACTAACATTTAGGGACTGTTTTAGCACTGTCGAAGGCTATCACGGTCAGAGGTCATTGGTTCTTGTAGGTTATCCGGGCTGTGTAACCGTGGTCTTGGTATTTTCTTTCCTGACGTTTCTCCCGTAGCTGTGGCAGGCATCTTCAGAGGAGTAACACTGAAGGACAGTGTCTCTCCGTGTCAAGTGTGTAGGAAGAGTAATATATATATAGTCAGAAGGGGGTTGGGTTTGAGCTGAGTCATTGTCCTGCAAAAAGTATCAAAGGTAATGAGCTAATCATTGTCCTGTAATTAGCACATTACCTTTGATACTTTTTGCAGGACAATGATTCAGCTCAAACCCAACCCCCTTCTGACTATATATTACTCTTCCTACACACTTGACACGGAGAGACACTGTCCTTCAGTGTTACTCCTCTGAAGATGCCGGCCACCGCTGCGGGCGAAACGTCAGGAAAGAAAATACCAAGACCACAGTCACACAGCCCGGATAACCTACGAGAACCAATGTTTTAGCACTTACTATAGTCTTTATTTAGGAAATGTATCTGCCAATACCACCTTACAGAGATCTGGCTCAAGGCACAGCTTATAAAATAAAACATAATAAAAACAAAAAACACAACAGTGAATTAATTTAGAAGACAGCCAGAATACAAAACAGTACATAACAGGAGCAGCTTAAATGGAGCCTCAACCAGCTACTGTGGTGTGCTTTCTTTCTTTCTTTCTTTCTGTCTTTCTGTCTTTCTGTCTTTCTTTCTGTCTTTCTTTCTTTCTTTCTTTCTTTCTTTCTCTTCCTCTAGGAGAGACTCTCCTGGGTCAGCTTTGGCTGCTTCAGTTTCACGTCCCTCTGTCCAGCCCTGCGTGAAACAACTGGCGCCCCGAAGTAAAATGGCCCTGGCCTCATCAGCCCCCGAGCAAGATGGCGGCGACCTGCGCGTCACGCAAACCTTTCCCCACCCCCCACCCCCTTGTCTCGTCCAGCTTTTCTATTCTCCGCCGCCTTCCCAGGCTTGGAGACAACCAAGCGCTTCCCCTTTGCGCACGCGCACTGCCACGGCCTCCATTGTTTTGGAGAAGGTGATCCCATCCTCCCGGAGCACGTGTGTCAGGGACATGGGGCATAAGCGCGTGTTGAAACGTCATTAACGTGCGCGGGGCCTAATGCGAATCTAGGCTCGCTCCGGCCCTTCCTTGCGTCGTCTCTTAGCGCATGCGCCGTGGCTCGCGCGCTGTGTGTGTGAGAGAGAGAGAGGTGGGGGGGGGTGCGTGGAGGAGTTCGAAATGGCTCCTGTGAGTCCCTCCTTCGGCTCGGTGCAGGTGAAGGGTGAAGGGTCAAGGGAGGGGAGGGGGAACAAAGCGAGGCGGCCAGCGCGTGCATTCCGTTTGGCCGTTAGGGAAGAGAGGAGTCCTGAGAGTTTCCTAGAGCGCTCCTTGGATAGGCGGAAAGGGACGGGCTCTCCTGGGCGGCAGGCAGGCAGGCAGGCCTCAGTCGCGCCATTGGGGGGGGGGGAGAGAAAAGATCAGCTGGGCCGCGCCGCTCTTTCCCTGGAGCCAGACACTTGTCCCACATGGGCGAGAACAGGAGCAGCACAAGGCTGGGGGGCGTTTAGCCCGAGAGAGGCCTACATTGGGCCCTGCACCTCTTTTCCCCTCCTGCCTTCCTCCGCGCTCCGGTGAGAGGGGGGGGGGGAAGAGATGAGGACATTCCCCTGCTTGCTCCACTCTATATATTTATTCTGCTCCCAGCTCTCTTGCTCCTTCTAACGAGGCCTGCCTTTGGTTGGCGAGCTTCTGTGCGTGACCTTTTCTTCGCCTCTGTTGTTTTGCAGCGTGGTTCTGTGCCTGTTTCCTCAGGAGTGAGCCGGGCTGAACTCAGTGGCGCTTGTGTATAGAACTGTAGGATCAGTCTGCGTGCAAGCTTTCACTTGACCCTCTAAACGCTGACTTCTCGGGAACTTCCTTTTAAAAGAGGATTTTTTGGGGAGGGGGATATCACATTTCTTCAGTTTTCTTAAAAGATGTGGGTAGGGTTCTCATGTTCTGGTTTGTTGAGTTTGTATGTGCAACTTATTTTGCTACTATATATATATGAAGCTTAAACTTTATTCACGTGTGCTTTTTCTGCTGGATTCTACGTTCTTTTTATGACGTAACTACGTTTAGGTGTTTGCTTGGCCTAAGGTTCTATGCTTCACAACTAGCATACCCATATTTAATTGCAGCACCCTTCTAAAGTTAGGAAAACAGAGAGGGAAACATTGGTATCACTTATGATAAAGTGATTGGATAAGGTCACTTTGGAGGTACCATCCCCGCTTTAAAAAGAGTGGAAAAGTAGAAACTCCATGAAGATGGTATGCTAGAATACTATGCCAGGAATAGAAAACAGCAAGAGTCCATTAGAACCGTAAAGACTAACAAAATTTGGTCACAGGCCAGTTTTCTGACTACTTTGCCCAGCTGTTTTGTTTGCCTGCACTGCCTTCTTTGAAATCTATTTGAAGATTAGTCTTATGTAGCTCTCAAATACTTTAAGCTTTCTTGGTCAGAATGCAGGATTTATAGCAGTGACTTTCATTGGCTATACATGTTCCATGCGGGAGAACTGGTTGATCTAATTTGATTAATGAGCTAGGAATGGACAGCATATTCATGAAGCGGTTTATTTTAATAGATCACAATTTTGGAAGAATAAACAGTCAAAAGATTCTCACCATGGCTCAGTTCGGAGGACAGAAGAATCCCCCTTGGGCTACCCAGTTTACAGCCACTGCGGTATCTCAACCAGGTCAGCGTTTACATTTCTTTTTAACCAACATATATTTTACTGCATACTTAGTTTTGTATTATTGCCATAGAAAACACTGAAATAACCAAAACATAACATTTATTGTATAAGGCCAAAGGCTGTTACAATTAAGACACACAAAAGGGACAATTAAGACACACAAAAGGGACAGAGACAACTATAGCAAAAACAAGAACATAATGTTAAAAACTCTTTAAAACACACACTGAAATAGAATTAGCAAAATTAATGTACTATGTAGCTTTACATTTATATGACACAAGTGACCATAAACGTGTTTTTGATAATACAGTGTGTTGACGTACTTGTACAAGTTGTATATAATTTAGCCTGGTGTACACTGCTAGTTAATCAATTGCAGTCAAAGTAAGTGTTTCCTAGCAGAAGCTTTTCTGAACCAGTGCTTATTTTATGCAGTTCATATTTCTAATGATGCCTGTTGTGGAATACTTAATTTCATTATTGTTCATGTGTGTTTTTGTCTAGAAACATGAGGTTCTCATTCTCCTTGAAGATGACGATGTTGAGGCCTGCATGCTGTTTCTAAACCTAAATAATAGATCCTTGTTTCTTTACCATATTTACCACAATTTAATTTGAGGGGTGGGTTTCAGTTGACAAAAAGGTGAACTTTAAGGAGTATCAGCTTTCAGCTGTATTTCTAAAACCGGGTATATTTTTAATAATTGTTCGAATAATTATGTAGTCTTATGCAGAATTACACCCTTTTATAGATGTGAAGGCTTGGGAAAAAACCTGGAAAAATTCAGGGGAATCTTCAGGAACAGTGAAAAACTCCTGTTTGCTTGTTTTTTTCTTTAATTCTTTTTGGAATGAGTGAAGTAAAACAAGGCTTTGCTCAAAACACGTATGTAAAATTTGGCTAATACAATCCTCAGCATTAGATAATTCCTATGTACAGTGTAGATACATACAATGTTTTTGAGGATTTTTTGGGGGGGCTTAAATGTTTTGGCAACTATATGCTGTACTGTGTTTAATGATAATACATTATTAAAGTGTTCAGCATTTTCCCAGTTAGGATGTGTAACTTAATATCCAAATAATACTGGTAGTCCTACTTATTGTGAGTGATCCATACGTAACTCAGTGGAAAGATGGTGGCTGGCTTCTAGCAACCTTCAAATCCGGCTCGCCTTTTCTATTTTATTTTTCCTCTTATCAGCTCTTTTTAGCTCTATGTTAAGAAACATACTTATTGTGAGTATGAGTTGTTCCTGTCCCAATAATACACTTTTTTGGTTATCACCAGCAGATTAGATCCAGATGAGTGCAGTGTTCTTTGAGGATATATTAGGAGAGGCGGTCCCACAAATATGATGGTCCCAGACCGTTCAGGGCTTTAAAGGTCAAAACCAACACCTTGAACCTGATTTGGTACTCAACCTGGAGCCAGTGCAGCTGGCGGAGTGCAGGTTGAACATGATCTCGCCATCAGGTCCCCGTAAGAACCATGCTGCTGCATTCTGGACGAGTTGGAGTTTCCAGAGCAGTCTCAAGGGTAGCCCTGTGTAGAGTGAGTTACAGTAGTCTTAACCTAGAGGTGACCATTGCATGGATCACTGTGGCTAGATCAGGACAGGTATTGAGATACTCATCTGCTTTCCTGACATCTCTTGTTCCAATGATATTTGTGTGGGGGGGCGTTATGAGAGTGGCAAGATCAACATTTTTGGCACTGTATTTCTTTTCTGCACAGAACTGTGCCAAGCAGTACTGAGCTCCAACAACATTTCCCAAATCTCTATGCCGCACAGCAACTAGGGTTCAGTTGAGGATGTGTTTTAAAAGTTTTCTAGAATACAATTTGAAATGTAGATTTTACATAGTGTCAATCAAATTGGATAACTTCCCTGCTGTTTTTTTCTACTTCTGAGTTTTAAGTTTTGGGAGGCACGTTCTTTCCCTACTCCCCAACACAGAGAGGATACAGGCATAAGCACGCATTCACTCTGCTCACTGTCAAAGTCCAGGGCTGGGTAGTTGAAGAGCTGCAAGTGGATCTTCAGGAAGACAAATTCGTCAACCCTCCAGGGGATCGGATGTTAGCGGTACGAGCAGACAATGTAGCCCATCTGGCAAAATATATGCTCACTCTGCGTGCTCATTGGAGGGCATGAGAGGAGACTCCGAACCACAAGAGAGGTTCAGCCAGACTGTCTCCCACATTTGTAAAACAGTGACGCACAACTGATAGGGTTCAGATAGACAAGAAATATCCAAATGGTCATCTCTACATAGCATAGCAAGGTAGTATTGCAAGGAAATTAGTAGGCTTTTTGTTCAGTTTTTTTCTGTGTATTTTTAAATGTTACAGGAGCATTTTTGCCAGTTTGCTAAATTTGCCATGGCCAGATATGTCCAACCTATTGTAACTTAGGGTTCATTTCCTGATCCTTTAACAACTGGTTGTAAATGGATGAACTCCTGGTTTCTAAACTCCTGCTGTCATTCAGCTGGGAAGAGTAAAAATGAGAGCCAGTGCGATGTAGTAGTCAAGATCTGGGTTCCCTTTTTATGAAACTTATTAGATGACCTTGGGCGGGCAGCCTAATGTCACAGGATTGTTGTGAGATTAAGATCGGGAGGTAGAGAGCCATGTATGCCATCCTGAGCTTAGAGGAAGGACAGGATAAAAATGTCCTTTATTTAGAAGGAAAGTCCCTAATTGGTTCTTGTAGGTTATCCGGGCTGTGTAACGGTGGTCTTGGTATTTTCTTTCCTGACGTCCCTAATTACCTAAATGCAAGTATCACGTTGAGACTGTGTGAACACCTGACGCTGATTCGGACCATTGGTCTACCAGGGCCAGTATGATTCATCCTGACTGGTAGCAGCTGTCCAGGGTCTCAGGTAGAAGGGTCTGACATCACATGTTAGCTCTAGAAGCCAGGGCTTGAACCTGGGACCTTCCGCATGCCAGGCAGATGCACTGCCACTGTGCCTCACCCCCAGGCTGAGAGCTTCAATCCACCCTCTGTGTTCTCCATATTCCTGCAGTTCAGAGGCAGCTGATGAAGGCAGCTTGTTCTAATCAGATCTCCTGCCCCCCCATCCCAGAAAATTTCTCAGTGACATGGGAGACTAGCAAGAACATCCAAATGTGATTATACACTTTCTGTCTTCACTCAGATTTAGTGATCTTTTCCTCCTGGAAGATCTTCCCCACCTTATGCTCCCCTCCGGTCCACCTCCATACATTTCTGGGGTCCCTATGAATGTGGGGGAGGTTGCAGTGTTTCTTCGTACCGTCCCTTTTCCACCCACCTTAGGACTGAAATTTTCTCACCTTTAAGATCTAATGCTTCAAGCTTTTGGTGCCTGCTAACTGGTAGCTAAAGTGAAAGCTCATTAGCAGTGGCTGGAGAAAGTTCTTTGGTGTCCAAAGGATGTCAGCCAGTAGGGAAGCACTGTCAGTCTCTCGCCAGATTGTGATTTCCCGTCTCCTCTAAAGATCAGTTCCCAAACCTTCTGGTATGATGACCCATGTCTAAATGTACTTGGTATGGTGATCCATCCAGGGCTGGTCCAAGGTTTTTGTGCACCTTAGGCGAGCTGTGACCTTGGCACCCATCTAATTCAGCATTGTTTTCTACAATGGCCAGCCAGATGTTTTTGAGAAACCAACAAACATCACGCAAAGGGCGCAGTTGCCCCCACTATGAACCCCAAGCAAGTGGTGTTCCAACATACACAGCCTTTGAATATGGAAGTTACGTTCCAGCCTTTGACCACTCTCTCCTTCTCCATCAATCCCTCTAATCCCCCCTCAGATTCTAAGAAACTCTAGCAACCATCAGGACACGTTTCACTTGATGACCATGTATATGTAGTGAAGAAAAAATACCAACTAATGTATAACATGGAAGATACTGTTTCCAGGGTCAGATATCAGTTTCCAAAATACATAAGAGAGCAATGGAAAGGGCAGGGCTGGCCCACGACCTACTTTTTGGGTCCCAGCCCATAGGTTAGGAAGCACTGCTCTAAAGTACTATTTTATGAAAACTAATATTTATAGCTGAGATACTTGTTCTAGTAACTGATCACTGACACGAAATCTGCCACTTAATAAGAATCCCTGCTCTGCTGGATTAGTGTGGCAATTTATTGGTATTAGTTGCTGTATGAAATTGGGGGCATAGCCTCAGAGTATTAGGCCCTTTCCCTGAATTTTTAGCTGTCTCGTGTGAAATAAATACGGTATAAAGTATGCAAGTAATATTCTACCTAACTGAGCCACCTCCTACCTTTTAATGTTCTGGCCAATGTTTGCAAAGGCACGTCTGATATTTAGCACTAGTAGGCACTTTGATGCAATGAACTAATGTTAGTCTGCATTTAGGGTCTGCCTGTTCTGTATATCCCCCACCCCAGAACCTTGAGGTGCCCTGTGCACAAAAAGACTGGCTACAGACCGGTGTGAAAAGAATTGGAATTTTCCAGAGCCATTTGGCTGTTCTACACTCCCTAGTAAAACCAGTGCCTGATATACTTTGGGCCATTTAGGTATGATCAAGCTGGTGGGGCTCCCTATAGAGAAAGAGCACTGAGTTAAAGCAGAAATGTCACTGGTAATTAGAACCAATTAAGCAACAGGAACACTAAAATTATAAGAGGATTAGAGCGTGGATGGGAAACTCAATAAAACCAATCTCAGAACAGTTTGGGATGCTATCAAAAAATTTCTCGAAGGGCTTATGCTTTTTCTTAAGCTAAAGAGCCAGGCATGTGAGATATTGAAATTACTGTGTATGTGTCTGTAGACCAACGTGTTAGCCAAGCCCATGGTTCAAGTTATCTAGAATGACCTGAAACGCTGCGCAGGAGGGGCAGGCAACAAAATACATTGTGAAGAAGTGTACCATGGCTTTCTTACTGATTTGCGTAATACTTTTGTAGGTATTTGTTATTTTTGTCAGTATATGAAGCTTCCTTAGTTTTGACTTCTCTTAAGTGGCGGAATCTCAAGAAGGAAAAGGTCTTTGCCAACATCTGCTTCCTGATATCCTTTAACTGGCTTCTAGGTGTGGACTCCAGGACCTTCTGCATGTAGAGCATGTGCTCTGCTAATGAGCTTCATCCTTCCCCACCTCATAAGACCTATCTTGTCAGCTGTGTGCATTCAGCCCTTTGTGGTAAATGAGAACCGAAGGGTTGCTGGTGCAAACATGAAATCCTCCATATTTTAACAGCAGCTCTTAGATGGCATGAAACTACTTGTTATTACTACTTGTAATAAGAAAGGGTCCTTGTTTCCATCAGCTGAAACTGGCTGTTGAGATCCGTGCTCTGTTGTGATGTTCCACTGGCCCTCAGTTGAAGATGTCCTCACATTCAGCTCTTGTGATTTCAGCTGCCCTTGGTGTTCAGCAACCCTCCTTACTTGGGGCATCTCCTACCATATATACCCAGCAAACAGCATTGGCAGCGGCAGGCCTCACGACTCAAACTCCAACGAATTATCAGCTCACTCAGACAGCTGCTTTGCAACAACAAGCAGCAGCTGCTGCGGCTGCATTACAGCAGGTAAAGGGAACTGACTGCCCCCTGTTATGACACTGTGGGACAAATTCAGGATCTAATGCATTAATCTGCTAAAGGTTGTTCTTTTTAAAAAAAATTCTGATCAAGTGCCTTCACTACTGCATTCATAACACATTCACTGTAGTTATACAGTCTCTTTCGTCTAGGGTGTCTTTTTTCCTGGAAATGCTAGTGTCGTTTGGCTAATTATCCTGCATTCTTGGTTTTGTAGTATACCTTTGCAGGTGTATGTATACCCTTTTATTCAAAGTCCCATGCTATTTATTATTTTTCGTCATTGTCACCTGTGTTTTTTTATCATAAGACCCCAAAGTGACACGTGATTGAAAAGCCATGAAATAAATTTTAATATAATACAATCCAGTTAAAGCTAAAGTTGTACCATATTTCACACACTAGCGTTTTTGAGGAGGAAAGTGGGCTTTCAAAATAGAGTTTCCCTTAAAACTGTGACTGCATAGATGAGGTCATACCAGGCTGCTGTAACAAATTATAGTATTCAATGTGTTTATTGGCATACACGTGTCCTATGCAGCTGTAGTTAGCTATTGGCAGTGTGCTATTGTACATAATGGCACAGTCCATCGGGAGCCTGTTGTTTTGTAGCTTCTGTTCATTTCAATAAGATTTACAGAGTATGTGGGACCTAACTTCATATAGTTGGGCTTCAGGCAGGTGGTTCCTAAGTAGAAACACTTGTGAGTATTGCCGAATATTTTGAATGAGCTTGGTAGTATTTGGTTCCGGTGATTAAATATTTGAAAGTATGCATATATAAGATGGAGACTCATGGGCAATGGGAAATACAGTCCTCCCCTTGGTCATTACTACTTTTTACAAAATGCCTACATGTATGGTAGTGCTAGGAAACCCCAAAATGCCAGCTATAATCTTGATAGATCTTGGATGACATTTACTTTGAAGGTGTTGTATGTACTCAAGTAAGCACATAGGGTTTTCATTGGGGGCAGCCCCTCATTTTAACTTTGGGATTTTTGTGTGTGAAATTCAGGTTTCCCCAGGTTTGTAGAAATATCTTTCATTATCTGGCCCTGCAGTATGGATTTTTTAAATAATCTGAACTCAAGCCAAGTTCAGAATTAGATATATGCTTAGGGTTTGTCTAAAATACAGGTATTATTCAGTTGTAATTTATTTATTTGGAAATATTAGGAATTTATTTATTTTCCAGTAATTATTTCTAGTTACCAATCATTCTGGTTTTGTATGTTTTTCAGCAGTATTCACAACCTCAGCAGACCCTCTATAGTGTACAACAGCAGGTTTGTTTTAACTTCTTAACTTAAATTTTCGGTATCCTAATCAGTAATTCTCTTGACTATGAATGCTTTTCATACAAACCAAGAAATTAATAATCATGAATGATTTTAGCGGTATGACAGCTTTTGTTTTCAAATTTTAGTTTTGTGGTGAACTGCCTGAGCATGGAAACTAAAGAATTTCTTTCCCCATTATGTTCTCAGTGGTAACTGCTCTCCATGTGTCTATAAATTGTGAATTGGCTTTTGTAGCCATTTTGGAAGCCAGCTGAGAAATCCAGTCCCACCATTATACTGCAACAATATTATGTGTTTGTTAAAACAGGTATCATTTCATCAGACTGAATGAACCTATAGGAATGGACTCTTAATCTGTGACTCCTTCCCTGGCTCTTTAGAGTTGTTGTTCCTTTCATATTATGACTGATCTTTTCTTGTCCCATGCAAATAATTTTTAATTCACAAACTCATCTGTTACAACAAAGATCCACATAGGGGAAAGAGCTACAGAAATATGTTTTTCCCAAGAACAAAAAAATCCTGTAGGACATAAAAGAGTAACATTTTTGTGGTTTTTTTGGGTAGGTTAGAATCTGCTTCTCCACTTTTTTATGCTAGATCTGAGACTTTCTGCACTTAAAATTTTAGAAGCTGTTGTGGGGTTATGTTTTTTTTTGTTAGAATTTGTTCTGAAATCAGTTTTTGGCATGTAATGTCCTTTATTTACAGTATACGTATAGCCCAGATTAATAAAATGACAGTATTAGATGATTTGCAAAAGTGTCGGCCTGCAGAATTCTAGAATACAGACAGAACAGTTATGAGTAGATTTGCCATACCTTCTTTCAAATGTATAAATGCTGAATTGTAGTTAAAGAACAGAATTGCAGAGTGTATAAAAACTAATTCATTATCTTATTTTTTAAGTTGCAGCAACCTCAGCAAACCCTTTTAACCCAGGTTAGTTGTTCTATAAGTGATCTCTCTCAGTCTGTAACCCACATTTTTGCATCTGGGCCTTCATTTAAAACTCATAACAACATAATAGCCTTTCTGTTTAGTTGCCTATATAATGTACATTTGTTGTTAATGTTGCTGTCACATGAAACCTTCAGAAGGAAAAGTTTTCTTCTAAAGAGTCATCATTTCTTCTGATTGAGTTTCAGAAGGAATGTTTCTGTTACATAATATCTGTTTCATAATATTTCTTAGTCATTTATAGGCTAATCCTGAGCATGTTTATTTGGAAACAAATGCTACTGAAATCAGTGGAACTTATTTCTAAGTATGTTCACAGTGGATAGCCGTGTTAGTCTGTCTGCAGTAGTAGAAAAGGGCAAGAGTCCAGTAGCACCTTAAAGACTAACAAAAATATTTTCTGGTAGGGTATGAGCTTTTGTGAGCCACAGCTCACTTCTTCAGATATTTCTAATTATGTCTGCTTAGGATTGCAGACTTGATAGAATACAATAACTTGAAGAGGCTTCTCATAGTACAAAAGTAATTGCTTTGTGTTTGTAGGAACAATGACCAATGGAAGGTACTTTCCCCCAAGCAACCTGCTTTTAAGTTTGAAAATTCCAAAGCAGGTTTTTGATTGTAGTCCTTCAGAAAGGAAATGATGGGTTGAATCCTGTGAATATGCTAGAGATAGACTGAATAGTATGAATGTCCTGGGAGTTAAGAGTGTCTTGAGGACAAAATGTTGTTGGGCACAGGGGGCTTCGGTGAAAAGGAAGAAAGCAAAATTGCCCTACCTCCCTTTTCTTCTGGCAAACAATGTGCTGTGAAGCAGGTGTCTAATTTGGCCAAGAGGGGGTGCAGAAACTAGGCAGATTCGCCCTCCTTGTTATAGTCCCAGTGTGACCATGATGCTCCCTTGATCTTAGCATTAGCTGTTTGGGGACTGCTGGGCAAAGGCAGGGGAAAATTCACCTCTGTGCACTGTACAAGTATTTTTGAACATAACTCCATGTGCAGTACCTCTGAGGAGGGAATCCAAGTTGTTAAAAAAATATAGGCAAAGTAGACAACAAGTAATTAACACATCCAGCATCCAGGGGCGACAACAGTGTTATAAGCCACTTTGTGGAGAAAAGCAGAGTATGAATATCTAAAAAAATACACTAATGTGTACAGGTCTTCCCTATTTGTTTATAAAAATACAAACAAAGCAGCAGTTTTGCAGAGGATTTGGAAGAAATGGCGGCTGCTTATATGCAGATGGAATTTCAGGTGGATTGATGAAGCAGCAAATGCAATTATGGTTTGTTACAAAGATGTAACTTTGACTTTTCTCCACTGATCCTAAAATTACTGTCATTTTTTGTGTTTTGTCTTTTGTGCAAAAATTTTCTTTTCATCCTTATCTTTTTAAAGAGAAATGTATGTTCATTGTTGTGGCTTCTGTGCAGTCCAACATGGGAACTGTGCATGTGCAGGCCAGCCACAGAGAATAGACTGAAAAGCTTCTTGAAGGATCAGCTCCAAAAGGAGTGCTCCCCCTCCCCTCTGTACATGTCTAATCCCTAATGGCTTTTCCTGCCCAAACGGATTCGTGACGGAGGAGTGGGGGAGCATTCTTCCCTGAGTTCTCTTTCTGTCACTGTGGAGAGAGGACGAATTCTAGCTTCAAGCATTCCATTTTTTCCCTCGGGCCTGTTTTCTGAGGTAAAAAATCCTTCGGTTCGCTCACAGATCTTGCTTTGTTTTTTTCATTGCTATAGCTTTATTTAAGAAGTGCCACTCTTGCAGCACTAAGATAGCACCTAATGATGAGTGTAAAAACTGCCTTCTCTGCTTGGGTGAAGGGCATGTGATGGCTTCTTGCAACGCCTGCAGCCTATTTACGCCGAAGGCCAGGCAGGAGAGGGCCTCCAGATTGAAGGCCACTCTGTACAAATCCCTGCAGCCGGTCCAAGCTGAAAATCAACCCAAACGACTAACATCACCCTCGGTGTATTCTGTGCCACCGCCCCCTCATACACAACCTGTGGGGCAGGTGTTGGATGGTATATGGGCCTCTTTGGAGCCGCCCTTCAAAAAGGCTAAAAAGAAGAGCAAACCACTCCAGCAGCAAAGTCCTCTTCAAAGGACAATGCTGTTTCCAAAATGGCCAGGCCGTCCCGATATGGAGCTGAGTCATTGACGGCGAGTGCATGCATTGACCTTCCAACATCAAAGTCCCTTCAGCTCTGAAGATCGCCATCAGTAGAGCTCACCTTTCCACCGTTGCCAACTAATGTTGTCCATTCATCGTTGCTGTCCCGAGTGGGCGGACTTACCCGACGACGCAGGACAAGGTTCAGCCGCATCCCCAAGCCTCCAGGGACAGCCCACGGGAGGCAAGGGGAAAGAGGCAGAGTCGTGACCAGGAAGCGGGGGTGGGCAAGCGGCGCGGCGGTGGAGCGAGACCTCCCGCCGACCAGCTGGGCCAGCCACACCCCGCCAGTCAGCTGGACCAGCAACACTGTTGCCTGTCTTGGCACTGATCAGATTTCCCCTAGGTGGTGTTCTCCATCACCTCGCCATTGGGGCTCTTCTGGATCCATGCATGAGAGGTCGTAGCCCTGCGCTGCGAGTTCGGGACACTAACTTGTCACCATGGGGAAGGCTGCATACACCTTTGCTGTCAATGCTGGATGTTTGTTTTTCATTCTCTGAGGACGACATGGAGGTTCCTAATGTTCTCTCCGATATGGAGCCCCATTTGGGACATGATCACCACCACTCATTTGGACATTTGTGGTGCCCATACTGGCCTTGATAGTGTTGCTCTCCACCCACCTTGCAGTGGTGGGTGGATGACCACCATTGCTTTGGCCACCCATCGAAGCCATCCTCGTCGGCTAAGAGGAAAGCTTTGGATCCATCTGCTCCCTTGGCTTCGAATAGGAGGCAAGTGTACTCACTCCACAAGTCGCCGTCAGATTGACAGGAAGAGCATGACCACAACTAGGATCCACGGTCAAGGCGGTGGGCAATCCTGTGTCATCTGTGGAGGACTTAAAGCTGTACGCCGAGCAATTTATCCGGATGGCAAAAGCCCTTGGCTTAGAGATGGTGAACTTGTATCCAAGGATCTCGGATCCGATCATCGGGGTTCTATATAGCTCAGAACCTGGGCCAGCCCAGCTTCCCATGATCAAGGGTATTAGAGATATAGCCACTGTAAGCTGGTCGAAACTGGCCTCTGCCCATGCATCTGCCAAAAATATAAAAAACCTTAATAAGGTTAGAAAAGAGCAAGAGTCCAGTAGCACCTTAAAGACTAACAAAAATATTTTCTGGCAGGGTATGAGCTTTCGTGAGCCACAGCTCACTTCTTCAGATATCTACTACTGCAGACAGACTAACATGGCTACCCACTGTGAATTATCTTAATAAGGTTAATGAAGAAGGTTTGGAATTCCTTTATCGGCATCCCCAAGCCAACTCCCTAGTTACGGAGGAGCTTGGTGCCTGGTATAGGTCAGGGGCCCATTTGGATAAGAAAGGGTGCAAGCTAGATAACCTAGGGAGGAAATTCTATTCCTCATGGGCTCTTGTTTCAGAATTGCTAACTTTAGTGCCCAGATGATGAGACAAGCTTTCAGAGACCCTGGATGCCTTACCCAAGGATAAGCATACTCTCATTAAGGTCTTACAAACCAAGAGTCAGCAACTGGGCATCAGGCAGATGCCAATGGTAGGACCATTGCCTCCAGTATTATTCTATGGTGCCATTCTTGGCTATGATCCTCAACATTGGCACCTGATATTAAGACAAGAGTGGAAGATTTGGTGTTCAACTAGAAGGTGCTGTTCCATGAGCAGACTGACAAAATCCTCCATAACCTAAGGAAACAAAGGTTAACAGCCAAGTCCCTGGGCATTACCCAGTAAACCTCTTCCCCATCTTACAAGTTTAAGCCCTATTCCAGATGGGGCCAGAGCTACTACTTAAGAAGGTCATACAGATATCAGTCTTCTCAATATCAGCCCCAATCTAGATCTCCTTTCCACACCCAGCAGGGGAAGACGTTTCAAGGCAAACCTAAGGGGAGAACAGCCAAGTCCCTGGGCATTACCCAGTAAACCTCTGCCCCATCTTACAAGTTTAAACCCTATTCCAGACAGGGCCAGAGCTACTACTTAGGAAGGTCATACAGATATCAGTCTTCTCAATATCAGCCCCAATCTAGATCTCCTTTTCACACCCAGCAGGGGAAGAAGTTTCAAGGCAAATCTAAGGGGAGAAAGGGTGGCCATATTCCCTCTGACCATGCTCCCAATAAGAAATCATCAGCATGGCTAGACTTGGGTTCTTCAGTTTCTGGTTACCTGTTCATGAACCATTTTCGCTCCCTTGTTTCCTAATGGAGTTCTGTGACATCTGACCTTTGGGTCTTGTTTATAATAAAAAAGGTTATTATTTAGAGTTTAAAATGGTGTCCTGTTGTGATCACCCTGTTTTTCACCAAAGCCCTGATCCCCCTGAGCTACTTGGAGAGGAGGCTACTTTTCTGGATAAAGGGGCTATCGGTAAGATCCTGCCCGATTGTGACCCTTCAGGATTCTATTCAAGATATTTCCTGGTGGACAAAAAAAGTGAAGGGAAGTGTCCTATCCTAGACCTGAGGGCTTTGAATAAGCACATGAATGCTAGGAAATTCAGAATGCTCTCAATCCCTGAAGTGCTACCATTGTTATCGAGTGAAATGTCGTTCACACTCCTTGACCTGAAGGTTGCGTACTTTTACATTTCTATACCTAATGCATGTAGAAAGTTTCTCAGATTTGTATATAATAACATCTCATACGATTTCACTGTGTTGCCTTTAGGTTTATCTACATCACCTATGGTATTTGCCAAGGTGGTGGCCGAGGTCATTGGGTGTTTAGCCACAAGGAGTTGCTCTGTTTTTCTCTACCTAGAAGATTTGCTCTTGGTAGGGACTTCCCAGGAGAACCTTTCGAACTCAGTCTCTCTGGTTACCAGTACCCTGCCTAGGTTGGGTTTTGTGATTAACTATGATAAACCTTTCACAGGATATCATGTTACGTACGTTTTTTCCTGACCCCCTCTGAACAAAGACTCCATACACAGGACATTCACAGAGCTATTATTTTATTTGGATCATGCAAGGGGGTTCAGGTCAGATGACAACCTGTTCATCTGCTTCCATGGTTCCAAAAGGGGTAAAACTGTCTCAACTCAAACTCTATCTTGCTGGGCTCAGGCGTCTTTGGCTTCTGTTTGCAAGCTTAACAACCAAGACATTTGCAGGGCAGTGACCCGGTCAACTTCTTCAGCCTTCATCTTTCATGCCAAGGATGTGGACACCAGAGCGGAAGCATCTGTGGGGAGAGCAATCCTAAATTTGCTGTTTTGTTGGACAGCCGCAGACCCACTTCTACAGTAAGTGAGCTTGCTACTCTCCCATGTGGGACTGCACAGAAGCCACAACGATGAAAACAGTGTTGTGCTTACTCGTAACTGTTGTTCACCGAGTACTCTTCTGTGCAGGCACACATCCCTCCCTCCTTCCCCGCTGTGGGCTGTCACCGCATCAATGTGATCCTCCGCAGCAGCGAATGGAGAACTGAGGGAAGAGTGCCCCCTTGCGGCTCCATCACGTGTCTGTTTGGGTGGGAAAAGCTGTTAGGGATTAGACACGTACAGGGGGAGGGGGACGCTCATTTTGGAGCGGATCTTTCAAGAAGCTTTTCAGTCTGTTCTCCATGGCTGGCCTACACATGCGCAGTTCCCATGTGTGCCTGCACAGAAGACCACTCGATGAACAACAGTTGCAGGTAAGTGCAACACTGTTTTCTCATGAGGTGTCCTGTTTTTTTTTTTTTATTTGCCTGCAGCCCGCTGTGGCACTGCCCACAAGCCTTAGCCTGTCCACTCCTCAGCCAGCAGCACAGATAACTGTTTCTTACCCAGCGCCACGGTCAAGTCAGCAGCAGACCCAGCCCCAGAAGCAGCGCGTCTTTACAGGGGTAGTGACCAAGCTGCATGATACATTTGGCTTTGTTGACGAAGATGTATTCTTTCAGCTCAGGTAAGTTGATTCTGCTGCCTGTAGGCGATGGGGAATATTGCTATACAGATGTGCTGGAGGCCCTTTCATCATTGGCAGAACCCAAAATGATAATTCCATCGTCCTTTTCTTAACTGCTTCGTGCTTTTGATCCTTACAACAAGTCTGTAAGGTAGGCCAGTGATACCCCTCCCTCTGTTTGCAGACTAGGGGGTAGTTGTGGGGGAGGGAGTTGTTTGTCTTGTATACTTTTAAAACCTGAAATCAATCCTGTTCCTGTTTAATAATTTTCTGAAGCTTCTTTCACTAAGCTGATGGGCCCAGCAGCACAACATCTTCTCATAGTGTGACCATTTTTTTAAAATTTTGCAGCGCTGTCAAAGGGAAGACTCCTCAAGCAGGAGACAGAGTGTTGGTAGAAGCAACATATAACCCCAATATGCCTTTCAAATGGAATGCACAAAGGATTCAGACGCTACCAAATCAGGTATGTGCAGCTTCTTCCTCTGCCTCCTGTTGGTGCCTTTAGCATCAAGCACATTCACGAGACACCCTCCCTTGTTTCCTCCCTAGAACCAGACTCAAACCCAGCCTTTACTCAAGACCCCTCCGCCTGTGCTCCAGCCCATTGCGCAGCAGACGGCCTTCAGCGTTCAGGCACAGCCGCAGCCACAGTCACTTCTGCAGGCACAAATATCTGCAGCTTCCATAACGCCTTTGCTTCAGCCACAGCCGCAGCCTTTGTTACCACAGCCGCAGCAGAAAGGTATTCATTCCTCAAAGCGTAACCTGTGTTGTCTTTTGTTAATGTCTTCAGCCTTGCTGAAGCATCCAAACTTTCATAAAAAGCGTGAGAATATAAGTGGCTGAAGGCTGTGTTGCCTCTACTTTGTATTATCACTACAGAGAGAGAGAGCAGATTGAACTACACTGTAGGGTTAGAAAAGGGTCTAGGAAAGAGGTTTCTCTTGTGGACCATTGTTTTTGTGCGAGTTGACTTGTAGCAACTGTGGTCTTCCTAAAAAATTAAATGGCATAATATCCGAATTTACTTTAGTGTCACTGATAGTATGGTTTCAGAATATAGATATTTTGACATTACCTAGTGCAGTGGTGGCGAACCTATGGCACGCGTGCCAGAGGGGGCACTCAGAGCCCTCTCTGGGCACGCGCGCCGTCGCCCCAGCACAGAGTTCGCCTGAGTTCGTTACTAGAAAGCCAGAGGGACGCGGGGCCAGGCTGCTCCCCTCCCCCTCGCCACACGTGCCTGAGGGCATTTCTCATATCACCCGCCCCTCTGCCCAGCAGCCCAAGGGGAGCGCTTCCTCCCTCCCCTGTCACATGCGGCAGGGCGGCTCACATGCGGCGTGAGGGTGCGGCGCGGACGGCAGCCTGTTGAGTCTGTGGCGAAGGTGATTCCCGTGGTGGGGTTGGAGAGGAGCTAGGTTGGAGGGGAGCATAGCTCACAGCGTGGCATAGCTGGAGGGGAGCAGAGCGCTTGGGCCACAGCACGGGCTTTGCGGCGCCTCCCACCTTTCAGTGAAATCTACTAAAAGAGGAACACCCACTTACCCAGCATGTAATTAACCTGTAGAACTCCTTGCCACAGGATGTGGTGATGGCATCTAGCCTAGATGCCTTTAAGAGGGGATTGGACAAATTTCTGGAGGAAAAGTCCATCACGGGTGACTAGCCCTGATGGGTATGTATTCAGGTTAAATTGCCGTGTTGGCACTTGGATAAACAAGTGGGTTTTGGGTTACAGTTTGGGCAATCGGTCTCTAAAAGGTTCGCCATCACTGACCTAGTGAGTTGCATGGTTTCTATGGTGTCTTAGTGGTAGATTGCTGGGCTTTTCCTTTTCACTAGTCTGCCGTTGAAATTATAGTCTCATACTTGTAGGCTGTTTCCATGCCCTGAATCCCCACACACACAGAGCTGCCTTATGCCGAATGAGACCATTGGCCCATCAGAGTCCTTACTGTCTACTCAGACTGGCAGCGGCTCTCCAAGGTCTCAGATGGAGACCTTTCACATTGCCTACCACCTGATGCTTTTAGCTGCAGAGGCCAGGTTTGGACCTGGGACCATTTGCATGCCAAGCAGGTGATCAGCCGCTGAGTCCAAGCCCCTCCCCTGCTGTTGTGGGAGGGATTGCTCCCAAAGAGGACTCCTTTGTTAGGAAAATACATTGCTAGAAAGCCCTGGTTGTAGATTTTAGGAAGGTGCCGGTCTCAGTAACTCCTTTGAGGTTGTTCACTGGGAAATTGAATAGCTAAAGTCTCTATAGTGGTAACTGAAAACTGTTGCAACAATATGGAATCTAGGACCTCAAATTCTTCTCAGTGTTCTACACAATAATTTCATTTTGGCTGCTATAAAATTGGAATTGAGGTGGATCTTGTTCTATCAGTCTAAACTACGGAAGTGGCCTTTAAAAAAAATGTTACTTACATTGCCTGCAGGTCTTCCCTCAGGACCTGCTTCTACCGTTACACTTCTTTATGGGGTTTCTTAAGGCCACCCTGTTGTGTGACATTTGAAAGCACTAGATACTATTATTTGCTCTAGTAGAGCTCTCCCTGTACTATTGCCCCGGTTTCCTCTCTGATGGTTGATAGTGATAGAGGTTTCTTTCCATTTGCTTCACAAGAATTACACATGGTTTCAGGAGGTCTTAATAGTACAGGTATGTGTTCATGGTGGACTTTGAGACATTGCCTTGAGTTCTGCTTCAGGGGAAAGGTGATGTAGAAGTCTTTTAATCAAATCAGTATGATGGAACATGAGGCGAGAATTTGTGTATTGGCAGCAGTATATGTAACAGATTGGATTATTTCATGAGCAGCCCACACTGTTTCATTTAAAACATTAAGATATATGGTGGACAAAGGGCAGACTTGTTTGCCATATGAGGTGTGGTTTGGCGGTAAAAATAAACAGCAATATTTTTATGAAACGACAGCTGGTATCATATTGCTGGATATTTCATGAAGGAAAAAAACTAAACATCTAGTAAAAGAATTCCTGATGAATATAGTTTTAAGAGGCGTAATTTCAACACAGAAGTATAGGCCTGTTGTTTCAAATTGTGACTTTTAAAGTTTGAAAAAGAGACCATATCTCTTAAGAAATACGCTGCTGTGATGAGACTTGAAGTTAAATGTTACTAGACCTCAAAATATTTACCTATACAAACTGAAGAGAGAAATAAATGCATCCTGTTGGGCTGAATATTCTGTGGCTTATGCTGACTGTTGTCAGTTGGTCATCGGATATTTGCCGCAGTCATTATTATATAAATATTGAGAAATTGTTTTGCGCACCTGTTGCATTGTTGAAAATCTTTTTTAAAATCCTGATTATTTAGTAAACATGTTATTTTATAGTTGGGTTAATGATATGGAAAAAGCTTTAAAGCATGTTGGATTTCTTTTTCTAGCTGGTTTGCTACAACCCCCTGTTCGAATAGTTTCACAACCTCCACCGGCACGAAGACTAGATCCGCCACCCAGATTTTCTGGGCGAAATGAGAGGGGAGACCCCATGGCTAACAGAAAAGATGACAGAAGGTGTGATATAATAATTCCACTCCATTTTTCTACACATACTAGAAAGAATGAAAGTTGAACATTTGAAGTTTGAATTTAATTGCTGTCCATTTTTAAAGCAGTGTAACAAACTCGTAAATTCTGTATTAATTGGTGCCTACTGCTATTGGTTCTAGAGTAATAGGCTTGTCAGCTGTGTGTTCATAACACTGCAGAGGCTATAATGAGAAATTTATATTTCATATACGGTTAAGTCGTGAAAGAGAGCGCGAAAGGCGTAGGTCACGAGAGAGATCACCCCAAAGAAAACGCTCTAGAGAGAGATCACCTCGACGAGAGAGGGAAAGATCCCCTCGAAGACCCCGGCGAGTTGTTCCTCGTTACACGGTCCAGTTTTCCAAGTTTTCATTAGACTGGTATGTTACTTGAGTGTCAACTAAATTTTTATGTTCAGGTATGGAGAGAACTTCACAGCCATAAAACCAGTACATATGGGACACATCCAGTTGATAGACAGTTAAGAAAAACAAAACTTTATGCTGTGAGTCACTTGCCTTTTTGATGCATATTATGCATACACTGTCACATTGGAAATTGGCTTTCCTTCCCATATAAATTCTTTAGCGATGTGATCCATATTATGCAGTTCATGCCACTATGCAGATTAAGTGGGTGATTCACATGTGTGTGTTAAATTATGGCTGTAGAACTCCCATCACCTTTCTATTCATAAATGTTGTGAAGATATATTTGGATAGAATAAATACTGTAAAGTAAAATATTGAAGGGGCTATTTGACGATAAAGCATTGGCAAATCCATGTATATTTTGCTATTTTATGACAGGTGTGAAATTTGGGAGCAGAATTTAGCATATAAATATCTTGACTCCCATTTTTAAAGTATGCTTTTAGTCCGGAAAGTGTAGAGAAGGCAGATGGCTATGAAAAGGGAGCTTTCTTTCATATAGGTTGTAAAGTTCTGCTCTTACTCCTTTAATGCAAGATATGCTCAAGGTATAATAAGCCCATAATATAGTGGTTTGAATGTTGTTGACAAAGAAGGGGTGGCTACTTTTGCTTGTCATGTCCATATCTCATGATTGACATTTCCCATGGTAATCGGAGGTGGTTTGCCATTGACTGCCTCTGCGTAACAACCCTGGTAGTTCTTGGAGGTCACCCAACCAAATTCTAACCAGGGCTGACCCTACTTAGCTTCTGAGATCGGACGAGATAAGGCTAGCCTGGGGCTATCCACGTCATGGTTGGAGAAATAACTGACCCTGAAATAAATCTGGGGAGCAGGGGGCATCTGGTTAAAACAATGGCTGGTTAGTTCGGTTTGGCATTTCTACAAAATAGCTTTAGAGTCTTCCAATGCTTATCAGTTTTTACATGTAGTACAAATTTAATAGCTTTGCTTTCTGTTCAGCCTGGCACAAAAATATTTGTAAAATATTGCTGAGGCCAAACTTTTTAACCCTCAGATTGCTTTACCTTTGTAAAATATTATGTTCTTATTGTTTAAAGCCTTAGTTGTGATATGATGGAATTGAGACGGCGTTATCAGAACTTGTACATTCCCAGTGACTTCTTTGATGCTCAGTTTACCTGGGTGGATGCTTTTCCGATGTCGCGGCCATTTCAGCTGGGCAACTACTGCAATTTCTATGTAATGCATAGAGAGGTAGATCCTTTGGATAAAAATTCTGCTGTTCTGGACCCCCCAGATGCCGATCATCTTTACAGTGCCAAGGTATGCAAGATGTCCTCCACGCCACCTTTTCCGTAGAACCTTTGAAAGACAGAGCACCATCCCAGAAATATTCTTTTGATGCATCTACTTTCATTGGTGTATCCTGTGCCCACACCTTGACCAGGATCTTTATGCGGCTCAAAGAATTAAGCCAGATCTGGATTCAGATCACTTGCTAGTGTTTTATAACAACTTAAACAACAACTAGAATTGTCTATACCTGGATGTGTTTAAAAGTGAGCAGTGGAAAATCAGGTTTGGATGAAGTCAGGAATGTAGCTACAGACATCTGGGATGTTAACAATTTGTTTTCAAATGGTAAAGAAGTGTAATTTTTGCCTTTAAACTTACTTGGTTATCTAACAATTCCCAGGGATTGCAAACACTGCTCTGTGGGTCCTTGATAGCTATTGTAACGTCTTCACATAACTTGTGTTTAACATTTTTGCAAGGCTTTTCAGCATCCATATGAAGGCTGAATAGCATTGGACCTGATCTTTCTACTTGGACATAAAATTTCTTTTGTGCTTTGGACGTACAAGAGGCTATTAGCAGTTAACCAAGAAGAGAGAAAGCCACTGAAGGTTCTGAGATGCTTAACCCATCAAAACATCTGGGTCCCTTTTTTTAAAGCTTTGTGCACAGCAGTGGTCCTGCTGAACTCAGCAGTACAAACTAAGTTCATAGTGTACTATATTTAGAGGTGCCCTTGCAGGAGCAGAAGGCACTTTCAGTAATGCAAGGTTTTTTTTGATGATTTCCCACTTAAGCTGCAGTCGTCCCCCCCCCCTTCCCCATTGCATCCCGTGTGGTACTTGAGAGTTCCCTGGTCCGCTGCAGAATTTCGGGGGGGGGGGGAAGTCTGGGAGGAAAGGAAAATCTTACGTACCAGTAGAGCTCTGTTTGTGGTTCTTTGCACCCAACCCAGTGTCTGAGAGAGATTGATCTTTTATAAGTAGTTTATCCACATCACAATAAAATAAACGAGAGTCCAGCAGCACCTTTAAGACAAACATGTATTCCAGCATAAGCTTTTGTGGGTTGGAGCTCACTTCATCAAATACTCTGATTCACGGAAGCTTATGCTGGAATAAATTGTGTTAGTCTTTAAGGTGCCACTGGTTTTTGTTGCTGCAGACTTGGCTACTCGTCTGGAATTAACTTCACAGTTGTTTCTTAATAGGTGATGCTCATGGCGAGTCCTAGCATGGAAGATCTCTATCACAAATCATGTGCCCTTGCTGAAGATCCTCAAGAGGTTCGGGATGGGTTTCAACATCCTGCTAGACTTATAAAGGTAAAAATAAGTGTTTCTAGCCAAAAAAACAGAAATACCTTGCTATAAAGTCTATGTAAGTACAAATTCTTACATACAGTATTCCAACTGAGAGCGTAGTATCCCTGCATTAGCATTTTTATCAGTGAACTTTTTGTTGACTCAAATCTTATGGAGCTGTCAGCGGTCTTCCATCCATCCAGATTAGTGAGCCACAACTGATCAGTTCCAGCAATTTCTGCAATATCTGGTGTTTCCAAAAAGATGCCACTGCATGAGCAAAAGGCACTTCTGTTTTGGCAAGGTGTGTGCGTATGTGTTACTTTCTTTCACCAGTTCTTCCTTTCCTGTCTGCAACTGTCCCCCAAAGCAGTTGTGGGGAGGGGGGTGAGTTAGCTGCACAGATCTGCAGAAGTGACTTCCACTCATGTAGCAGGTTCTAGGTTTCCTACTTAGAGGCATTTCTTACAGCCTGAGAGCAGATAGCATCGTATTGAGAAAACAGTGAAGTGAGTGCACACTCAGAAACTAAATAGAATTCAGTCAGTTGAAATGAGAAGAATGTTACTGAATAAGCTGCCGTGATATCTCTAGGTGTGTTTGAATTGCTAGGCGTCTGTCAACATTTACATGGAACTTTGAAAATAATTTAATATGTCTGATTTTTTACCATATGGGATATTTTACATCCTTTGCGAATAGCTTTTACAATTTTGCTGCATGTGCTAATACAGTTACAGAGCTTTAATGGAAGTCTTGCAAAAATAGAATGAGTGATGATGTTTAAACCTATTCCATTACTGAATGTGCTGTGGATAAACGAAGCTGAACTCTTTCTTGAGTAAGACTTTCACTTGCAGATTTCAGGCTAACTGCTTGTCATAGTTTATCTCTTTGTAAAAGGGCGGGGGGGAAATGAGGTGTGTATAATTTAAGTGCTTTGGGTAATGTTTCTGCCAATCAGATAACCTTCCCCTCCCCCAAGCAGGGAAATGTTAAGCAGCCTTTTCTTGTCTAGTTTTTAGTGGGTATGAAAGGTAAAGACGAAGCCATGGCTATAGGTGGGCATTGGTCTCCCTCCCTCGATGGACCTGACCCGGAGAAGGACCCGTCTGTGCTGATTAAAACGGCTATTCGTTGCTGCAGAGCCCTTACAGGGATTGACTTAAGTGTTTGCACACAGTGGTAAGTATCATACTCTCAAAAATATTCCGGAGAAATCAAAGCATGTTTAAAATCCTCACAAAAGTGTTGCGCGGCAAACCAACCCCTTCCTTTCTTTATCAGAAGTCAGTAGTCATACAGGTAAACTTCTCAGAGGGATACCCTGTTGGGCAACGCAAATGTGATTTGGTGCCAAAAGGTTTGAGGAACAGCGAATGTTTAAAATTATGCTATTGTGTACATTTTGCAATGCTTATATGTTAAAATATTTTTCATTTCACGCATAGCTGGAGAAGATCGTCAAGAGAACTTCATTTCATTATTCTCGTTTTATAAATAGATGTTTCGGACAGCCATATTTTCTCTTGGTGGATTTAATACTTAATATATTTAATGAACAATTTGCAAAATGAAGCACTGCTGTGCACTAAACTCTAAAAATTAAGATCCGCCTTTTCTTTAAGTCATCAATACAAAGGGTGCGGTTCACTGCTTTCAGCAGTTAGTATTTCATTCATTCCTTACTGATATTGAAGTGAATTGCAGGAGTTTCTTAAAAGAGAACATATGGCTTTCATTTTTTTTTCTTTAGAAAAAAATTCAGGTTGTCGCAGCAAAGTTTCTTTACTTGATGTGCTGCAGTGATCTAGGCTCTATTAAAAAATGTGTTGTAGAATTTTTTTTCCAACATGCTTCTTCCCTTGCAACAGGTACCGTTTTGCAGAGATTCGCTACCATCGCCCTGAGGAGACCCACAAGGGGCGTACAGTTCCAGCTCATGTGGAGACAGTGGTTTTATTTTTCCCGGATGTTTGGCATTGCCTTCCCACCCGCTCAGAGTGGGAAACCCTCTCCCGAGGATACAAGCAGCAGCTGGCCGAGAAGCTTCAGGGTGAACGCAAGGAGGCTGATGGAGAACAGGCACTGAACGCTAATCCCTTTTTCTATTTCTGCTTCTCACAGGCGCAGGAACACAGGCACAAAACGCACACCACACGCTACACAACAAACATACATAGGAGGAACATAACTGGTAACAATGACTGGTAAACCAGCTTTCAGGAGTGTAGAATCCTTTTTGTTATCTGGTTGCGGCTAGTGTACCAACTTAAAAGTGTGTGCTGATACTACAAGTGGACTTAAATCGTGCACTCGATGCCTGCATCATCGTGCATCTAGTCTTAGAACTAGTTGCTGGAATCTGGGACCAGTTGTTGAGTGAGATTCAGTTTTAAAAGTTGTCTTCAGCATTTTTGCCATTTGACAAAACTTGTAAGTTTTCTCCCATATGTGTTAGCCTTTTCTGTTTTTTTAATGGTGACTGGAAATAGAGAAGCCATTAAAATAACCTAGTTTTTAGGCTATGTGGCTGATTGGCATCTTGATACATGTAAAAGGTCTTAACAAAATGAGGACTGTATTGGGTGGTTTGAAAAATTGGGGAAGATCACACACTGTGTGGTTAGAGGTGACCAGCAGTGTCTGTGTGTCCCTGACGTCCTTTGTGTTGTTGTTTATCACCCTTTTGTGTTTCACAGAGATTACTATTATTGGCTGATGAGAGGCAATGTGATCCATTATAAAGTAGTAGACTGTGTGCTTGTGGCTTTGTCGAAATGGCAACTTTAGGAGAAGACTGTCTGATGAAACAGTTGTGACCTTGCCCAGATCAGCAGCAGAATTTAAGACCAAAAAAATGTATTATTTAAGCTTTCTAAAGGACAGTATCTTTATTTCATTGTTTAGGATGAAGAGGAAAAGGATGATGGAGAAGCAAAAGAAATTTCTACTCCTACTCATTGGTCTAAACTTGATCCAAAGGCGATGAAGGTAACCACTGTTTGAAAGGCTTAAGGAAGACAGGCTTAAATAACAGGCTTAAGGATGTGATCAAATATTACCATGCTAATTTTTATAAAGCTGGTCCAGCTTTTTAATTTAAAAATGTACTGTACTGTGTTTTCATAAGGGAAATCCTTGACAGTCACTGATTAAATTAGACTATTAGGTGAAAATGAATGATGCATTTTTAATGACTTTGTCTATCGTTATTTCAGTAGTTAACAAAGGGGTACCTGAACCATATAGTTCAGAATTTTGTTGAGTAATATATATATATCATTATTCATTGAATAGCCACTGTATACTACTTTATCGACTAGGTTAATGACCTACGCAAGGAATTAGAAAGTCGAAATCTTAGCTCAAAAGGTCTGAAATCCCAGCTGATAGCCCGGCTAACAAAGCAGCTGAAAGTGGAGGAGCAAAAAGAAGAACAGAAAGAACTGGAGAAGTCTGAAAAAGAAGATGAAGAGGAAGAAGAGAGAAAATCTGAAGATGACAAAGAGGTGGATGTCTGGCAGATTTATGTCTACAAAACATTGTAGTTAAGCTGAACTTCAGAGAGGGGCATGAGAGGAAATGCTCACTATTTGAGGGGTGTGAACTTTGATTTAGCCTTTATTTAAATTTAATTTTTTCAATGATCATGTGTTATTATTGCCATACATTATCACACATTATCACAGTGGTGTAAGGTGTGCTTTCCCAATGGCTGTTTCACTCCACTGGATGAAAGTAACACAAGTCTGGGTTAACTGAAGTTTTCGGTCTCACTCACATGTTGCCTGATCCCCAGGGAGAATTATGGAACCGGTTGTCCTAACCACACAACCTTTCTGTACTACCCTTGGGACTTCAATTCTGGCAACATCAGCATCCTTTGATATATTTAGCTAAAAGGCAAGCTTGTAGGTACGCTGATGCTTTTGTGTTCCTCCTCTCTGGAAGAGAACCTTGCAGCTGCCTACTATGGAAGATGCACTTGTGTTTAAATACCTAGACTGAAACCTTGGTATCATCTTCCTGTGCGTTTCCACACAGCAAGGATTTGAAGTTCCTGCTTTAAAACTGGCTTCCCAACTGTTTAGGAAGAAGAAAGGAAACGTTTAGAGGAAGTGGAACGCCAGCGCCGAGAGAGACGATACATCTTGCCTGATGAGCCCGCAATCATTGTGCATCCTAACTGGGCAGCAAAAAGTGGAAAGTTTGACTGCAGTATTATGTCTCTTAGTGTTCTTTTGGATTACAGACTGGAGGATAACAAAGAACATTCCTTTGAGGTAATGTCTTTGTATAACTTCCTGAATATTTTTGAAGTCCACTTTACTGTTTTATTTTTCACTGGCTAACTTAATGTTAGTAAGTTTAAGAAAAGAGATGTTCTGGCAAGAGGAGTTCACTGGTCTTTTCAAGTATTTAGCTAAATGGTCATATTTCTTAGTAGTTTTTTGTTTTGTTTTTGCAGAATTACGCTTTGTGTGAATATTAGTGGACATGAATCCTTTTTAAAAAGGGAATATTTTATTTTTCTTAAGAGTGCTTTCATTTTTTCTTTTGAGCTTTTAACTATTTCATATATTTGTTTTGTGATGAGGCAACAACAGTACAATAATTTGTTGTGTTAGGTGGAAATCATGACTCCTACCCTGTACTGTATCCTGGGTCTTCAAGCCTGTCACCTGCTCCCTCATCTGCCAAGTCTTTGCATGTGATTGATTTCCAAATAGGATCTGCATAATAACGGAGTTGAACTTTGCCACTGAGTCACTGAATGTCCTGCAGCAAATTCTTATTTTTCCACTAAGTTCTGCCATCTACGATATGAAATTAATAGTGGTCTGCTTAGTGTGCTTTTGAGCAGAAACAAAGGTTGTAAAATATCTTGCAAATTAGAGATCTTAGGGCTACCGACATGCTTAATGTTCCTCGTGCAGGTTTCATTGTTTGCCGAACTCTTCAATGAAATGCTTCAAAGGGATTTTGGTGTCCGAATCTACAAGTCACTATTGTCTCTTCCGGACAAGGAAGATAAAAAAGATAAAAAGAACAAAAAGGATGAGAAAAAAGAGAAAAAGGAAGACAGAGAGGATGAAAATGATGATCCAAAGCCTAAAAGAATAAAATCTGGAGATGAGAAAGAGAAAAAGGATGAGCGAGACGACAGGAAGGTCAGTGGCTGGTTTACCAACAATCAGTCTCTCTAGATTAAGAGCAGCTGCGGGACAGGGAGTACCTTTTTTTAAAAAAAACCCTACATTTCATTCTTTAATATTAAAATAGTCATAGCTTTTAATAGGAATTCCATAATGGATTTTTTCCTTTTAAAGATTTCAAGTCTTTAAAATCAGTTAATGAAAAATGTGTACTGTTTGTCAAACAGGAATGTCTTTTTTCTTGGCCGTTCATTCCTGTATTTTAAGTATGGCCCATATGTGGACATTTGGGGCAAGATAACTTAGTCCCTTTGATCACCTTCTACAAGCAAAAGTCCCTGCCGAGCTCCAAATACCTGGTTTGTTCCAGAACCTTTTCCAACCCAGTTCCCAAATGACTACCTTGACCTGAAAAATGGTTTTCGGAGTCTTTTTAAATTAATGCTGCTAATCCCTGGACTTCGCTAATATTTGAGAATTAATTACAGAGGGAAGATAAGAGGAAAGATGATTCCAAAGATGAAGATGAAATGGAAGATGACAATAACCAGGATGAATATGATCCAATGGAAGCTGAAGATGCTGAAGATGATGATGATGGTATACTGGGGATGATTATTTTAATTAAAAGTGCCCAGATGCAAATACTTGTTCTCCCTGGGTAAAATTGTAAACGGTCAATTACTCTTTATGTTTTTGTGGCAATTAGATTGATATGTTTAACCAGTTGGGTAATATGCCTTGTGTTTTCAGTGTGAAAATCCAACCTGTCTGATTTTCATTATTGCTAAATGAGGTACCACAGTGGTCTACTAAACAACTAATCTTCCTCCTGCCTGTTGTTTTGCCTTCCCTCTTTAAGTTGAAAAATAGAAGCCCTTAAATCTCATAGAGAAACGCATTTCTTCATTAAAAGGTACTTGCAATGAAGCTGTAGTGCTATGAATATATTGGAAGTAACTTCTGTTTCCATAGATAGGGATGATGAGGAAATGAGCCGACGAGATGACAGAAGAGAGGGAAACCGGCACTGCAAAGAGCGGGCTTCTAAGGATAAGGTACTTAGTACTTATCAGTTAGTGATGAAGCTGAAAGGCCAGCTTACCAAATATGCCTTCTTCAGACTATAGAGAAAAGCTTAGTTTGAGCCAGACACTAGTGTGCCTGTAACATCTTTTCTCTGCTGGTATCTGTAATACCTAGCTAGAAGATTTTATAGTTTCTATGTATAATAAGTTATCAATCACACAGCATTCATAGGATAAAGTATTTGAATCAAACCATGACCAGGGTACACCAGTTACATATCTGGAAAAGACTGAATAGATTTTTGGTGTGATATCGTCAAACTGAGTTTGATTGCATTGATGACAGTTTAATTTCAGGGGGTTGGATCCAGTGGTCTGCTCACTGAAAGATCCCACTTTCCCCTCCCACAGTAGTTTCTTCAGACCCCAGGAAAGTTGATACCCAGGTTTGCGGGGCCTAAATGGAACAATAGCCGAATGGGTGGAGGGGGCTGAATGGAGGAGGGGGGAAATTGCCTCTCTCTCAAAATACTAAAACTTGAGGGCATCCAGTGAAGTTAATGCACAATAGACTCAGGATGGACAAAAGGAAATGCTTCTTTACGCAACACGTGATAAAATGTGGAATTTGCTACCAGAGGAAGTAGTGATGACCACAGGCTTTAAAAGAGGATTAGACAGATTGATGGAGATTAGGTCTATCAGCAGCTACTAGTCATGCTGGCTAAACAAAAGCTCCACATCCAGAGGCAGTAAACCTCTGAATACCAATGCCAGGAGGCAACATCAGGGAAGGCCCCAGCCTCTTGGGCCAATTGTTGAATCTCCAGAGGAACTGGTTGGCCACTGTGTGAGACTGGATGCTGGACTAGATAGACCACTGGTCTAGTACTGCAAGGATCTTCTTATGTTCTTATGCCCCACAAACCCAGGAGGAGCAGCTTCCCCAGGGTCTGCTGGGGGAGGAGAATTAAGTAACCTTCCATTGATGAATTGCTGGATCCGCCTGGTTGGCTTCAGAGGGATTAAATTTTCTTAGCACTTCTCTTGAATTTAGCTAATTAGACAGAGAAAGGAAGCCTTACTTTAAAAGCTGGGAACAAGATGACAGATTTAGCTTCAAAGCGTTTCTGTTAAGGGTTGTGTTTAGCAAAGATCCTACATGTATTTTAAAAAATCAGTTGAGGACAAATGTCAGCTTCAAGGTTTTCGAAGGCTTCAGGGGCTTGAACCAGGGTCCTCCATCCCCCTTTCGTTTAATTGATATTTGGCTGCTTACAACATTCCGACCCTTCTGGAGCATTTTCAGTTGTCTTCAGCTCCTTTATTGTGTTTTTTCTATGTTTGGTTAATTTATGTAATGACCTATGGACACTACATTTGAATAATTTCCTTTAACACTCATTTGCCTCTCCCATCATTATGCCCTTTCTGGAGCATTTTCAGCCTTCACATTGTTTTAAGGGTTTGTTCTTCATAGATGAACTAAGTCATATTTTTCTGCATATTTGGACATGCCCCTGAATATGTAGTTACCCAGACCTTATTTGTGGGTGGCCCCATTTCGCTGCTTCCATCATCTGCATCGGGGCAGTTATTTTGCTCTTGAATATAGCAATTGCCAATAGTAAAAACTGCCTTAACTTGGCATGAAATGTATTCTGCTGTAGGAGAAAGACAAAACTCAGATGATAACTGTTAACAGAGATCTTCTGATGGCTTTCGTTTATTTTGATCAATGCCACTGTGGGTACCTCCTAGAAAAGGACTTGGAGGAAATTCTGTACACACTCGGACTGCATCTCTCCCGTGCTCAGGTCTGTATCTTACACGGTTGTGTAATGGTAAGCCTTGTGGGAAGGTGGGGTTTTCAAGTTAACTTTTGGATGTTCTGCTTAGTACAGTTCCAAATTCAACTGCATGCAACTGAAATGTAACATCCCTTGATTTTCTGTCTATAATGACGAGAAACTTCATGGCTTTCTGTGTATCCCTTTATCTGACTAAGAATAACCTTCTGGAGTCATTATTTATATATCTGTGTTCTGTGTCTAGGTAAGGGAGATCATATATTGGATTTGGTAAAAATATAGTTAAAATTATCAGTCTTCATGCATTTGGATTTAAAATCCCCAAGTACAGTTATTCTTAATGCTGCAGAAAGTTTGTAAGCATCTTCGTGTTCTAATTTATATTATATTTTCATAATATAAAATATGTTGCAGCATTTATTATTGATGAATTCTCTGGCTTTGTTAATTCATTGCTGCCTCAGGCAGACCTTGAGAGGCAGCCCTATTCATCCTCTAAAGTAACTTGCACATGACAATTCTTTGTGTTGCTCAAAGTGCTGATGGTACCTGATCTCTTGCATTGTTTCAGGTCAAGAAACTACTTAATAAGGTAGTTGTCCGTGAATCTTGCTTTTATAGAAAACTGACAGATACATCTAAAGATGAAGAAAATCCAGAAGAGGTGGAAACTCCACAGGAAGACATTCTGGGTAACATAACGTTGTTAGTTGCAAAAGGCACTTGATGAAGATCACTGGCTCTTTGTAAAGAGGGTGGGTGGCAGGGAAAATGTGTTCCACTGCCAATTAAACAGCATCTAATCTTTGAAGCACTCACTGTCTCACATTCAGGGTATATCGTGCACTTAGAGATGGTAGAATACATAGGAAATATTTTATATGTTCTGCTGAAGTGGTAAACACCATGGACTATCTAAAATCTCTTTGGGGACATTATACAACATACTTTCCTTCTATGTTGGTGGGGGGCTAGACATATTTGGATATGTGAAAAATCAGGCCTTCTAGGGGGAAATGTGGAAGAGGTTAGATGCTTCCTCTACCAATTGAGTGTGTTCTGGCAGTGTTTTCTTAACCTCCTGTAGGAAACAGACTCCTGCTGCCATCTCTGGCTATAAAACAAGAATCAAAAGGATCAGAAGAAAATGTTGGTCTCATTGTGTATCATGGAGCTATGGTGGATGTAGGAAGTCTCTTACAAAAACTAGAGAAGTGTGAAAAAGCACGGGCTGAAATGGAACAGAAGCTTCAGTCGCTAGAAGAAAAAACAGGTGGGATTGCTTGATAAAACAAGAAAGATGAATCATAAACAAAAAAATGGGGAGTCCAGCTTTTGTAGCTATGAGTCAATGAAGGAAAGTGCTCCTATTTTCCTGTGAGTTTTAAAAACTATTGTTTTTGTTCATCAGACAATGAGATAATGCATTTTGGATGTCTAATCATTCTGGTATCTACTGGGAGTGGTATTTTGCGGAGGCTTTGGACTTGGTGCAGAAGCAGCAACAATGGGTGTATGAGTGTCTGTGCATCTACTTTAAAGTGCAGAATGTCACCGAAAGCCTTGTTTAAAAGCACACATGACCGTTAAAGGAGAATGAGTTAATGCATCTATTGAAATAATATAAAATATACTTATTTTTCATTTTTTAAATGCCTACCCTGCCAAATACAGCTTTTAAAAGCTGCCACTGAGGCTTACAAAGCATAAATTGAAAAATATGTTGATTCCCAGTTGTAGGGAAAAAACCTTGAAGGGGGGTTGTTCCTGGGGTACATTGGAAAGGCCACGAGAATAGCAGCAGAACTCCAGCAGGACTTTGGGTGCCATTTTGGGTTCTTTATCCTCCCTGCTGCTGTCGTGCCCATATGGCCTCGCAATGCAGCACAGTGGCCAGGCATCAGGTGGACACATGGTGATGGGCCAAGAGCAACATGGTTCTTTGTGGATGTGCACCCATGGCAGAAGAAAGAGACACAAACATGTTTAGTTGTGCAGGGCTACTACAGTAACCCAAAGTGGCATCCAGCAACTCACAACGTGATCTTTCAAGATTTTGTGTTGCCGTAGCAACTGAAGCTTGCTTACAACATTGGGGAAATGAGCATGGGAGTAATGGAGGGGTGAAAGAAGGAAGGGGAGAGGGGACCCATGTTGATTTCTTGAGTCATCCACTTGGAATGTGTTTAAAGCAAAAAGCAGCAGCAGAAGAGGGAAATGCTACAACTATGGGATGAGTAGTCACTTAACCCAACACCTCAGCCTTTTCTTGGTTAAGCTTTATTTTAGCGGCACTTGCTTGTACATTCTATGTGCCTGTTTAGGAGGTCCGCTACGTTGCCTGATCCAGACGAAAAGGAGAAATAGCATTGGGTATTATTTGCATATTGGTTTTATCTTATTCCAGATCTCCACACGATCTCATCCAGCAGTTTTATATACCTGCTAGATGGCATGAAAGACAGAATTGGGACCCTGAGGGAACCTGGTAGCATTAATGCCGCAGAGCAGACCTCTGCCCTCACCCGCATCACCTTCTGAAACCCGTCTGAACTTGCTGAGATTTCTAGTCTTGCATTGCAGACCTTAATCAAGAGGGTATAATTCCAGTGTCACTATCTCTGTTCTGTAACTCCTAGGTCCGCTGTGCATGCAGCACCAGAGATGCCACCCTTGTGACAGTTAGATTTGAGTCCAGTAGCTCCTTAGAGACCAAGAAGATTTTCAGGGTATGAGCTTTGGAGAGTCAAAGCTCCCTTCATCAGTCTGACACAGGGACTTTTGACTCTCCAAAGCTCATACCCTGAAAATCTTCTTGGTCTCTAAGGAGCTACTGGACTCAAATCTGACTGTTCTACTGCAGACCGACATGGCTAACTTCTGAAACACCCTTTTAATAGTTTGGCTCTGATACTTGAAAGAATACAGAAAGAGATTTAGTGACTGTAAAATTGTTGGGTTTTTTAGATGATGATGAAAAGACTATACTGAATTGGGAGAATGTGAATAAAAGCTTGTCTTCAGAACTTAAAGAAGTAAAAAAGGACATTAGCCAGCTACAAGAGAATCTGAAGGCATCGGAAGAGATGAATTTGCAGTTTGAAGGGCAGCTGAATAAGACAATCAAAAATTTGGCTACAGTTATGGATGAAATACACACCGTTCTTAAAAAGGTTAGAAGGATGCAACTCTTGACCTGTGATACCAGTTGTAAAATAAAGTGTTGGAAGATAAAGGGGGCAAGTACTTCTAACTTCTTTTTAGTTGGCACCTTAAAACAGCAATCTAGAAACATGAAGACTGGTGAAACTTTTGCCGTTAACTTAAAGACAGGATTTGGCCCTGAAACAAATTAGATGATACAAAATCTAGCTGATCAGGTAATGGGAAACTATTGTGACTGAACTCAACTTCAGGCCTTTGCTTCACACAGCATTCACTAAAAGCCTTAAGCATCTTCAGAAAGGTGTTCATGCTTGTGTTGTTACCATAAGCAAGTAAGATACTTGTCTGACTGATTCTTGAATAGTGAAGTCATTAGAACATAAACTCCAGGGTTCTTGGCCTTTGTAATGGCAAGCCTCCATAAGTGTGTGTGTGTGTAGTGGTAGGGAGATTAGAATAGTTTTCAATACAAATAAAGCAGAATAAAGATTGTTTGCTCAGAAGTTGAAAGAAAACACAATAGAGGTTATCCTGTACAGCCATAGAATACTATAAAAGTAGTATTAGTTAGTTCATTCACCAACCCCAACTAAACTGTCAGTATATACATAGAGTATTTATAGGTAGAATGAGTTTGGTTCCTGACCCAGTAAACTAACAAGCTTAGTATTCGTAGACCATGACCTCTAATGGAATAGCATCTACCACTCTCTGACTGTTAGCAAGGAGGAAACAGGATGGCAGTTGAAATAAGGTTCACTTATGCATTCACGTGCTCAGTTTAAGTGGTGTCCAAAGTATAGTAGTCTTCTGATGTCACAATTCAGCAGCCAATACTGGGGGGAAAGCAATGGTCCTGGAGCGCTAGTCACTGGTGTTCAGGCGGGCGAGAGAGAGTACCTACTGTTCCCACGTGACTTAAAGCAGTTTTTCTTTTGGGGGTGGGGGCCGCCTTTAGGACTTTTACAGATCAGCTGTTGCAACCTTTACCTTGTTGTCTTGTTCCTCTTTCTGACAGGATATTGTGAAGAATGAAGATAAAGATCAAAAATCCAAAGAGAATGGAGCAAGTGTATGACGAACTTGCTGCAGTAAAAATAAGGGTGTTACATAATGTAATATAAATCATGAAAACTGGAGTGTATGAAAGTGATGCATGTTTAATTTCAGTAGTATAAATACCTTAGTCTAAGCAAGGATGTATAAAGTTTTATAAATGTGTGAGCCTGCTTCCAAGGATTGCTTGTAATTCATAGCTGTCGGTTTGTTAGACACTCCTTGAGTGAAAATTAATTTTGCATTGCAAAATGTTTTAGGGTAAACTTTGTTATAGTTTGAACGCTAATAAAGTTGATCAACTTAATGGGAAGTAGCAAGTATTTAATTACCAAATGTTTTCCTTTAAAATGTAGTAGAAGCAATTTTCCATTATTTATAGAAATGCCATTCTTAGGTTTTTATTTCAGTCTAATTAGACTTTTAAAATTCAGATATAAATCACTGCATGCTGCTTAATTTTGCAAGTAAAGATTTTTAAAGAAAACCTCAAATGTCCCAGTTTTTTCCCTTTTAAATCATGATTTTCCTGTCCTATGCTGCTCATATTACTGTTTTGATGCACAGTAATTCAGTTTTTAAGGAAAAAAATATTGAGGAACTTAAATTCTGGTAAGCTGCGATTTATATGAAAACAAGACTTTTACTATTTTGTATTCCTTGAAATGTCCCTTCATTAATCTATTCCCTTGGTTTAAAAAAAAAACTGGTGTATTAAAATGTATTTACCTGCCAGCCCAGTAGATGTCAGTATAATGTGGAGAAATTGCTGTTTGTTTTATATTGGCTTTCATTAAATTGTCAGCTTTATCAAGAGCCATACAATGAGAAATTTTACCTGTTATTAAAATTTATGGGTTTTTTTATAAGAAAATATCTGCCATTGTTGGCCGAAGGTATAAGTTTGAATATCACTCAGATCTGGATTTTTCACACCTGATCACTTTATGATCAGGTGATGAATTACAAGTGTAAATGAGCTATCAAACACCACAAGTGAAAATCTTATCTTCTGTCTTCTCAAAAAATGTTTTTCAATGAAGTCAGGATGGACATTCAGCTGCAAGTCATCCAGGGTTGAGCATTAAAATATACTGTATGATGTGTGAACAGTCCTCAGCAATATTGAAGGTCTAGTATTTTATGTATCTCACAGTGCTTTTCATCAACAGCATTTTAGGACTTTAGCTGTACACTGAAAATGGAATGACTGGGGTATTTCTGGGCTCTTTCCTCTCCCTATTGTGAGGAGAAAAAAATGGGCCTATTCAGACACAAGAGGAAGGCACTGGCAAACCACCTCTGTTAGTCTCTTGCCTTGAAAACCCCATAAGGGGTTGCCATAAGTCGACTGCGACTTGACGGCACTTTACACACACACACACACACACACACACACACATTCAGACACAACCGGTTTGGCTCCTGGCTGCTAGCGGATTTTTTTTATCTGTTCAGACAAAGCCGCTTGTGTCCCAGTCGCAAAGCGAGGCTGAGCTGTTTTTTATGAAAACTGCTTTGAAGCGTTTTCGGTTCTTTCTTGCACCTCTGAATCGCTCCATTGTGCTGTTTGAACTGCCTGAGACTGCCATTGTTTTCCCACTTTTTTTGCCGGTGTGTTTTTACAGCTTTTTTTAACATTCTGAGATTTGCGTTAAAGCACTATGAAGTCGGAAAATACGCGGCGGGAAAAACAATTGTAGGGCTGTTTGAACTAGCCAGAGCGCTTTAGAGATGGCTCATAGACGGATTGAAATGAGCTGTATGAACACCCATCTTTGTATCGCTTTATTCCAAAATGGGTCAACAACAGATGACATCCAGTTTATAACAGTAATCTGAATAGGGCCAACATGAATTAGACATAATTGTGATTTGGTCCCTGCAAAAGTTGGCATTTGCATTGAGTGGCCAGGACTTACTGTATTGATACATTGACTAAAAATGTTTACAAATTAAAAATAGTAGTAATAAGAGGGATAATGAAGAAATCTTACAACAGTTTGATCCCTGGAGTTTAGTGACCTGTCGCGAGTATTCTTCAGTGTAACCTCCGAGTAGGGATCTGAATGGGATTCCTGGCTGCTGTCTTTGTTTCTCATCCCTTCAACTGTACAGAATTACTGTATTCATTGCCCTACTTTCTTCTCCAGAACTATAGCTGAAGCTTTTGTGGCTGACCTCAATAAAAGCCTGATAGTGTCTATGCCAAACACCCAAACACATTCCAGCTGCAGGTTCTCTTAATTGCTTTGCTTCCCTTCTGAAACTCCCTCATCCCTAAGACAGAGTGTGTGTTCCTCTTGCTGATTAGCTTTCTTTGTATGCAGTTTAAAGGGCAGTGGGGAACGTTGTGTAGAGCTATAGCAACAAAATTTACAAGCTTAACTCTTAACTTTGACCCTGTAATTGCTGAAATAGGAGGTATTGTATGGATGTTGCTGAAACTGTCAGACAGAATCAATGCTGTTAAAGTTGCAGCATTGCCTAAATTGATGTATTTATGCCAAATTGTCCCATTCAGTATACCAGACAAAGTCTAACATGGGTGGCAGAAACTTTTGTCTGGGAAAACAGAACACCAAGAATAGATAGGAGCTCAGTTCAAGGAAAATCAAAGCTACGGTGGGCTAGCTCTACGCACCAGCTCTGACATTGTATATTCAGATTGTTTGTTCAATACAGCCACAGGTTTATAATTGACATTTAACCATCCTGATAGCCTTTAACATGAATCAAGCTATCTCCAGTAAAATTACATTTAAAAATCTGGTCAATCCTAAACAAAACAAAGACATTTTATGTACAAACAACTGGGGTTACAGACAATGTTGTAACTTAGAAAAAGATATAATGCAACCTGGCTCCTCCCAGTGTTTCTCCCTGGAGCTGGCTCCTATGTTTGGATGGTCCAGGGTAGAAGGCAAGCGCTGGGAGGAGGACCTTGGTTGAGCAATTACCATGAACTAATTCAAGAGAGGGAAGTGATTTCTTATGAAATGGGGTCAGTATGTAGGGATGGTGGCATTTCATTTATCATATAGAATTAAAAGGTTTTCTCTCACTGCGATGGACAATTTTTAAGAGATGGGTAAGTTAACTGTGTATACTGAAAGAAAAAAACATGCACAAACTTTTATGGCTCATTACAATTATCTCATAAACCAACTGTGATACTCTGGGTTATGATATCAATTCTAATGGTTTATGTTTATGATCAACTAGTTCTTAGCCTCTCATTTAGAGAAAACCTATGTAAAATGCTGCATCAATAGTATTTGTCCTGTCTGAGACTTGCTAGGACATACAGAAACTACAGATGATTCCAGGTTCTGTGATGAACCAGGGGCTGACTTTCTACACGTGGTAGAGGAGCAAATGATTCTGTAAGATAGTTAACAGAGGGGCTTTGGCAGAATTTCGCTTTTTAAATGCAGTGTACAACTGTATTACTCTTGCTCAGTTATGTTGTATCTAATCCACAACATTACCACACCACAGGTCTTCATATTAACCTCAGCTAGATTAAGTCTTGCTAAGGGCTGGCAGTAAACTTTCCCAGAAAAGAGTGGGTTATTAGGATAAACAACATCTATTTTTTCCTTACAACACAGTATTTGTTTAAAATACTCCAGAAGGGGCCAAACAGTCCCTTGCATAGGTAGTCTTGCAAATTTGAGAGGATCATACCACATGGGGGGGAATACATGTTCCAAAGTCTGAGTGCAGATTTATGTATGCATGTTCATTAGTCCACAAAATTGAGGTATGTGTAAAATGGATATCCCAGCCAAAACCTCTTAAACCACTGCTTTTCAATAAAGGCAGTGCACAAGTTCACCTGTAAGGAATAATGTTCTACCTTGCAGAGGCATGTGAACAATGCTGCACTGCCTTTATACTGTAGCATACTTTGTGAAACTATAAAATCTGTGCTTGAAGTAGAAAAAGATGTTGCTGAGACCATTCCCTCTGCTCATGTGCATCCATTCACTCTTGAGTTTTGACACTGCAAACACATTGTATTTATACAAAGCTGCAGTTCTCATGTGCTTTTGTACAGGTAAGTTGTATTATATGCAACTGAATGGCTTGTATTTGCTGACTGTATTGTACTGCAAAGTTTGCAGGAGGAAGGCTAGTGTGACTTAAGCCTGCTGCTGATAATCTCACTCTTGCAGGACTGAGGAAACCACATCCTCTCTTCCTTGTAAATAACTTCCATCTTGCAAAGGGAAGATTTAAAGTATAACGGTATCTGGGTTTCTTTTCAAGATTAAACTAAGATTGGGTTTGTATCCCTGTTGAGAAAAGGGTGAGCACAGCTTTAGCCAAATTTTAAAAAAATACCTTCAAGTCATAAATTATTCTACGTAAAAGTCTGTGTACCGAAAGGAATTCTAGTCAACATCTTACAGAAAACGTGTTTTCTCCAACCCTACCTTGTTTCTAAGTCCCTTGAGCCATCACTATACCTAATAATAAGTTGGCTGGCCTCTGTATGGCTCATGAAAGCCACACGATGGGACCACCAGTGGGGGCAGAACGTGGAGGGCTGCTGTGCAGTCCAAGCCCGGCAGAATGGTGGGGATTCTGTTCTTTAAAAAGCTGTGGGCTTTTAGCACAGAACTCCCAGGATCTTGTTTGAATGGGAGAGGAAAATGGATTTCTCCTCAACTACCCCTCTCCCATCTGCCCCACAGTGCAGAGAAAACATCCTTCGATTTGAAGGGTGGGATTTCCAAATTGTTTCCCTTTCTTACATCCCCAGCTTGCCTAACACTGCTAAGCAAAGTCTACCTGGTAGAATGGGGAATATTTTGAAATGACTCTCCCAGGCCTTTATCTCTGTTGGGAGCTTTGATATGCAGCCCGAAATGCAAAAGGAAAGCCTATGTTCTCAGAACCCGGGGTGCGTATTTGTAGAATTCGGCTTTCCCTTGATAACAGGTGCTAAGTGTCCTTTGTATGAAGGAGATAAAGGTGCTATTTACTTAGCTTTCTTGACTACAATTTTAAACAATGATCCTATGTTTCTATCCTGCTAAGATAAAGTCTGATGGATGTAGGCCAGCTATTCATATATTTCACCGGACGGCAACAAGTTGATGAAATTACATTCTCAAATACGCAATATTTTACTTTTGTCTTAACATTCTGACACGAGCATTATGAAGTAGACTAGCGCAGGGAGGGGGAATACTACTCTAGACCCTTGGACTTGTGTAGACAGTCCTTACAGTCTAAAAGGTCTCTAGGGAATGGGGTTGGACTCAGAAAGCATGCCTTTGTCAAACTCCTACCCTTTCTGGTTTAGGCTCTGGAGATGCAAGTGACAAGAGGGTGTGCGCCTGTGCAGGCAACCTTCACTCCTTGCCCATTTTGGGAAAATCACTACCTCTAGTTCTGTTCTGGCACCCAACCCATCTTGCGGGGCACCCGTTTCACAAAGAGCGATCCATGAAGGCATATTTCTGCTTTCGCAAGGCCACAAAGAGCAACAGAATAATGAATCTATTATGTTGTCAGCTCCTTTGAGAGGGTTTGAATAGTGTGTGTGTTAAGTGCCCTCAAGATACTTTCAACTTATGGTGACCCTGTGAATTAATGGTCTCACAAACGTCCTATCCTTAACACCCTTGCTGAGGTCTTGCAAACTGAGGGGTGTGGCTTCCTTGATAGATCAATCCATCTCATGTTAGATCCTCCTCTTTTCCCACAGCCTTAAAATTTTCCTAGCATCACTGTCTTCTCATAATGTGACCGAAGTACAAAAGCCTCAGTTTAGTCAGTTTAGCTTCTAAGGAGAGTTCAGGCTTGATTTGATCTAGAACCCACTTATTTGTCTTTTTGATGGTCCAAGCTATCTGTAAAATTCTCTTCCAACACCACATTTTAAAAGACACTTTCTGGTTAGTGGCCAACCATATTTGCATATAAAAATATAAATATTGCCACTAATTTAACTGGTGAGTGCATTAAATGCATGATTAGAAACCAAACTACCATATATAATCGAAATGTATTAAACTGCAGTCCTACGCCCTGATGTACTCTACTGAGAACCCCTGATGTACTCCACTGAGAACTGGGGTTGCTCTCAACACAGCAATAGGCTGAAAGGGCTTGTTCACATTTTGTGTGGGAAGTTCCATTGGTCACTTGTACACAGTTTTGGATGGGGGTAGCTGTGTATGTCTGCTTGCCAGTTAAAGTAAACCAACCCACATTTATAGCTTTCCTTTCTTGCACAATAAAATATGTCCTCCCCCACCTTTAAGTGTTCATCACGGCAAATGCCATTATACATACAACAAACCAGTTTGCTGCATAAAGTGTGGACTGCCTCTGTGTGGGGAGTGTTACAGGACAACTATTGAATGAATGGCTGCAGGATTACATTGTTGTGGCTGCATTCCAAGATTTAAACAAGCAGCTAGTGCATACTTACGTAGCCTATACCAGTTGGTAGACTAGAACTAGCCCTGACCTGGATGGCCCAGGCTAGCCTGATCTCTTCAGATCTCAGAAGCTAAGCAGGGTCAGCCCTGGTTAGTATTTGGATGGGATACCACCAAGGAATACCAGGGTTGCTGTGCAGAGGAAGGCACTGGCAACCCACCTCTGTTAGTCTCTTGCCATGAAAACCCCAAAAAGGGGTCGCCATAAGTTGGCTATGACTTGACGTCCAGTGTTCCAGGACCCATCTGCTGGTTCAGCTCTTTGGCAATGAGGTGTTGGCCTGCCACAGTTAAGGCTATGAATTCCCCCAATGCATCTAGTCTGCCCCTCCTTATTAACAGTCAAGAGCCATTTTCCTTTTTCAATGTGATTGGAAAAACAAAGGATGCTTTCCCAGTTTACACTGTTAATCCTAAACACGTTACCTCACGAAGCCCTATTATGGTCACAAACTATAAATAAAATAGAGAATTTTATAAATAAGGGCGAGAAAGGGGAATGCATTTTGCTCAGTCAGGACGGAATGATGAATATGAAGACAAAGAAATAAACTGTAACATAGGAATCGTGTTATCTTATTGTGTGTGTGTGTGTGTGTATGCATATATATATATGCATATATATATGCATATATGCAAAAGGAAAGTCCGAAGCTGTTCAACGTGTATAATAGGAACATGGAATGTGAGGAGCATGAATCAGGGTAAGCTTGAAATTGTTAAACAAGAAATGGAACGTATGGACAATTCAGTCCTGGGAGTAAGTGAATTAAAGTGGACTGGATTAGGACATTTTCAGTCAGAAAAATTACAAAGTGTTTTATTCAGGGAATGACAAAAAGAGAAGAAATGGAGTTGCTTTAATAGTGAGGCAAGATGTAGCAAAGGCAGTCAGGAGCTATAATGCAAAGTCTGACCGAATAATATCAATCAGACTTCAGGGAAAGCCTATCAACATAAGTATCATTCAAGTTTATGCCCCAACTACAGATGCTGATGAGGAAGAAATTGAAAGTTTTTATGCCAGTGTTCAGGAAGAAATTGATCAGACACCTAAACAAGATATGCTGATAATCACAGGTGATTGGAACGCAAAAGTAGGAAACAAAGCAGAATCAAATGTTGTTGGCAGATTTGGGCTAGGAGCACAGAATGAAGCAGGAGAACGCCTCGTAGAATTCTGTGAAGACAACAATCTGTTCATTGCAAACACATATTTCAGGCAACCAAATAGATGATTGTATACATAGACATCACCATGTATACATGGACATCAATATAGAAATCAAATAGATTATATAATTGGAAGCAGAAGATGGAGCTCTATTCTCTCAGTCAAAACAAGACCAGGAACCGACTGCGGTACAGATCATGAATTGTTAATATCGAAAATCCGGATAACGCTTAAGAAAAATACCAAAACATTCATAGCACCGAAATACAATCTAAGCAATATTCTGGAAGAGTTTAAAGACCATGTAAGGAACAGATTTGCATTACTGAGTTGAAGTGAATGTAAACCAGAAGAACTATGGGTGGTAACTAGAGATATTATCAAGGAAGAATGTGCAAAGACTATTCCTGTAGCCAAAAGAAAATAAAAACCTCGATGGATGTCTGAGGAAACTCTTAAAATTGCCAGAGATAGATGAGAAGCAAAAGTAGAAGGTGACAGAAATAGAATCAAAAGTCTAAGTGCAACATTCCAGCGACTCGCACGTAGAGACAAAGAGACCTATTATAATAACCAGGGTAAAGAAATAGAAGAGAACAACAAAAAAGGAAGAACAAGAGATCTGTTCCACAAGATCCAAGAAATCAAAGGGAAATTTAAAGCAAGGTTAGGCATGCTGAAAGATCAGCATGGAAGTACATTAACTGAACAGGACAAAATAAAGGAAAGGTGGGAACAATACACTGAAGAACTATACAAAAGAGATAAAAGGATAAAATATTCTTTCCAAGAAGAATCTTTTGAAGAAGAACCTACAGTTTTAGAAAGTGAAGTGAAAGCTGCATTGAGAGCAATCGGGAGAAACAAATCACCAGGAGCAGATGGGATATCAATAGATCTATTCCAAGCCACAGAAACAGAGTCCATCAAAATCTTGACAAGAATATGCCAACAGATATGGAAAACAAAACAATGGCCCACAGACTGGAAACGATCCGTTTACATTCCAATTCCCAAGAAAGGAGACATCAAAGATTGCAGCAACTATCAGACCATCGCATTAATTTCTCATGCAAGTAAAGTGATGCTCAAAATCTTACAGCAAAGGCTGTTACCATATATGGAACGAGAAATGCCTGATGTTCAAGATGGTTTCAGAAAAGGAAGAGGCACTAGAGATCATACTGCAAATATACGCTGGTTATTGGAGCATACGAGAGAATTTCAGAAGAAAATCAGCTTGTGTTTCATAGATTACAGCAAAGCTTTTGACTGTGTGGATCATGAAAAGCTATGGCTGGTTTTAAAGGAAATGGGTGTGCCACTACATCTGATCGTTTCAATGCGCAACCTGTACACTGGACAAGAGGCCACAGTTAAAACAGAATATAGAGAAACAGAATGGTTTCCAATTGGCAAAGGTGTCAGACAAGGATGTATTTTATCTCCCTATCTCTTCAATCTATATGCAGAACATATAATTAGGAAAGCAGGATTAGATTTACAACAAAAAGAGGATTCCTGCACCTGTTTATGTACACAGGGCAGTTTATAGTGCCACAGGTAAAAGACCTTTATTTGGGGCACTTCACTCCTCCCTATGATGTCATAGCAATGCCTTTTTCCCAGCCCCCCCCCCAAATTGGAAAGTTTACACCCCTGGATTGTTCCTTAGTAAATATATTTAGGAGAACAGCCTTAATTATCAACCCAAGTCCTGATCACTCTCACATAAATAGAAGTTGCTTGGATTTTGTTCAGCTAGAGTTGCAGGAATAAGAAACAGGATTTTTAAAAAAGGATTTAATGTTTGATAAGAAAAATTATGTATATAACAAACTTTAAGCAACCTACCATTTCCCCCTATAACCAAGCACTTCAATTAGTAGATCCATGTGTATCTTCATATATCTGTTCTGGAAAGTATAGAGGAAGGGGATAACCATATTACTCCTTGCATTAATCCACTAACAGAGCAATTCTAAACAGGCTTACTCAGAATCCTACTCAGGTCTATTCAGTGGGGTTTACTCCCAGGAAAGTGTTTTTAGGATTAAGTCTAGAGCCGTTTGAGCCTCTAGGAAAGGTTAAGTGACTCAATTTAAAGATCATGTTAAAATCCCACATAGGATGCCAGCAGCTTTCAAAAGAGAGAGGATTAGTTTAATGAAAGCTTCAGATTTTATAATGTATGGAGACTTGTGGATTTAACCAGCATATAAATGCATTCCCTAATCTGCTGCTGCAGCAACACTTTCAGAAAATGGAAATTACCATGAGGACACCAACAAGCCATCTCCTTCTGTGTTTCTACAACAAAAGAACCTTCAGTCAAATGCTTTTTAGAAGAATATCACAAAGAAAACACACTCACCCAACTAAAGCAATTAAATTGTATGTTAGCTCAGCTTGCTGTAAGCATTTGGCAGTCCAGGGTATCCATAACCCTCTCCTCCAACACCACATTTCAAAGGAATCTACTTTCTTCCTAACAGCTTTCTTCATTGTCCAGCTCTCACACCCATACGTAGTAATAGGTGATACGATGGCATGAATTAGTCTAATCTTGGTGGCCGGTGACACATCCTTACACTTCAGAAAGAAAATTAGTATCTTGAAAAAATGCAACTGACAATTTATATTTTTTATTGTAAGATAAGTAGCCCTGACCTGGATGGGCCAGGCTAGCCTGATCTCATCAGATCTCAGAAGCTATGCAGGGTCGGCCCTGGTTAGTATTTGGATGGGAGACCACTGTTATAGGAGGGTTCAAGACCAGTGCTGGAGCAAAGAGACACTGGGACCAAGTTTCAGGAAAAACAGTGTTTATTTAGTAGCTGCTAGACCCAGCCCGCTTTTCCAAGCACCAAAAAAGGCTGGGCCCTGAACAAAGGCAACGGGTGTTATTTTATTACTTCTTGCAGTGCATTAATTATTCAAATTACTCGGCTTCATTTTCTATGCATTTTCTAACTACATTTGCTTATTGGTTACAAAACTTTTGCCTATTAATCATTGGTTAAACAGTATTTTACTCGCTTCTAACTGGTTTTCTCATAATACAAATGAAGCAATCTTACTGGTTAATAAAAGTTCTGTTTGGACCCCTCTATTTGCATATAAGTTACCACATCTTCTTCTCTACTGATTGGCTCTAAGATAATTTATTCTACACAATATTATTGGTCAGTTTTGGATACCATCATTTACATATAAGCTGGCACCCAAACAACATTACTCAACATTTTCCCTTTGAAGCTTCCAATTTCTTATCTTGGACTTCTCTGTGCCTCAGTAGTCCATTCCATCTTGTGTATTCTCTGCTTCCAGGCCAGAGCATGGATTTCACTTCGACTCCCTCCCTCCAGACGACCCGTCCTCTGAACTTTTTCTAACCTTTTTGTAATGTTTTAATAATTTTCCAGGTCTACTGTCACACCACCCAGGAATGCCAGGATTGCTGTGCAGAGGAAGGCACTGGCAAACCACCTCTGTTAGCCTCTTGCCATGAAAACGCCAAAAGGGGTCGCCAGGAGTCGGCTGCGACTTGACGGCACTTGACACACACAAGTATCACAACAGTGCTATGGAATACAATGGATTGTAACGTCTTGTTCAAAGTGTTGCAGGAATCCATCAGGCTTTTATTTCTTCTACAAGAAATCTGTTTTATATATATAAATACACACACACACACACATATATATACATATACATATATATATAATTTTTCAATAATTACGATACATCTCATTTGACAATAAATCCTATATACCAATCTTTGACTCGATAAAAAATTATTAGGTGCATGTCTTCAGTTTTAAATATAATGAATAATAATTGACTTCCCCACCGACTTCCTCCCTGCCTACAAACATCCGGTGTCTCCTTTGTATTAATATTTTCTAATCCTTATAAGTCATTATTCACAACAGTGCTATGGAACACAATGGATGATAACGTCTTATTCAAAGCGTTGTAGGAATCCATCAGGCTTTTTTTTCTTCTACAAGAAATTTGTATATATATATATATATATATATATATATATATATATATATATATATATATATATATATATATATATATATTCCAATAATTACTATACATCTCGTTTGACAATACAGCCTATATACCAATCTCTGACTCGATAAAAAAAGAAAAAATTATAAGGTGCATGTCTTCAGTATTAAATATAATGAATAATAATTGACTTCCCCACCGACTTCCTCCCTCCAAACATCTGGTGTCTCCTTTGTATTAATATTTTCTAATCCTTATAAGTCATTATTCACAACAGTGCTATGGAACACAATGGATGATAACGTCTTATTCAAAGCGTTGTAGGAATCCATCAGGTTTTTATTTCTTCTACAAGAAATCTGTTATATATACAAGAAATCTGTTATAATATAATATAATATAATATATTATATTTCAATAATTACTATACATCAGCCTATATACCAATCTCTGACTTGATAAAAAATTATTAGGTGCATGCCTTCAGTATTAAATATAATTAACAATAATTGACTTCCCCACCGACTTCCTCCCTCCTCCCAACATCTGGTGCCTCCTTTGCAGTAATATTTCCCAATCCTTCTAAGTCATTATTTTAATGGGATGCTTTCCCCTTATTTAATATATTTCGATAAGCAATAACATAATATAATATTAATAATGAAGAGGGGAAAAAAAAGAAATCTGTTTTTGAGCGTGGGTCGGCCCCCCGCAGCTCGCCTGGCCTCGGGCGCGGAAAAGCCGGGCCCCCCCCGCCGGGGTGGGGGCGGCGCAGCAGCAGGTGGCTGCGGGCCTGGCCCCGCCCCTCGAGCGCCGCCGGGCCCGCTCTGGCCCCGCCCCCGCGCCAGAGCAGGGTTCCCCTGGCAGCGGCGAGGGCCGCGCTGAGCGCCCAGAGCCCGAGCGAGCGAGAGAGATGCCGCCGCCGCTTCCTCCCCCGCGGCGGGCCGTGCAGCTGGCGCCGAGCTCGCTGGCCCTGGTGCTGCGCCGGCGGGAGCGGGGCGAGGCGGGCTGCGAGGAGGAGGAGGAGGAGGCGGCGGCGGAGGCCGTCTTCGGGGCGTTCCGGCGCGCCAACGCCGCCTGCCCCTGGGACGCGGGGCTGGCGCGCGCCGTGGCCCGCGTGGGGCTGCAGGGCTGGCTGCGGGGCGGCGTGCTCCTGCTGCAGGGCCCCGCCGCGCCCCTCCAGCGCGTGCGCGACGCCTGGCTCCGCAGGGCGCTGCGGCCGCCCCAGGGCTTCCTCATCAAGGCCGTGGGTGAGTCGGGGGGCCGCGGGGGGGTGGGGGGCGGGTCTGAAAAGGCCCTCGGTGCCGCGGGGCAGGGGGCGTGGCCCAAGCCCCGCCCATCACCCGCACGTGTCCTGTGTGTGTGGTGTGTGTCAAGTGCTATGAATCAACGTCCTCCCAAGTGTCCCCTCCTTAACAGCCTTGCTCAGATCTTGCAAATTGAGGGCCCTGGCTTCCTTTATTGAGTCGATCCATCTCTTGTTGGGTCTTCCTCTTTTCCTGCTGCCTTCCACTTTTCCTAGCATGATTGTCTTTTCCATTGATTCTTCTACTCTGTGTTGTGTTAAGTGCTGTCAAGTCATTTCCGACTCGTGGCGACCCTATGAATCAACCTCCTCCCAAGTGTCCTCTCCTTAACAGCCTTGCTCAGATCTTGCAAATTGAAGGCCGTGGCTTCCTTTATAGAGTCGATCCATCTCTTGTTGGGCCTTCCTCTTTTCCTGCTGCCTTCCACTTTTCCTAGCATGATTGTCTTTTCCATTGATTCTTGTACTCTGTGTTGTGTTAAGTGCTGTCAAGTCATTTCCGACTCGTGGCGACCCTATGAATCAATGTCCTCCAAAGTGTCCCCTCCTTAACAGCCTTGCTCAGATCTTGCAAATTGAGGGCCCTGGCTTCCTTCGTAGAGTTGATCCATCTCTTGTTGGGTCTTCCTCTTTTCCTGCTGCCTTCCGCTTTTCCTAGCATGTTATAAAAATTAATAAAAATTAATATTAAAAAAAAAACCTTTTCCTAGCATGATTGTCTTTTCCGGTGACTCTTGTCTTCTCATAATATTGATGCAGTCAACCAGAGGTTCGTGGGGGAGAAGGAGAGCCGAGACCTTTGTTTGCAAGAAAACAGTTATTTATTCGGAGCAGCTGCTACCCAGAGCACTCTACCGAGTAAAAATCTCTGAGCCCCGATCATACTGAGGAAGGGATATTTATCCAAATTCAAGATATGACAACCCATCAATATTCAGGGTAAAGCTGATAGCACTACCGACATGGAGGTGGCAGTATAGTAGCAATTTCACCCAGTTCTTGTTATGGTTCATTATAACTAAATATTGTCGAAGGCTTTCACGGTCAGAGTTCATTGGTTCTTGTAGGTTATCCGGGCTGTGTGACCATGGTCTTGGTATTTTCTTTCCTGACGTTTCACCAGCAGCTGTGGCAGGCATCTTCAGAGGAGTAACACTGTCCTTCAGTGTTACTCCTCTGAAGATGCCTGCCACAGCTGCTGGCGAAACGTCAGGAAAGAAAATACCAAGACCACGGTCACACAGCCTGGATAACCTACAAGTTCATTATAACCCTCCGTGACTCTTGCCCCAGTTCCTTAGCACACAGACACACAGAGATATTCTGCCCAGCAACAAGCTATTCTCTGACTGTCCTAATACATTTCAATACATTTTACAGAAAGGAAAAGAGATTATTGCAAATTGCTAAATCAGTGGATCTTCCATAATCAGGGGAAGTCTACCCTGCTGTCTCAATACGTTCAAAGTACGACAGCCTCAGTTTAGTCATTTTAGCTTCTAGAGTCAGTTCAGGCTTGATTTGATCTAAAACCCACTGATTTGTTTTTTTTTTGGCGGTCCAGGGTAACCGTAACACTCTCCTCCAGCAACACATTTCAGAGGAATCTACTTTCTTCCTATCAGCTTTCTTAATTGTCCAGCTCCCACACCCATACATAGTAATAAGGAATAGGATGGCATGAATTAACCTGATCTTGGTTTCCGGTGACACATCCTTACACTTAAGAATCTTTTCTAGCTCCTTCATGGCTGCCCTTCCCAGTCTCAATCTCCTTCTGATTTCTTTGCTGCAGTCTCCCTTTTGGTTGATGATGGAACCAAGGAATAGACACATGTCTTAGGGGTCCGGTTTTGGTTCCTCCCCCTTTGACCCAACACCCTCGTCCAGCAGTTTCCCTCCGAATCAGTTGGCAACTCTAAAATGTGGCCAGCACGTCCCGGGACCAGAGGCACATGGGAGATGATCGTTCTGTGAGGGTGCTTAATGGAACTCTGGAGCTTGTGCCTGTTCTTTGGGGGAAGGGGGCTAGTGAAATAACCCCCCATCCCCATCAGTTTTGGCCCATAACAGTTCAAAAGGCACCCCCCTTCCTGTGGGATACTTTATAAATTATGCAGGTAGAATAGAAAAAAGTGACAAGTTAGCACGTTAGAGTTGGAGCAGTCTGGTTGGGAAGTTTCTTATAGTCTATGGGGACCCTACAGCGCCATCCTAAATAGAATCACCCCCTTTTCAGCCATCTGAGTTCCCGCCATAAGTCGGCTGCGACTTGACAGCACTTTACACACACAGAGACGACTTCGGGTTCATTCTCTGGCTCAGAGCACATGATGCAAAAGACTGCCGCTTGAGACCCCGGAGGGCCCCCCGCACCACCACTTTGCTACTGTCCCTAGGAACAAGGATGCCAAGACTTAGCAAGGCTTTCCCTTCGTATTCACTCTGCCGTGAAGCCATTTCGGTTTCCATGGGCCAGTCATGCTGTCTTCACCTCACAAGAGTTTGTAACTGACCCAAGGTCACCCAGACAGCTTCCATGGCGGAGTAGGGATTTAAACCTGGGTCTTCCGGCTCCTACTGCCAACACTCTACCCACTGCACCACACTGCCTCTCCTTGTGCACAGCAGCTCATCACGTGGACAACTTTTATCATCTGCTGCTGCAAGCATTTATCTGTATGACTGAGTTGTGTTATGAGCCACTTCTTGTTAACTGTTAAGAATGAGGGTTGTTTGTAAACCAGCCTCCATGTGTGTACCCACTGACCTTAAGTATGCTTACTAATTAATCGAAAGTAAAATGCTGTGATTTTAATTGCATCATTTAACACGGAGAGACTTGTGGTCCATTTAGTGCCCTGCTTTTGTGGCGGGGAGGGGGAGAGTGTCTTTGATTGCTGTATCTCTGCTGAAGAAGTGCAGAGGACAAAACAAGTGAACTGTAGGACTGTAAGCTCTTATTGCAGTAACTGGATTGGAAAATTCTGGAAGTGGGACATCTATCTGCCTCTGGTCCTTAGGTGGGTTTAGGTGCTTGCAGCACACCTCCCTGCAAGAAAACCCACATTCACCCCAGCATTTCCTGCTGGTTGGCCTGTCACTCTGTGTATAATCTCTTCATTGTCCTAAGGGTTCCTTAGTTCATCATTTGTAGTCAGATAATTGTGTGGGGTGGGGGAGAAGAGGGTAAACCAGCATACAGTGCCCACCGTAGGAGCCCGGAAGATTAACCTTTCCCTTTTTGCTGGCTCTGTGGGGGATGGCAAGAGCATCTAGACATCTAGTCGCACTGAGTTCCTTTTGATTTGAAAAAGAGGCTGGCAGTGCAATCCTATGCAGAGTTACTCCAGTCTAAACCCATTGAAATGAATGGGCTTAGACTGGAGTAACTCCATTTCGTTACTTGGATTACTTAGTTCAGAGAGAAGTGGTTTGCTGTAGGAGCAGCCAAATACCCTTTACGGAAACAAATGATTTATTGGGGGGGGGGGGGAGATGAGAATATTGCTCGTTTAACCACTAACATATGTAAAGAGTTCCTACATATTTCTCCTGCCTTCAGCCCAGCCTCTTAAATGTTCATATTTGTGTGTTCTCGCTTTGAATATTAATCTGCCTAAGCGTGTAGATTTTGATACCTCCATGTCTAGTGAACCCAGTAAGGTGGAGAAAATGTTGCTGTTCCCCATTAACATGGCAGCATTCGGTAGTATTTCTGTTCCATTGCAGTACTCTAGATTCATATGCGCTATAAGTGGAAAGCCAGCACATAAAGGAAATGGTTACAAATGCTGAATTCTACAAACGTTGTTGTAAGTTTCCAGTTAAAGGCTATCTCCTTGATCCTGCAATTGGATCCATATGGGAGGCCCTTGTGCCCCGAGGGAGTGTTGTTGAAGTTAACCGCCAAGTAATACAATTCCTTCGGCGTTAGTTGGTCAGGAATTTTATGCTAGAGAGGATGTAAGTGGTCTAATATTCATGTGCTGGAATTCTGTTAAAAGAAGGTTGTGTAAAGTTCTCTGTGGAATCTCTTTTCTGGTCAAAGTGGCTGAAAGTTTTCATTTTGCTGAAGCCTCTCCTAATGGTGAATGATAACTGAATAATATTAATTTAGAGCAAGTCAATATTTTTTATTTTGTCACATTTTGTCACATTTTCAGGGACTGCGCTGGTGCTTGCTTGTTGTTTTTTTTTATTGTCAGATGAAACAGGATTATTTGGGGGTTCTTCTTGCTTATACTTTCTTCATTCCTCTTCAGATTACCCCTTGATAATAAGGGATCAGTTAAGATTTACCTTTTAAGACTGGAATCTCCTACAGCGGTCATAATTAAAATTCTAAGGAAAAGGGAAAGTGGCCTCTATCAATCTCAGTAACATTAAACTACGTAGCAACATTTCTTATTGTATACTTTTTTTGTTTCACCATTTAATCTACTTTGTAAAGGCCTTTGGCTATTTACAAATAAATATTACTTACGTAGCAACGTACTTTTGGCAATATTGAGTCTGCTGCTGAACCCCTTTAAAGTGGGAGGGGGTCATTTAAACTGAGTAGCATAGGTAAGCAGGAGTGGTAAAACGATTCCCCCCAGATTTTTTTGACCCAAATCTGCTTATTTTTAGCTATTTTTCTCATATTAGTGCATTATATTGGTAATGAGAGAAAAATGCCTGAAAAAGAAGGGCTTAACTCTTCTTTTCCATGCCATTTTCCTGAATGCAAATCCCCCCCAGCCATTTTAAGCCCCAGGAGGGGGGAAAGGCAGGTACCTCTGATGTGTCCTACCACGGCTTAATGTAGCCTAGAGAGCCAGTTTTGCTTAGGGAAAAGGCACAAGTAGTGGGGAACAAATTAAATCCTCCTTTCCTAGGGCTGATGCATCTGCAAAAGGGAGTAGGAACTAGAAAACTATTTACCGTCATGGCTTTTTTGCATGAAAAGCAGTGATTTGGGGGCTACTAAGGCATTGCCGTATGGGGACGGCAGCTGTGGTTTCCAGTTAGAGAGGCCAGTTCTCCAAAGGGGCCAGAGTGCTGCCCAATTGCAGTTTATGGGTGGGGGGAGTTTTGTAAGTGTGAACTAACCCCCATGATTCAACTAGATGAGGAAATAGCCAGTTTTTCATCCCTGACTACTCAGTCTTGAATAAGTTAGCTTTGATTGCTTAAATGGAATGTACTTTGGGTTTGCTTGGGATCAAAGCCCTCACTATTTTGCAACTTGATTTCTCTTTAGTGTTGTTTGTGAAGGGGTTAATCTTTGAATACACTGTCTGAATACCACATGGCAGATATTTTCTCTGCTGACTCTGCCCCCCCCCATGTGTTGTTATTGAGCACTTGTAGATTGATGTTGCTGCAGCAATAGGAAAGAGCCAATTTTAAATCCAGTGCATTTGATTTGGAAAGTGTAAAAACTTTTTAAAAACGTAATTTATGAAAATGGGCTGAGGGTTTGCAATACTTATTTGTCATGTTTGTGCATATTAGGGGCATATCTTTTTTGTTGTTCTTACATCTTTGGAGGGGGAAATATTTGCCATTAACAGTAATAGTTGTAACACACCAAAAGTTTGTAAATTGCAGCTGGATTACAAACCTGCATAATTTGGCTCTCCCCTGTAAATGCACGATAAAAAAATTATTTTCTCTCTCTCAGATTATCATTTTCTGATTGTTTTGGATCACTTTTGACATGATAATGTGGCAGTCTATAGAGAAACTTTAGAAAAATGTAACAGATGCTTTATTCACTGCAGTTAAACATTAAGCCGCAGATTCGTTCTATGTTAAATTACAGGCTTGCTTGAGACCGAAGATCTGAGGTGTACATAGCTTACAACAAAATGTCCAAGTTTATAAAGTGATAATGATTAACATATGCACAGGAAATGTTGGAACAATATCTTTGTGCAGGAGAGAAAGCAAGCAGCTGTTCATCCCATAAGAGTTCTCTTAGGGCCTTTCCTGATGATCACTTGCTTTGGTTCTTGTAGGTTATCCGGGCTGTGTAACCGTGTTCCCACGGTTACACAGCCCGGATAACCTACAAGAACCAGTGAACTCTGACCGTGAAAGCCTTCGACAATATCACTTGCTTTGTTCCTTACTTTATTCATAGTGCTCATTTTGATCCCATGCCAGCGATGCTGTATCGTGTCCCTATATCGCCTGTGTTTGCTCTCACTTTATTTCTCTTTTCCAGAAGGGGAAGATGTGGGGCTCCTACCATAGAAAGGGTGATCATGCAGCTTCGAATGAGCCGAAGCAAAAGTTTCACAAACCTTTGACCGAAAACTACAGTATGTGCCACACAGGAGAGGCCTGTATGGCCCAGTTAGCCCTATTGACCTCTTCCATTAGCTCTTCTGGTGTTTTGCTGCTGCCTGTGACGTCTCCCATTCCATAAAAACGCCTAGTGGCTTGTGGAACGGGCTGAAGTAGCTTGCCTTTGTGGCTTTACCTTGTAACGTGTTCCATATGTGTGTTTGGGCTCTGAGTGAAATGGTTTCAATTTAAAGCCCGTGGTTCCTTTCCTTCCCTACCCGCACACCAAATATCTCCTGGGGGAAGAACAAAGTCTGTGTTATGTATGTGCTCCAGAACCACAGCCGGTGCCTCGTATTTTGACCGCGGAACTCAAATAATCCTGCCTTCCTTCCTCGTTTCAGCCATTGCCCGTTATCATTTTCCAGGTATTCTATATTGACTTTTCAGCTTTGAATAACTGTGTTCCTGCGCGTTCTCTGGAGTATTTTGGGTTTTATGTTTCCTTGAAATAAATGGCTTCTTTCAGTTACCAACAGAGTAATTGAAAATGTCAATCCCACCTTGTCTCTTGAGATGCCTCCTGCTTCATTTTCTTGTCCTGATATTTTATCAGCCCTCCCCAAAGCAGGGCTGATTCATACGATCGCAGATGGTCTGAAAAAGATTTCTCCTGCCCAAGTCTATGTTATAGCTTACTTCAGGCAAACTAGTTTCTGAGGTTTCTACAGCGATTGCGAAGCACGTAAGCATAGGTCTGGGGGTGTGTGAGAAACCCCCAGGAAAGCGGTTTGCCCTGGGGCTTATAAACAAATAGCCAGGCCTGTTCTTAGTGGTTGTATAAAAAAACCCTCATAGACATGTAGGAATGAAATGCTCTTGCTGAACATTTTGACATGATTCTCTTTGGGTTCAAATTCCTCTCCTCTGTTTTATCCCCTGTGAGGTAGGTTAGGCTGAGAGTGCATTACTGGCCCAAGATCACCCAGTGTGCTTCCATGGCAGAGTGGGGATTCGAACCTGGGTCTCCCAGATCCTAATCCAACACTAACCATTACACCACACTGGCTCACTCTTCTTGGGCGGCAGCCTGTTAACTGTGTTTACTTGGGAGATGTGGACCCTGAGTTGTAGTTGCGAGTTACTAGTGAAAGGCCTGTGAAGTTGCACAAGTGGGGCTGTGGGAAGAGAGGGCCCCTCCAGCTCTCCTTCTCCCACCTCCCTATCCCTAGATGCAGAGCTGGCCAAATGGCCAAATGTGTGCATTCACATACGTATAAAGCCGGGCACTCAGGGGTTCTGTTGGGCAGAGGGCCAAATCTGCACCTGGTGGCGCTTCATAGCTCCATCCTGGATTCTGCTCTTGTTCACTAAAGTGGAACAGTATGTTGAGAATGTTCTCTCATATCTATCTTTAAAAAAAAATCTGTCTCATATTTCTGCAGATAGAACCACCCACACATATGCTGGGGGCCCGTGAGGAACTGGGGGTGATGGTAGTGGATATAAGGTTCCCACCCACCCTAACGGTTGTCAAAAGATTCTGTATCCCTCTTAGAGTAGTGGTTCCCAACCTTTTTTTGACCAGGGACCACTAGGACTTTTTTGTTCGGTGCAGGGACCCCAAGGTTCAAAATAAAAATTCCAAGAATTTGAAAATAAACTTTAATCATAACTGTTAGTTAAACATTAAACTTAGAATAATATTTGAATATATTTTTAGAATAGAGAACTTTTAATTGAAAATATTAATTTATTATGGGTTTATAACTTTGTTTCGTGGACCTTAATTGAGTTCTCGCGGACCCCCGGTTGGGAACTAGTGTCTTAGAGGCTTGAGCAAGCCAATTTCCCCTTCTCCCTCTTTTTCGCTCCCCTTTAGCTGACTATTAACTACTCTGAGCATTCTCAGTCCTAACTGGGCCATTGGGGAGAACCTGTTCCTTTTTTTTGGTAATATACCAAGTCATATTTTCTGCATATAAGTGGAGTCCCCCAAATATGTTGAAAAACCCTACTTTTCCTGTGAGTAGTCAGTTTTTAAGGAGCCCCATGGCACAGAGTGGAAAGCTGCAGTACAGCAGTCAAAGCGCTGCTCACGACCTTAGTTCGATCCCAATGGAAGTTGGTTTCAGATAGGCAGCTCAAGGTTGTCTCAGCCTTCCATCCTCTCGAGGTCAGTAAAATGAGTACCCAGCTTCTTGGGGTAAAGTGTAGATGACTGGGGAAAGCAATGGCAAACCACTCTGTAAACATAGTCTGCCTAGTAAACATCATGATGTGACGTCACCCCCCCCCCCCCATGGGTCAGTAATGATCTGGTGCTTGCGCAGGGGACTACTTTTACCTTTGCCTAGTCAGGTTTTACTGCATTTGTGATTGGCCCAAGCTGTCTACTATTATATAATTAAACAGTGGTGCAGCTTAGATATTTGCACTGATGGAGTGCCACTGCTATACGTTCCTTTTGGACTAGAGAGCACATCACTGGTGTGTTTCTAGTCAGAGTCTTCATAGAAATTCCCACTATTCTGAGTATCCTTGAACCTTGGGTCAGGGAAAAGGAAACTTTTGGGATGGAAGAGGAAAACCCTCCCTGCTTTGCATACACTACAAGGATTTAAGAATATGAAGGAATGTCAGCTGATCCTGAAAGTATTTAAATAACAGCTCCCAGATCCCAGGATGAGGGGTACAGTGGTTCCTACTTTGCCTAGATCTTCTGAGATGTGGGTGAAAGTGAATCTATTTCTCCCCACCCCCAGGACTAGAACGCCATTTGTGCACTTGCACAAAGGCCTGGCTGCTTTTCCTTCTTGACCTCAGCTGTCAAGCAACATCAGATCCTTCTCCTGAAGATCCTCCAGCTTCATGGAATAGATTTTTTGTTGGGGATGGCAGTCTGAGATAGGAAGGGGAACCTGGACAGCCTTGGCCTAAGGCACTTTAGCTCCTGCTCACTGTTTTAAGGGAATGTTTACACAGTCATGCACTGGTTACCAACTTATTTCTTTTTCTGTTATGGGAGCTGAAAAAGTTCCCACCTGGTTAAGAAGTAACTTTTGACTGTTGTCAGCTGCCTTGAAATTAAACCTCTGTCTACAGAGGATAAGAACTGAAGCTGAAGGATTAATTGATGCTAACTAAGGACCGTGTAATTAGTGCTTGTTTTATGTTACTGGGTATGAATGGTAATTTTATTTATTTATTAACATTATTTACGCCTTTCTCTCTTGAACTCAAGGTGGATTCCAGTATGCGGCATCAAAGGCTATTCTTCAAATGCTGTGGAACTTAAATCAGATGCCACATGCACCCATCAGATGCCATACGCCTTCTTGTCAGTAAAACAATTGTAATGTTGATGTTTTTACAGCTGTCTTTGTGAATTTCCATCTGAAATAAATTTAGCCATTTGTCACTTTGTAATGATTATGAGTTGGATCGAAGGTGCCTTTGCACCACTGGAAGACACATGCCCAGAGGATTTCCAATTTGAGCAGTAGCATTCTGAGAGGTGTGAAATACCTCAGAGAGTCATTTCACAAGCTGACTTGTGCTTATGGTTCTTTGGATCTCTGTGATTACATTTTCTACAGACTTCTACAGACATTTTGCCCTGCTGCCCCAGGGACTCCAAAAGAAGCATATGGAAGGGATGTGTGTAGGGAGAGGCAAGAACATAAAACGCATGCCTTCAGTTTGAATGTTTGAGCAGCCCGTGCAGTTATGAGCAACATGTTGATGTGGCGATGTTAAAAGGTAGGGGTAATGTGTGTTTTTTAGGCTGCTTGCCTTACCTTTGCCCGAACATCAAACCATTCATGAGCCACTTGTTCTGTGGTGTTCTGTGCGCAACCAACAGCACACAAGCCTAATGAAGGATGGCAACTCAGCAGGAGGCTGTGTGTTTATATGTTGCTTGGATTTCTTTCATGACTGCTCTCTTTCATCTCAGTTTTTTTCATTTTGATCCCATTTGGCAAATGAGCACAAGTTTGAAAACGCAAGGCTCATTAATATTGGACATAAGAAGCACTAACGTTCATAGTATGCAATAATTGCATGTATTCGTACTTCTTAATTAGGCTCCCCAAAATGTCCTGATGGTCAGAGAGACAGATTATTGTTGTATCTGATTAAATAGCTATTTAAACAGCATAGCCAATACTTTGCTATTTGTGTCTTACTTCCTTTAGCCCGGCATACCTGTCTTTAATGGTGGTCAATCAGAACTCATGGGTAGGCCCTGACCTGGATGATCCAGGCTGGCTTGATCTCCTCAGATCTCAGAAGCTAAGCAGGGTCGACCCTGGCAAGTATTTGGATGGGAGACCTCCAGGGAATTCCAGGGTCGTGATGCAGAGGCAGGCAACGGCAAACCATCTCTGAACATCTCTTGCCTTGAAAACCTCATCAGGGATCGTCATAAGTCAGATGTGACTTGACAGCAAAAAGGGAAGGCAGAATAAAGGGATGAGTATCTCCACCATCTAGTAGTCATTCCACCTCTGAAGAGGGTTGCATTCCTAGCTATCAACAATGGTAGGCAGGTAAATAGTTTAGGGTTTTCTAGCATAGTGGCATCGAGGCCATATTGCGCCGTACTCTACGTCATGTTGCAATTAGGTACAACAGTACCTGGGTCCCCAACCTTGCTGCTACAAAATGGCAGCCATGGGGAAAGCCCACCACAAAATGACTGGGCAGTTCAAGGCCAAACATCCTCCTACAGCAGATGGCTCTGCTTCCAGATAGGTGGTCCCAGAAGATGCAAAGGCAATTCCTCCTTGTCTCTTCTAAAGACCCTTGTGTAAGGGGCACACACCAGCAAGCCTCCCCTTTTACTAGATTTTAGTCTTGGCAGTCACTGGGATGATCATCTTCACCCAATTTCAGTTCTAGTTCAGGCTGTGTATGTAAAGTGCCGCCAAGTCGCTTCCGAACTCATGGCGACCCAATGACTCAGTGTCCTCCAAAACGTCCTGTCATTAACAGCCTTGCTCAGGTCTTGCAAACTCAGGGCCATTGCTTCCTTCATAGAGTCAATCCATCTCATGTTGGGTCTTCCTCTTTTCCTGCTGCCTTCAACCTTTCCTAGCATTATTGTCTTCTCCAGTGACACTTGTCTTCTCATAATGTGACCAAAGTACAATAGCCTCAGTTTAGTCATTTTAGCTTCTAGGGACAGTTCAGGCTTGACTTGATCTAAAACTCACTGATTTGGGAATACTATGGCATGAATTAACTTGATTTTGGTTACCAATAACACATTCTTACACTTAAGAATCTTTCCTAGCTCTTTCATGGTGGCCCTTCCCAGTCTCAATCTCTTTCTGATTTCTTGGTCGCAGTCTCCCTTTAGGTTGATGATGGAGCCAAGGAATACAGAGTCTTGAATAATTTCAATTTCCTCATTGTCCACCTTAAACTTAAATAATTCTCCAGTAGTCATTACTTTTGTCGTCTTGATGTTTTCTTGATGTTCAGCTGTAGTCCTGCTTTGGCATTTTCTCTTTTAACTTTCAGCAGTAGTCGTTTCAAGTCTTCGCTATTTTCTGCGAGTAATGTAGTTTCATCAGCATATCTCACATTGTTAATGTTCCTCCCCCCCAAAAAACTTTTTCACTCCACCTTCATCTAAAAAGTGCATAAAGCAGTCTCAGTTTTCAGTGTGTAACCAGGTTTGTAGAAACCTGCCCGCTGATGCATAAGGTCAGTGGCTTGCTGGAGTTGTCTTTTGCAAATGGCATGCCAGAAGATTTGCAGGATACCTGGCAGTCATCCACATGTGGTAAATTGCAAACTGCAGACAGGAGTGAGGTGGTGATGCCATTAATCTTGACAGAGAAAACAGTCTCATGAAGAACATTGCCTAGAAGAGTTTCTTCCTGCTGAGAAGGTCTGGAGTGGGCAGGGGCAAACACAGAACGTATGGTTATTCCAAACTCTTTGCATGAAGATAAGGATTACCTTTTAGTCCAAATTGATCAAGGTCTCTGAGGATTCTGTGCTTCCAGGAGGTGTCAGAAGCATTTTTAGGGGCCAAAGGAGGTGTTCGCATCCCATAAAGATGTGATGAAACAGAGTTTAAAACTGAAGCAGATTGTTGTCTAGGGAATCTGTGCTGGGTACTCAGCACCAAGTTGTTATGCTTAAAGTATGCTTTACAAAAGGTAGAAAAAGTAGAATAGTGCTGTAACAATAGCAATTGGGCAAGGAGAAAACAGCACAAGCTCTAAATTTAAGAAAAAACAATGCTGTTTATAGAAACAAACTATATACAACTAAGTGAAACAAGACATATCAACTACAATGCCATGGAAATACTAAGCAATATCCAATATGAATTGCTGTGTTGGCACTTTGCGATAAATAGGTGGGTTTTGGGTTGCAGTTTGGGCACGCGGTCTCTAAAAGATTCGCCATCACTGGTTTAGAGGGTTCTTGTTGCCTGGCTACCACTACTAATTGGAGTGATGTACAGAAGTGCCTTATCAGAAGTACAAGGTAACCTCATCTAATTACACCACTGATATATTTCCAGTGACAGTAATGTATGGTTATTGTGAGTGTTTATCAATATATCTAATTCTCAACATGGCCCAATCTGTGGATACTTAAATCCAGAGACTGGGCCCATGGACAGACAAAGCAGATCTTGCTGCAAACCTGAGAAAAGCCCCAGGTTTGTAGAAACATCTGAATGTAACAAAAAGGGGAGTTTAAAAAAAAAACCCAAAATTATGAAAGGAGCACCTGTATCTTTAAGAAACAGATACCCTCAGTGGCTGTTGATAGGCAACTACAACACTATTGCGAGTCTTGTTTTCTTTCAGTAAATGGGAGGGGAACGGGTCCTTTCCAGGACTCATTGTGGCCAGGCAGTAACCACTGCTACCATGCAACTTGTGTGACTCACCCAGGCCTGACTGCTAGCTACTTTTCAACACTAATATCAAACAGACCTATATATGAGAACCTCCACAAAACACAACAGCACGCTGGCTACTCTTATTGGTTGTAATGGTCACCAACTCAAATGAGAATACATAGAACACAACTACATAACGCAAATATTGTAGTACACTTCACAAATCAACTCAAAAGAGCCCAGACATGGGAAAAGTACACCTGTGCATGTCAAAAGTCCAAAAGCAACAACTGGAGAATGAGTCAAAAGCAAGGATGCTGTTATCTTCTTCAAAAGAATTTTCTTTGCTCCTTTTGACTGCAGAAGTGTGGTGCTAACCTGTAGCACAGGGCTGTTATGAAAGTTGCATTGTGCAGCTTGGCCTTCCCAGGTATAGGCTGATAGGGGGAGGGAAGAAGGAAAAGCTGGAGATGGGGCGGGGCAGATAAAGGTAGGTTGGCTTGTGGGTGTGAAGGAAAGGAAGCAGCAAAAGGGGAGCAGCTATGGAGGTTTTGAGGGAAGGGAAAGATGTAATAGTGGGGGAGGGGGAAATGCCCCTGCAAATCTTTGTGGGTGGTCCTGTTGTTTATTTATAAATGCCACTGACGTGTGTGTGTGTGTGTGTGTGTGTGTGTGTGTGTCCGTGTCCCATCAGAACTGAATTTCCCTTCTTACAATTACTTTTCAAGGATTGTTGAAAGGTGTCAGGAAAAGTGTCTGTCTTCCCTCCTTTGAAAGTGAACAGTCGCGCCAGATTGTTTGCTGGGTGTTTTGTTTCCAAATTTTTAGGCTTTCCTGTGCACAAATCCCAAGCTGAATCAAAATAGGTCTGGAGCATATTCAGAGTTGTTGTTTGAAACCCATGTATATGTTGATTAACAGCTCTGAAAGAACAAATTGTAGCCAGGAGGAAAAGGTGGGTGTGATGAGAACCATTTCAGAGCTAAGCAGAGGACACAAAGGAAAGGCAGGGGGATGGGATGGGTTGGGGATTAACTTTGAAATGAAATCTGCATTAGTCATTATTCACCTCTTTAAATCCTGAGCTAATCCTATACTGATGTTAATGGGGGGATGATTTATTTGTTCCATTTGACAGGTAAGTCAGGGGGAAATCCATCACATAATAAATCTCCTATTACCACCAGACAAATCTGTTAATGTTTTCATAGCGCCTTTCCTCTCCCTGCCTTTTACACTGCAGATGAACTTGTAAAGGTTTATGTATACTGTATTCTGCTCATTGAGCATTGTGATGCTTTGATATATATATAAAAAAGAGTAATGACACTCAAGTGAACAGTTGAACCAAGCAGAGGCTTTTACCTCAGTAGAGAAGTTCCATGGAAAACTGAGGTTAGATTTCAAAGGTCTCTTTATCATTATGATACAACTGAATTAATTGCAGAAATATTCTTAGTGCATACATGGTAGAGGGGTTAGAACCCCAGGCTAGTATTGGGCAGCCCTGAGTTCAAATCCCTGCTAAGCCATGAAGCTCCCCTTGGGCTACTCCCCTTCTCTCAGTTGAATTCTTTCTCATTGGTTTTATACATTTAAAATAAATAAGATGATGATGATGATGAGTTGGTTTTTATATGCCGACTTTCTCTACCACTTAAGGAAGAATCAAACCGGCTTACAATCACCTTCCCCTCCCCACAACAAACACACTGTGAGGTAGGTGAGGCTGAGAGAGAGTGACTCACGGGGTTGTAGTGAGTTGAGTTAGGCTGAGAGTGACCCGAAGTCACCTGTATGGACATGACAGTCCATCTGCAGATTACTGTTATAGCACAATGAAAGTGATTGAACAACGCAAGGACACATTCCATAGTTCAATTCAAGGTATCGTGGAGGGATTCTGTTGTTTTTATGTAGTTGAGATCTGGTGCTGAATTGAAGCTTGTACTTAATTTATGCCACAGCTGACCGAATACTATAGTAAGGACTGTGGGAACTGGACTGAAGGGCAGGTGTGGGAGTGCAGGCACTCACTGGACCCTGGATCAGATAAATGGGAGCTGCAAGTTGTATCCAAGGAAGCAGTTAAAAAGGGGGCGGGAGATAAAATTAGGCCAATGAAGTAGGGAACCAAGGTTGTAGTAGATATAGAGTGTCAGGTAGGAGTTGCAGCCCATTAGAGGACTGGATAACCAAGACCTAGTATCCATGATGTTTCCTAACTTGTCAGGATCCTAAAACTGCACATTCTATGAGCAACTTGCAAAACACAGATACATGTAATTTAATCTATATTTGCTTGAGGGTCAAGCATGAGGGAAGGGTGGCGGTAGTAGGAGCCATGGGGCAGAGGCCCTGTGGAGGGAATGTTTGTGCGGGGAAGGGAAGCAATAATTCACAGGCTGTTGATCCATCCTGCTCTTTCAGCCATGAAGGCCCCCCCCACAGCGTGGGCCAGGTGGGAGTAAATTTTATTGCTGGTGATCAGAGGATGAAAACAATACAGCATGAACTCCATAATGACCCCAAGTGATAGCAGTCATCACAGTCAGTTTTAAAACTTCAGATTTTGAATTCATGAAACATTAGAAAAATTCAGACCACAGGAGGACAATATGAAGACATTATACATTAATGTCTTCATATTGTCCTAATTAAGTTTGTACATTAAATTAGGGTTAGCTCAGTTCTGTGCGCACTTATCTGGGAGTAAGCCCCATTGGACATAGTGGGACTTACGTCTGAGTAAACTTGCCTAGGATCGTGCTGCACCTCTGATATAACCTTGAGCCTTTGATTTCTTTACAAGTTTTTTCAAAAGATAATTTCATTAATCGAGTTGGCGACTTTTGGGACTAGTAGGACTGTAGTTTTTCAACCCCTTTTCCTTTCTGATCCTGGGATGTTGACCAGGCCACAGGACAAATGTTCTAGAATGCACAGACTTTTAAAAAGTGGCACACATACACCCATTGCCAAAAACATACATATCAAAGCTTTTAAAATGTCACAGAACACTTGCTTCTGGTTGCATTGAAGTTTTTCACCTACCCTTTATTCAGCCTCTCAAAAACTGAGATGTTGAGAATGCCCTAAAATTGAAATGAGTATTTCAGCTCTGTAGACAAATACAAGAGTTTCATTTTTACTTGTACCCCATCAGAGCTTAAAATTAGAACCTACTTTTAATGCCATGGCCCCGTCCTGGACATGTGCTGTCATAACCTTTGACCTCACCAATCAGTAATTGCAACCAGCTTTCACATGACTGGGACGGACATTTTCCAGGCGGAAGATACGCAGCCTTGACATCCCACAGTGTACATTTTAGGAATTCATTACAAACAATCCTTCAAAGAGATGTATGGGAAAGCCAAGTAATACCAAACAAGCCTTTCTTGCTACCGCTGAAAACTGACAAGTAGGTTTCACATTTCCACATAGCCACATTTGGCGAGGGATTTGTAACCTGGCAAGACGCTTTGTCTCTTCTGTGATCACAGAAAGTAAAACTTGGTGGAAGCTGATATCTAGCATCCAGTACATTTTTTATCCCTTCCTTCCTCCAGGGAGTTCAAGGCAGAGTAGGTGGGGTTTCCCTTCCTCGTTTTATTGTCACAACGACTCTGTAAATGTGAATGTGGGGGGGAGTGGGTCACCTGGCAACTTTCATGGCAAGATGGAGATTTGAGCTTGGGTCTCTCGGACCGTAGCCCCAACACTAGCCACTAAACCGCCATGGCTCTTCCCCTTTGTAGGAGGAAGAGAAGCTTAAAGATGCCAGCAATAATGGCAGAGGTTGGGTTGAGTGGGGAACAGCCCCCTAGTGGGACTGGCTGTGTGGAAGGGGCTTTTCTGGCTGCATTCCCACCAGAGTCCTCAAGAGTCAACCTGATTCATTCTGCAGGGTTCCCTCCCCCTTCCAAGTGCTGCTTTGAATTTCAGCTAGAGATTAGTTTGGCGAATCAAGGTGATGTGGATGTTTTAAACTGCATTTCCTTGCCCCGCCTCCTTTTTTCAAGGCGGTCTTAGCCAGTCAGTCTCGCTGCTACTGCATTGGTCCCTTTCCCCCAGTGGACCCAATGAAGATAGATGGTAGTTCACAGAGGCTGATGAATGTGTGTTCCTCTGAGCATTTCTTTTGTGTTAACTATTCAGATCATGGAATAATTGTCCGATGCAAACCCTTCTATGGTTATAGAATAGCAGTAACTCGGTTGTCTATTGAACACTTTGCAAAATACATTGGAATAAATTTTGGATTTACGACACACAGTATGTACTGTATTTCCACATATGTGCCACCAAACATGAAACAATAGCATCAGTTTTCTCTCTCCCTTTTAAAAAAGAGGTTGCTACGTCCTCATGACTACTGAGAAAATTTTGGGAATGTGTGACCAGTGTCAGCTGAAGAAACAAGAATACCAAGGGGAAGGGCCTCGGTGCTCTGGGGCACTCTCTGTCTTTCCCCTCTGGCCATGTCCCAGCTGAAGGTACTTCCAGATGTTACTTCTAGCAGTAAATTGTAGTTCCTTCCCCAATATGGTCATCCACAGTTAAAACACAACATTCAGAATTTGGGGGCTCTTTACTCTAGCGAGATGTGATGCATGGCTTACCATGCTTCTCTGTCTCATTTGAAGCGTGAATATACTTGGTATTTGTCCTGTAGAGTTTTGGGGTATTTCCATGCATATGGATACAGGACATGGTTTGGGAGACATACTAGCATCATTTGTTCTTTCACTACACATGTGTTTCATTTCAGTCCATTGATGTTTCTTTCATTGCTTTCTGTTGGAGCTGGAGTGAAGCACTGTTATTATCATAGTTATTCCTAAAATCACCATCATTCACTAAAATCACAGAATAGGGAAAGGAATAAAAGAAAGGAGTCAATCTGGAAGAAGCCAGAATGAACAGGTGTGTTTTAAGGAGGCATTTGAATTTTAAGGAAGAAAGAAGGCTGTGTGCTGGAAGGGCATTCCAGTGCTGGGGAGCTGAAAGGGGAGCGGAGAGGGCATTCCTTTCCTCCTCTTGCCATGGTCCCAACTCAAATGTGTGCTTGGGAAGTTCCCTGCAGCTGCCACCTGGCTGTAGGGGAGGCGAGTTGGCTTGGCAGAACCCCAACCCGATTTGTAGCCCAACATTCATCTAGTTTGGTCCTCAGAAAGGATTCCTGGTGGATAGTATCCAGTAAAAGTCTAATGAGTAATGCAGGTGGTCAGGTACGCTCACCTTTAACAACGCAGAGGTAAAGTGGCACTGCAGCTGGCAGCCGATTTGCTAGCTGTGTCTGAATTGTGCCGACTTGTAGCATGACGGACGGCATTTGTGTGTCAAAGGCAAGAGAGATATGTGCTACCTGCTTTGTAAAGGCACTGTTAATCCAGTGAAGCTCGAGTTACAGGGCCAGAACAAAACATCCTTTTATGTGGGCCGAGCATATCTGGAGACTTTTTGTTCACTGTGTTTTGTTATCTGACGCTTCTATTTCAGATGACTTTCCTACATTGCATTTCAGTTAGATGCGCTGAAAATACGTTCTCGGGTTTCGTGTGTGTAAACAATTAGCTGTGTTTGAGTAGGCTAGTAAAATCATTTGACAGTTTTAATACACGAATTTCTGGCAGGCTGCCTTGGCTGGAGTTCTTGTAAACAAAAGTCTTTTTTTAAGTTTCTTTTTTGCAGTGTGGAAATGGCGCTGTACTGTAGCAGTCAGTGGGTTTGCCTTTGCTGTGTTTGACGGGTGACAAGTTCCTTCTCTCTGGGCCAAAACAAATATTCTTGCTAAGCCTTAAAGATATTTCATGAAAAGTGTTGTGCCAGAAGGTATGCTTCATTTCTGCAGAACAGAATGGTAAGTGCTATATTTGTGGTGTGGCTGGCAACCCGCCAAAGATTACTAGATACACGGGCGAAGCTGCCAAACTTAAAGGGCTATTTATGGGGAGAGAGAGGGCTGTGCATCTAGTTTTTGCAGTGTGGTGAAAGGTTTTTATAGGGCATCCCTTTCCCCACACTGCACATTTGGACCTAGAGTGCATCACACCATAAGGCATTCTCAGTAAAGGAAGTGCTGCAGTCCTCGCTGGCTGTGCCCTTAGAAGCCAGAATGTGAACCGCTGAGCACGGAGCTGAAGCTGACCCTAGTGTGCAGCGAGGAGCAGGAGAAAAGCCAGGGAAGCACCAGCGCCTGTGTGCAGAGTTCAAAAGCGCATAAAATGCTCTTCCAGACCCTTGGAACTGTAGAAGGGATATGACAAGCAAACTTCTCCTTGCCTGGCAAACCGTTGTTAAGTACAAAAAAAGAGAAAACGTGAGGAAGTGCAATGAGATATCTAAAACTGGCCCTTAAACATGAATCTGCAGAGGTAGAAAAGTATTTGTTGATGGCCTTTATGTAGCTCTGATTTTCACTGCTCATATTTGAAAAGCTCTGCCTTGGATGCCCACATCTCCCCATCCTACCTCCAGTTGTTGGGATCTTTCTGACATAGGGAGAGGCTGGATTTACAAAAATATTCCCAGATAGTAGATTGTCAGAGATGATGGAGAAGCCACCGAAACAGCAGCAGTAGAAAGTCAGGGATGGAAGGTTGGCGCATTTTTGAAGGGAATGTGCCTACCTCTACTCAAGGCGGGACCAAGGAATTATGTGTCATTTGTGGCAAATGAATCATTGTGCAGTCTACATTGAAGTGCAGAGTCAATCAGCCTTGCACCTGTTCTTCATAAACCAAATTTGGGAGGAATCCACTCAAATTGGCCCATATTGTGCCAGTGCCACTATGAGTCAGCCTCTGCTGAGGAGCTCTCCTCCCCTTCTAGTTTTCTTAGTTCTCAAAGGTCATCGTGCTCACTTGAGAATATAAAAAAACTTGAGGTATTCTCTCAGAAATGATGGTGTCCTTATCATCATCTTTCAATTTCTTGGGAGTTCTTCCGTTTTTGATGGGCAGTTTCCATTTATATCCCCCCCCCAAAAAAAAAATTAATCATTGGACACTGCAATTAGAAGTAGTTCTGGACATGATCAACGAAGCAAAGATTGTGATCTTATTCCTTAAGCTAAGCAGAACATAACCTTTTTAAAAATGAGGGGGGTAATCCTGACATTTCAAGACTGGCCCTTCTGAGTGTTTAAACTGAACATGTAAGGGGCTCAAAAAGTGTGTTCATGAGCTATACAGAGAAAAGCATCCTTATGAAATCTGAAATCCATTGTATGGGTTGGTAACGATCTACCTTTGGCTTCGTAGCTGGGTGTTTTCTGGAACATAAACTTTGCAGAACTGGCAAAGGCAAAGCAGACCCCCCCCCCAAAGGTATACTTTGTGAAGAATTGTGAAAGGAGCTGTTCTGCTTACAATAACTAGCCCAAATGATGTGCTGTTTGCAGCAATTCCCCCTGAATTCTCCTGCGTCACACAAAGAGAGCTGACATTGATTTACACACCTGCTAGTAGTAACTTAGCAACCTCACTGAGGAAATGGCTCTTAGGAACTTCTCTGAAGGCATTCATTCTGTTAAACATAACCCTGGCAAGTTGTAAAGCAGAGGTCAAGAACTGTTTAACAACTGATTCAAAAGGCGCTCTTGTTTATTTTGTTGACTTAAGAGAAATAGTCTTCAAGCAATTTTCCCCCTTTAACCATACAAGGAGAAAACACAAATAACAGACTCATTCAATTGTTTTTAATAGCCCATCCCTTAAATTAAACCTG